>NC_133327.1:185336688-185671688 GCF_042186555.1 Aquarana catesbeiana | reverse complement strand
CTGTGTGTGACTATGAAGGGGCAGATCTAGGAAAAATGGGACTCAGAGTAATATACTCTGTTAGATTTTTGTCATCTGTGGACTTTGGACCTTGTTCTGTGTTGGAAGTCAATAAAGTGCATCTCTCTGGAAGAATTGGGTTGCTGCGGAAGAGTACTTGCATCATCATCATAATAATTACTAATTAATTATCCACCCTATACAACATATCACTACATGTATGATATATTTTGGTATTGTTTTTGGATTTTCTTCTCTTTTTCTTAGCAAAATTAAATGTTCACTATATATTGTGTAGCGCTGCATTTATTGGGTACAGATATTGATAACGCACATATATGAGAGTGTGGTGAGTGTGTACAGCTCGCAAGATTACATATATAAAAAAAACAAACAAAAACAGGGGTCATGGGACTTTGAATTAGGCAGGTCACTTTGAAACACATTAAACAGAGTAAAAAGTAATAATTTATTAAACATTTCATAGTTCATGCATTAGATCGATGTCCAAAGATATTACAGACATAAATACACCAGGCTGACATGTAACATTCATGTATTAGTGCAGTTCATATTATGGAGGTAGAATGATATTCCCTATAAACGCATGATAGAGCTTAAAATTATGTAAAGCAGCTGTGGGGCTCTACATGTTTTGTGGATCACGAACTGTCCACTCGTCAGGAGCTTGATGCAAGGAGATCTATTAATGTAGATAGTATTAAAATGCAAAAATCTCAACTATATATATATATATATATATATATATATATATATATAAAGGGGGGGGGGGGGTAATTTTGTCACCTACATGTCAGCTTAAGCAATAGTACACCCAGGACCTCAGGGGAAAGAAAAAACAAACGTCTGACTCGGGCCGTGGCAGAGATGAACCACCCAGTCCAGAAGAGGGTGGAGAAAAGGGGGAAGAGGAAAGCCAACCACAGGCAGACCAGGACTGCCATAACGTGAAATGTGCAGACACATGTGGATCAAACTAATCTGAAAAACAAGGGATATATATAATATAATATGTGGAGTGTAAATTAGTGGATAAAAAGATTGAGGACTAGGTGATGTCAATTATTGTGTCCAACAGATCAGACAAAAGAAATTAAAATGAACACCAGCAGATGCTGGGCGACCAGAAAGATGGATGAAGTAAAAAACCAGGACTAGTGAAAAAACAAAAAGGGGAAAGAAAAAGAAACCACAAACAAACCAATTCCAAAAACATGAATGAATGTGTGACTGGATTAGACCAAAATATAGAATAAAAGAACGTGCAGTGCAGGTAAATGTAGGCCCGTGAAAAGGCTTACCTGTAAAGGTAAAATGTGTGGTGTACCCAGTGAAGTGAATAGCCTCAGATGATACACAGAGATGAAACAAATCCTCCAACATAAGTTTTACGTGTATATCTGCTGTCTTCAGCTTTCTATATTCTTTAGTAAGTGAACATTCTGTTAGAATTTTTACTTCCTCTTTCAGCAGTGGGAGGGGAGTCTGTGCATACACTGTGTGAGAGTTGAAAAAAATTATTAGACCCCCGCGCTTATGGTGAAAATGAAAAATGAGGAGCTGCAGCCTCTATCAATAAATTCACCCTAAGGTGAATTTAGAAGAAATGTGAAAAAGAGGGGATAGGTATGGTGCTGTTCTAATTAAGAGGTGACCTACAACCTCTAAATACTTGAGGGGTGTGTGTCATGGTGCATTAAGTGCAAAAAGTGACAATAAAAGTGCAGAAAATAAATATTTGTATATCCACAAAAAAATCCTACTGTGTAAACGTAGGGGACGCCGCTATTTGATCTACTGTGGTACACTGCGCATAGAAATGTTTTTCCTGTAAGTGCAATCTTCTTGAGTATAATAAACTATCTACTTAAATACTACACTATGGGAGCCTATTCTGTTTATGTTTTTGAGTGACACAGATCTAGCAGCTCCAGACATCTATATAGGTTTTTGGGAGACCGAATTCCCTGTGTTTGGTGAGACCGCCTTGGTGGTCAAATAAGACGGTAAGGAGATTACATACTCACTTGGGTGTAAAGCAATCTGAAGAGGGGATCTCTCTTCACGATTTTTCCTTGACATCTTGTTTCTATACCTGTATGAAAACCTACCAGTTGACCCTTCATCACATGAATATCTATTCGGGACTGTGCTTCAGTTTCTCAATTTCCATCCTTGGGACTCTGCCTTAGTCTTTTTTCTCAGGTTGTTTCACCATTGCATTTGAGAATTTATTTGGTGTTAAGATATTTTTTATGCATTCGTGAATTTCTTTTATTGATTCCTCAGTATTCATTATTGTTGATTGTGTATTATAATTTCACCGTTTTGAGCAAGTTATTAATTTATTAATTGATCACTTGTTATTTCATTCGAGCACGTCATTGGTTAACGCATTTAATGTGTTTCCCATCTTATTTGGTTGTAGTTTTTCACCTTCACGTTTTTAAATTCTATTTTAGTTTTAGATTTTTTTTATTATCTGAATTTTTCCTTTTTTAAAGTATTGGGAATATATTCTGCACAAAGCGCTGCACCCACATTTTTTCCAGAGGAACAGAGAAGCAGAAAGACACAAGACTTAGAGCTTTGGAGAGAGATAAGTAAACACTACAGATATATGTGCCCAGGTCAAACTTCACGAATCAAGTTTACATCCACTTTAAAGGACTCTTCCACACTGGCTGCCCACCGAAATTCTGAAATTACAGCCTGACAAGGCTGTGCACAAGCTCTGGCCACAGTCCTTTGCTGGCCAATTAGTTGTGGCCAGTTGGTGCGTGCTCAGAAATACCAACCCTGGATGCACAGGGTTGGTCAGAGGTTCTGCTCGCATGATGAAAGTTTACATATGAGCAGCGGTGGCACCGGCCATTGATTTGTGCCAAGAACAAATCTGACATCTGAGCAATTGTTCCGCTGATAGCAATTCACACACTGTATAGGCAGGCAACATTTAGAACTGCTGCCACGCATCAACAAATTCTTGCCAGCGGCTACCCCCGTTTGAAGGTAGCCTAATGCAGCCACCACATTGGTACGCTGAGCTATATTCATTTCTTGTGTCGGGGTTTAAATACAGCTTTAACCTATCCCAACAATAAGACTTAAAGGGGTAATAAACACAAAAGCAAATATTTATTATATTGCAGCTTAGATGTGATGGCTGCACATGTTTTCTTTTTAGGCCTTCTTTCCTTTATTGTCAGATGATCCAGCCAGTAAGTCTGTTGTTTTTCAATAGAACAAACGCTCCTGCAGATATTAGTGTTGAGACAAACCATTTACCACTGACAGGGGTGCTTGCAATGGTCAGATTTTAGGTATTCATGTAAAACCTTTATCACAATAGAAAAACAACTATTACTGTAACTGCTTGTGTAAGTGCAGTGTGAGCTGGAGTTTGAATTCAATTTGTTAGTGTATCTAAATCTGCTAGTCCAACACTACCCTCCCCCCAAATGAACAATGCAGCTGTCTGCTGTGCTCCTTCCTGGTCAGATCACCAGGTGAAAACAGCCTAAATAAAGAAAATGAATGTAGCCACTACAATTAATGATTGATAAGCTGCGATATCTTACATTTTTGGTTTTAGGTTTAATGCTGCTTTAAAAGGGAACACTTTCACGGGAAAAAAATCGCAAATATTCGAAAATATTAGTATAACATATGCAATTGCTGCACAACACATATTGTAATTTATCTTAATTTGTTATTAAAAATTGCCATTTCGGGGGAGATGGGTGGAGCCTAGCGGAGCAGACATGCATTGTTAGAGCTCCGCACCGCTGAGGAGAGAAGAGAAGGACAAAGCGGAGCCTGCAGGCTCAAAAGGTATCCATTTGAACCTTTTTGCCCCAGGGAACAAACTGTGAAAGTTTGGGCAGGAAATATGGTACTGGGAGGAAACCGTGGCAGAAATAAAAATCACCTCACAAAGAGCTCACAGGCACTCACTGCAACTAAAGCAGCTCCAGTCACCTCACAAGATACAGCATCAGGGCGCTCTCACAGACAGAAAATGTCACAGCAAGACTCTCCATTTGAGTCAGATACAGAACAAATCCTCTCACAAACTTCTCCATAAGCCTCCTCAGCATCCCCAGTAATATTATTACAATTTGAAAAGATGCTTCATAAGGCTTTAAAACAAACCTCAGACCAAATAACAAAAAGCCTAACCAAAGAAATAAGAGAGCTGGGAAACCGCACCGCAGCCCTAGAAATAAAAATGGATGAAATTGAAATTACAACCCAAGTAAATATAACAGAATTGGAACAATTAAAAGAAGAGAATTTAATACTTCAAACTAAGCTCGAAGATTACGAAAATAGAGCCAGACGTTCAAACTTGCGCATAAGGGGAATACCTGAAACTGTGACAGACCTGCAATCTACTATTACTGCTCTATTACAAGAACTAAAGCCAGATATCCCTATTGAACGTTTAGAACTGGACAGAGTACACAGAGCCCTCACAGCCAAAAAGAAAGATGGACCCCCACGTGATATAATCACAAAATTTCATTATTACAGAACGAAAGAACAAATACTAATTGCTGCAAGAGAAAAAAAGGAACTTAATTTTCAATTATCAAATTTTTGCTGACCTATCCCAACTTACTATTACTAAAAGACGATCCATGAAACCCCAACTAATGGAACTGCAACGCCACAACATTATGTATCAATGGGGCTTCCCCTTTTCAGTCAGATTTAACTACCAAGGTACAATTTACAGAAGCAGATCAGCAGATGAACTACAACAAACCCTTTTAAAATTAAATCTGACAGAACCCACAAGCAGCAACACTCCCACACGCAGAAGAATGGCATCATCTTCACCTTCAGGCAGCACTCAGAAAATTTCAGAACAAAATGGGAATCATCATTCTCACAAAAGAGGCCGTTATGCCACATCATCCATGGACCAAGAAGATTCAATGGACTGACATCCTAATTCCTCATATCTCTTCATTTATTATACTAAGAGATGGTTCTCTATAAAAAAACCTGTATTTATAACTGAATGTAACTGCATTCTGATAGTCACACACTGTATGGGATCATGTTACATTCCAGTTATATTTCTTATTACTTCTGATTCATATAGCCTTAGAATATATAAGTGAAATAAGGAAATTCTTGTTCAGTTATATATTATCAGGTAATAAAAGATTTATTACTTTTTAGGACAAATATGTTCAATAATCCAGAAGTAATGGAAGCTTTTTCTTTCTTTTCTTAAAACAAATATATTATTACCTAACTAGTTCCTAGAATTATGTTTTTGTTTATTCTAATCTGAAGCAATACAACCTCAATTTTATGAGTTAACATATCTAAACAGTTACATATAAATAAAATATGTAATTGTTTACTCTAAAAGGGTTAAAATCCCAAAATAATTCAAACTATCTTCATCAATACCAAAGTTATTAACAGTACCTTTCTAACTGAATTATTTAGCCTAGGGCAAGACTAACCATATACAACCACCCTGGAATAAATAATTTCAACAAAAACTATATTCTGCACTCCAATTAATGAAACATCATTTTGATGTCTTTTGACATAGCACTTCTCTCCTGTAAGCGGAAGATCCGTGTACCCCCATTAGCCCTCCTCATTCTCTCAACCATATTATGTGGGAGTGTGACGAAGGCACTTATTCCCCTGAGAGAGATATTTACTCTCTTTCACGGGTAAATTGTGATTACTTGCAAAAAATAAAATAATTTATACAATGTATCATCTAATCTCATATGTTTTTTGTTTACTCTTTACTCCAGAATTCACTGGTTTCTTTTCTATCTATTCATCTCTTCAGTCCACACAGGTTGATCTGCGCAGTCAGCTCTGCATAACAAAAAGTAAGTCAAAACTATTTGATCTGTTGCCATGGCACCACTGAATATACTTTCCCTGAATGTTCAGGGAATAAATGTCCCTCAAAACAGGACCAAAGCCTTCCGTACTTTTCATAACAAGAAGGCTCACATAGTATGCCTCCAAGAAACACACTTCACCAAAGATTCTACTCAAAAATATATTTCTCCTTTTTATCAACAAATTTACACGGCTTCTGCCTGTACCAAGCAAAGGGGAACTCTAATTGCATTTCACCGATCCACACCATTCACCTTATCATCAGAAATTAAAGACCCAGAAGGTAGATACCTGATACTCATGGGTTATATAATGGATACAGCAATCACGGTGATTTCCTACTACGCTCCTAACAAACAACCTACACCATTCCTCTCACATATATTACAAGTGATTAATACACACAAAATAGGAACAGTGATAATGTGCGGGGATTCGAACCAGGTCCTCCTCCCATTTCTAGATAAATCACCTTTTACACCATCCAAAATAACCTCTAGATTACCTTTTTCTCAACTTCTTTCCAAATACAATCTGGTAGATTCGTGGAGAGAAAGTAACCCAATGAAAAAGAAATTCACTTATTTCTCGCACCCTCATCAAACCTTCACCAGAATAGATCATATTTTTTCTAACAATAGGAATGATACCAGAAATTATTGCATCAGATATAATTCCGATTCCGTGGTCTGACCATAATGCAGTATACACTACTATAGCCTCAGCCATACCAAAAGCGCATGACCCAACGTGGTACTTACCGGACATAATGCTCAAACACTCACTACATCAGATGGCCATTGAACAAGCTTTAAAAGGAATACATATCAATTAATAATACAACAGACATCTCCCCAATAACACTGTGGGAAGCTCATAAGCCTGTCTTGCGTGGTGCAATACAAAGACAAATGGCACTATTTAAACGGGAATGCAAAAATCTAGCAAAAAAACTAGAACTCAGTTTTAATGCAGCCTACATATCATTTCAAGATAATCCATCTCAGAGTACAAAATCTTATCTGGAAAAATCTAGATTGGAATACGATCTATTTCTCACTGAGTCAGTTGATAAATCCCTCAAACGCTCCAAACACAATTTCTACATGAATGCAAACAAACCAGGTACATATTTGGCTCGGGCATTAAATTCAACTAACAAATCTTTCAAACCAATACGTTTGAAATTATCAAAAAATGTTTACACTTGTAATCCAGTTAAAATAGTCCATAAATTTCACTCACATCTTGCAACTTTATACAAGACAAACAATGAATTTAATCCTACAGAGGCTGAATCCTTCTTCTCAAAAATAACCTTACCTGAGTTATCTCAGAATCAAAAAAGCAGTTTGGATGAGCCTATAACTATAGATGAAGTTGCTAACGCCATAAAAGACCTAAAACTTAACAAAAGACCAGGCCCAGACGGCTACTCGGCTTTATACTATAAAACATTCTCAGAAATACTCTCTCCCATTCTCACTGAAACTTTTAACAAACTTCTAGATGGACATTCTTTTCGGGAAGAAACACTAATGGCAATTGTTTGTATGATCCCAAAACCCCTTTCTGATGATACTTCCTGTGTGAATTATCGGCCTTTCTGTTAAACCTCGATATTAAATTATTACCAAAAATAATAGCAAAACGCCTCAATAGCATTATAGGAAAATTAATACATAGAGATCAAGTAGGCTTCATGCCAAATAGACAGGCAGGCGATAATATACGCAGGGCAGTGTTATTGGCACATATTGCTAAAAAACGGAAAATCCCTTTATATTTTCTATCTCTC
Organism: Aquarana catesbeiana; assembly: GCF_042186555.1. NCBI lineage: Eukaryota > Metazoa > Chordata > Amphibia > Anura > Ranidae > Aquarana > Aquarana catesbeiana. The sequence goes on along the minus strand of NC_133327.1, from coordinate 185,663,980 downwards.
GATATTAAGAGGGCATTTGACACAGTATCCTGGCAATATATGCAATATTCATTACAAAAATGGGGTTTTGGACCCCACTTTTTATTCATTGATCAAAGCATTATATAATAAACCCAAAGCCTATATAAAATATGCTGGATACAAATCTGATGCCTTTAATATCGAAAGAGGTACCCGACAGGGTTGCCCATTATCTCCCTTATTATTTGCCCTTATACTCGAACCCATGGCCCAATACATCAGAACAAACCAAACTATAACTGGCATTGAAGTAGGAGGTATTACACACAAATTATGTATATTTGCAGACGATATATTACTTTTTCTATCATCACCACAGGTCTCTGGTCCTAACTTAATACCAGCTCTTGATGGATTTGCAGCCCTATCCGGCCTTATGATTAATCCTAAGAAATGCCTAGTGCTTAATATTTCACTCACAAACATGGAATTGATCCCGGCTAGGGCTGCACTCCCATTCACATGGGCAGAAAAATCAATCCCATATCTTGGAATTCATTTAACAGAATCTCATTCTGACTTATTCTCAACCAATTATCCTCCTGTGTTAAGACAGATCACAAATCTAATAAAACAATGGTCGCAACTTCCTTTATCCTGGATAGGGAAGATTAATGCAATCAAAATGACTATTCTACCCAAATTGCTTTATCTATTCAAAGTCCTCCCTATTCCAATTCCTTCCTATTTTTTGAGAATAGTACAAAAAAGAGCAACTTCGTTTATATGGGGCTCTTCTAAACCACGTATACCTATACACACACTACATCTTCCCAAAAATAAAGGAGGCCTGGGATACCCTAATTTTACTAACTACTACAGAGCAGCACATTTGGCCAGTCTGTCCAAATACCATGCAAAACAGGAAATCCCATTATGGGTATTTATAGAGGCTTCAGAAAACGACCCTCTATTAATATCAAATTTATTATGGCTTGATCCTAAAGACCGCTTTAAAATTCATAATCCCATAACTAAACACTTCTCATCTCTCTGGGATAAACTAAAAACCAAATATCAGTTACAATCTCCACACAATCCTCTCCTTTCTTTTATCAGAAATCCAGCCTTTTATCCGGCATGGATATACCCAAATTCTTTTAAAGCTTGGACAACATCAGGCATTCAGACACTAAATGACTTCATAGCATCTAAATCATTCCTTTCATTCCCATCGCTTAGAGAAAAATATGATCTACCAAACTCTGAGATATTTAGATATCTCCAAATCAAAAATTTCTATACACCATTCCTAAAGGGGGATACACCATTATCCCAATTATCCATTTTTGAATCAATCTGTACAAAAGATCCATTTGCTAAAGGTACAATTTCATCACTTTATAATCAATTATATGGAGTAGCAAATCTTAATAGACCCTCTTACGTTCAGAGGTGGGAGGAGGACCTGGGACGAACTTTAGAAGACACGGACTGGTCTAACATATGGCTCACATCTAAGTCATCTTCACCCAACATCTTAGCACTGGAGACAAATTATAAAGTCCTAACTCGCTGGTACCTTGTACCCGCTAGAGTGGCAAAATATTCACCTAATACCACAGCTCTTTGTTTTCGAGGATGCCCAGAAATAGGCACATATTTACACATACGGTGGACGTGCCCAGTAATCCAAACCTTCTGGAAGGAAGTCTTCGTGATTGCATCTAAAATATTTAAAAAAATAATACAACCAGATCCATTTTTAACTTTACTTAATCTAAAACCGGAATGGTTAACACTCTCTCAATTCAAACTTATGATCCAACTAATAACGGCTGCAAAACAAACAGTGGCCAAGGCATGGAAATCTCCTACATTGGTACTAGCAGAAACAATTCACAGAATGAATAATACAATGTCCCATGCTAAGATGGTAGCCATCGATCAAAATCAAATTCCAAAATTTGAAAAACTTTGGCATCCTTGGATAAAACAACAGTTCCTGTCAAACTTCAATGACTCTGTCCTGTTGCCATGGTAACAGATTAAATGACTTACAGAGACACCCATTCTAAGGCTTCAAAGAGAACTAAAAAGAATAATAAACTGACGAGCGGGACAACCTTGTGGACCATACCTCTACCTTTCAACCCTTTTTCTTCTTTCTCTTTCCTTTTCTCCACCTTACGATTAAAGCTCATTATCAGAATTTATTTGACCTATATACACTCTACTTGTAAACAATATGTATAGTAGGTATAAATCATTTAAATACCTACAAAAGTAACTAAGGAAATGATATATATCTTTAATGTAGGTTTACGTGAACCCAATGTTTAATATTTGAAATTTCCTGATATTTACCTATATAAACCCTACTGTAAAACAATGAGCTTACTTTATAGATCCTTGTAAACTTACTTTATGTATCTTTATAATATTGTATACTCAATAAACTTCTTTTGACAAGGAAAATTGCCATTTCTTTTTAAACTGCACCCGCTGTAACCTTCTATAAAATGTAATGCAATATAGCAAACTGGAGGCATTCTGTACACAGTTGGTGTACAGCATGTCCTCAGAAATGTTATTTCCTGCTTTGTTGAAGAGCTCTGGACTAAGATACAGATTTTAGGCATCCTCAAACAAAAATAGCATTTTTGGTGGGATATTCCCTAAGGCCGGACTCACACTGCTCTGAAATGGAAGTCGGACGACTTCCAGTCCAACTTTGCCCTACGACTTCATGTCCGATTTCAATGAACCGGATCCAACTTTGATCCAACCATACTAGGCCCTTTGAGTCGAGTATGAATCTTAAGGGGGGAACCCCATTCCAAAATAAAAAACCCAGCCGTAAGGTTTCCACCCCCCCCCCTTTTCGGTCTGGTATGAATTTTGAGGGGAAACCCTACACCCCAAGAAACAAAAACGGCATGGGGTCCCCCCAAAATCCATCGCACGCTCACCCCCCCTTTCCTGACCTGCAGGGCTGCATGCTTGGATAAGGGTCTGGTATGGATTTTTGGGGGGGGCCTCAAGCCGTTTTTTTTATGTTGGCGTGTGGGTTCCCCTTAAAATCCTTACCAGACCGAAGGGTCTGGTGTGGTCTTGGAAGGGACCCCACACTGTTTATTTTTATTTTGGTGTGGGGTTCCCCCTCAAGATCTATACCAGACTCAAAGGGCCTGGTATAGAATTGGGGGGAACCCCATGCCATTTTTTAAAATTTTGGTGTAGGGCTCCCCTTCAAGATCCGCAGAGCACAAGTCACATGCCACAAGTCGGATCAGTTAAGATGATGATCCGACTTGGATGCAATTTACATTCAATTCAATGGGCTGAAATTGTGCCTAAGTCGGACCAAAGTGAACAAACAGCATCATGAACAAACAGCTCCTTGAAGGCCAAGGAACACACCAGACAGGTCAGGGGCAAAGTTGTGGAGAAGTTTAAAAAAATATCCCAAGCTTTGAACATTTCACGAAGCACTATTCAATCCATCATCCGAAAATGGAGAGTATGGCACAACTGCAAACCTACCAAGACATGGCCGTCCACCTAAACTGACAGGTCGGGCAAGGAGAGCATTAATCAGAGAAGCAGCCAAGGGGCCCATGGTAACTCTAGATGAGCTGCAGAGATCACTGCTGGACATTATTTGCACACACTATTGAGAGTGCCAAAGAGAACATTTTTTTTTTTTTGTTTTTTTCATTTAAGAAAAGTAGGTTACTGTGTATTGAGCACTAAGCACATTTTTTATGTTGATTAAGACACTATGTATGGTGTAAAAAACACTAATAAGCACTAATTTATGGTGTAACAAGCACTTGTTTTTTCACACCTTGTTTATTTATTCAACATTCATATTATTTGTATTTAATATTATCGCACTAGTAAGCACTAAGTTGGTTATTATTAATTTTATTTTTGGGGTCACCCAAGCACAGCGCATAACTTGTAAATGTATCCTATGCACGTTATATGAAGCGTGATTAGCGCATGCAGCTGGAGGTAGCACAAGCAAGGCTTAAGATCATTGTGGCTCACAGAATTTTTCCAATTTGAGCTGCAGAGACCCACAGCTCAGGTGGGAGAATCTGTCCACAGGACAATTATTAGTTATGCACTCCACAAATCTGGCCTTTAGGGAAGTGTGGCAAGAAAAAAAGCCATTGTTGAAAAAAAGCCATAAGAAGTCCTGTTTTCAGTATGTGAGAAGCCATGTGGGGGACACAGCAAACGTGAAAAAAGATGCTCTGGTTAAATTAGACCAAAGTTTAACTTTTTGGCCTAAAAGCAAAACGCTATGTGTGGCAGAAAACTTACACTGCACATCACCCTGAGCACACCATCCCCACCGTGAAACATGGTGGTGGCAGCATCATGTTGGGGGAATGCTTTTCTTCAACAGAGACATGGAAGCTGGTCAGAGTTGATGGGAAGACGGATGGCGCCAAATACAGGGCAATCTTAGAAGAAAATCTGTTTGAGTCTGCAAAAGGCTTGAGACTGGGGCGGAGGTTCACCTTCCAGCAGGAAAACGACCCTAAACATACAGCCAGAACTACAATAGAATGGTTTAGATCAAAGCATATTCATGTGTTAGAATAACCCAAAGTCCAGTCCTAAATCCAATTGAGAATCTGTGGCAAGACTTGAAAATTGCTGTTCACACATGCTCTCCATCCAATCTGACAGAGCTTGAGCTATTTTGCAAAAAAGAACGGGCAACATTGTCACTCTCTAGCTGTGGAAAGCTATCCCCAAAAAGACTTGCAGCGAAAGGTGGTTCTACAAAGTATTGACTCAGGGGAGCTGAATACAAATGCACGCCACACTTTTCACATATTTATTTGTCAAACATTTTGAAAACCAATAATCATTTTCCTTCCACTTCACAATTATGTGGCACTTTGTGTGGGTCTATCACATAAAATCCCAATAAAACGCATTAAGGTTTTTGGTTGTAACATGACAAAATGTGGAAAATTTCAAGGGGTATTAATACTTTTTCAAGGCACTGTAAAAGAAAAAAAAAAAATAAATAAATAATTTGGAAAAAACCCCACTGTTTCCCGTATCCCGTTATAAAGCATATCACAACCTGGCCCCCAGCTATAACTTCACTCCTCCCAAGACCTTCTGCTCTCTAGCTCCCTTGTCACCACATCCCATGCTCGCCTCCAGGACTTCTCCCTAGCCTCTCCTGCAGTGCCGGGACAAGGTCATTTGGTGCCCAGGGCGAAGATGGAAAACTACGCCCCCCCCCCCCAATTATTGTCACTGTTCACTCTCTGGGGATTTCCGCAGGTATTCTTGCCCACATTCCCTCCAGCTCTCCTTTCTGTACAAATCCCCCCAGATCTCCTCTCTGCACACATCCCTCCAGCTCTCCTTTCTGTACAAATCCCCCTAGATCCCTCTCTGCACACATCCCTCCAGCTCTCCTTTCTTTACAAATCCCCCCAGATCTCCTCACTGCACACATTCCCTCCAGCTCTCCTTTCTGTACAAATCCCCCAGATCCCTCTATTCACACATCCCTCCAGCTCTCCTTTCTGTACAAATCCCCCCAGATCTCCTCTCTGCACACATCCCTCTAGCTCTCCTTTCTTTACAAATCCCTCCAGATCCCTCTCTGCACACATCCCTACAGCTCTTTTTTCTCTACAAATCCCCCAGATCTCCTCTCTGCACACATCCCTCCAGCTCTCCTTTCTTTACAAATCCCCCCAGATCCCTCTCTGCACACATCCCTCCAGCTCTCCTTTCTTTACAAATCCCCCCAGATCCCTCTCTGCACACATCCCTCCAGCTCTCCTTTCTTTACAAATCCCCCCAGATCCCTCTATTCACACATCCTTCCAGCTCTCCTTTCTGTACAAATCCCCCCAGATCCCTCTCTGCACACATTCCCTCCAGCTCTCCTTTCTGTACAAATCCACCCAGATCTCCTCTCTGCACACATCCCTCCAGCTCTCCTTTCTGTACAAATCCACCCAGATCTCCTCTCTGCACACATCCCTCCAGCTCTCCTTTCTGTACAAATGCCCCCAGATCCCTCTCTGCACACATCCCTACAGCTCTCCTTTCTGTAGAAATCCCCCCAGATCTCCTCTCTGCACACATCCCCCAGATCTCCTTTCTGCACACATCCCTCTAGCTCTCCTTTCTCTACAAATCCCCCAGATCTCCTCTCTGCTAACCCCCCACCCCCCCCATTCACTGTTCCCTCTGCACATATTGCTACCTCTTCTCTCAGCACATATTCCCCCATCCCCCACACCTTTACAGTGCACTCCTGTCCTCTCTGTTCAACTTCAGTCTTTGGCAATCTCTCACCTCTTCCGATAGCCACCAGTCTCTATGGTATGTGCAGGCTTTTTTTTTTTTATTCAAAGTACAGAGAGCTCCACCTGCTGTAGCACAGAGCCGATGAGGAGTTTCAGAGCTCCTCGGCTCCGTGCTACAATGTCTCAGTAGCAGCAGCAAGCGGGGATAAGCTGCCTCTGGAGTCACTGCAGCTGTGGCTTACAGTGCTGGTGGCAGAAGCATGCACAAGGGCTCGAGGGCAGCAGCAGTGAGTGCCGAGAGCTAACACAGAAAAGCCAGTAGAGGAAGTGAGCTCTGCATAAAACTTCCTCTACTTACTATGTGTTACCTGACAGGTCAGAGAGGAGAGGCTGGCAATACACACGTTTTTTCTGAACTGCTGGTTCCTCCTCCGCGGCTCCTCCCGCAGCTTCGGCAGCAGCTCTCTGCTCTCCTCCTATACCACCTCCGGCCGTGAGTGACGTCACGCCGACGGGACTACAAAGCGCCTTCATAGGGGGAGTGAAGGGGCAACTCTGACAGGATAGCTGGTGCGGACCGTGTAGGCTTGTGCCAGGTGCAGGAGCGCACTTGGCACATTACAGCAGTAAGGTACAGACAATTACAGTACAGCGAGGGGTGCCAACTAGTGTGTACTGTGAAGCACACTGCCAGCACTTCACCTGCGCCCCCCTTCCTCCCACAAATTGTACCGCCCAGGGCATCCGCCCCTTCCGCCCCTGCCTTGTACCGGCCCTGCTCTCCTGTCCTCTGGAATGCTCTACCCCAATCCGTTCAACTATCTCCTACTCTGTCCACTTTCAGACGATCCCTGAAAACTCCTCTCTACAGTGAAGGCTATCTGGCCCCCACCTAACAACTGTACATTTATTTTCTCCATCAGCACATCCCCCACAGTTATTAACTCTTGTATCTCTTGCCCCCCCCCCCCCTTTATACAGTAAGGGAGAAAAGTATTTGAACCCCTGCTGATTTTGTATGTTTGCCCACTGACAAAAAAAATTATCAGTCTAGAATTTTAAATGCTAGGTTTATTTTAACAGTGAGAGACAGAATAACAACTAAAATATCCAGAAAAACGCATTTCAGAAAAGTTATAAATTGATTTGCATTTTAATGAGTGAAATAAGGATTTGATCAATCAGCAAGATTTCTGGCTCCCTGGTGTCTTCTACACAGGTAACAAGCTGAGATTAGGAGCACTCTCTTAAAGCTAGTGCTCCTAATCTCAGCTTGTTACCTGTATAAAAGACACCTGTCCACAGAAGCAATCAGATTCCAATCTGTCCACCATGGCCAAGACCAAAGAGCTGTCCAAGGATGTCAGGGACAGGATTGTAGACCTACACAAGGCTGGAATGGGCTACAAGTCCATCGCAAAGCAGCTTGGTGAGAGGGGGACAACAGTTGGTGCAATTATTCGCAAATGGAAGAAACACAAAATAACTGTCAATCTCCCTCAGTCTGTGGCTCAATGCAAGATCCCACCTTGTGGAGTTTCAATGATCATGAGAACCGTGAGCAATCAGCCCAGAACTACACAGGAGAAAAAAAGAAACAAAGAAAACAATTGGTAACACACTACGCTGTGAAGGACTGAAATCCTGCAGCACCCGCAATGTCCCCCTGCTCAAGAAAGTACATGTACAGGCCCGTCTGAATCATTCAGATGTTGATTAGCAAACTTCAGAGGAGAACTACCGTATTTATCGGCGTATAACACGCACCCCAAGTTTAGGAGGGAATTTTAAGGAAAAAAAACTTACATTTAAATGCCCATCAATGCAGCCTTATCAGTGTCCATCTGCATCCTTGTCCAGTGTCATTTGCAGCCTTGTGTCATCTGCAGCCTTGTCCAATGTCATTTGCAGCCTTGTGTCATCTGCAGCCTTGCCCAGTGACACTGCAGCCTTGTAGTGTCACTGCCGTTTTTAAATATGGCGCCGCCGAGAGACACAGAGCCGGTCCCGTGTCTCTTGGCGGCTCTCGGGTGATTTTCGGCTTCTCTCGTAGCCCTGTGGGCGGAGCCGAGAGCCGCCGACATTCATACATAGCCGAGTGTACTCGGCTAGGTTCGGCTAGCTCCGCACCGCTCACAGTCACGCCCAGTCCCTGTGTTATGTCCATCATAGGGCAGGACTGGGCGTGACTGTGAGCGGAGCGGAGCTAGCCGAACCTAGCCGAGTACACTCTGCTATGTATGAATGTCGGCAGCGATCGCTCCTCCGCTCACAGTCAGCGGGGGATCGGCTTATAACACGCACCCGCGATTTTCCCCTGATTTTAAGGGGAAGAAAGCGCGTGTTATACGCCGATAAATACAGTAGGTGAAAATGTTGTGGTCAGAGGAGACCAAAATCAAGCTCTTTGGCATCAACTCAACTTGCAGTGTTTAGAGGAGGAATGCTGCCTATGACCCCAAGAACACCATCCTCACCATCAAACATGGAGGTGGAAACCTTATGCTTTGGGGGTGTTTTTCTGCCAAGGGGACAGGACAACTTCACCGCATCAAAGGGACGATGGACGGGGCCAAGTACCATCAAATCTTGGGTGAGAACCTCCTTCCCTTAACATCCACAAATGGGTTGTGGATGGGTATTCCAGCATGACAATGACCCAATACACACGACAACAAAGGAGTGGCTCAAGAAGCACATTAAGGTCCTGTAGTGGCCTAGCTAGTCTCCAGACCTTAATCCCATAGAAAATATGTGGAGTGAGCTGAAGGTTCGAGTTACCAAATGTCAGCCTCGAAACCTTAACAACTTGGAGAGGATCTACAAAGAGGAGTGGGACAAAAAAAAACCCCTGAGATGTGTGCAAACCTGGTGGCCAACTACAAGAAATGTCTGACCTTTGTGATTGCCAACAAGGGTTTAGCCACCAAGTAATAAGTCATGTTTTGCAAAGGGGTCAAATACTTATTTCACTCATTAAAATGCAAATCAATTTATAACTTTTTTGAAATGCGTTTTTTCTTGACTTTTTTGTTGTTATTCTGTTTCTCACTGTTAAAATAAAACCTACCTTTAAAATTCTAGATTGATCATTTCTTTGTCAGTGGCTAAACGTACAAAATCAGCAGGGGGATCAAATACTTTTTACCCCCTCACTGTAGATTGTAAGCTCTGATTCCTGTTGCATTAAATTGTATTGTATTTGTACTGTCTACCCTCAGGTTGGAAAGCGCTGCATAAATGGTCGGTGTTATATAAATCCTGTATAATAATAATAAAAATGCCAATATAAGAAAAGTTACAAAATGAACCATTTTTTTGCAAAGTAGACACACTTCCTAGTGTGTTTTCAGGACAGTGAAGAGAAATCTCCCCATAGGGACACGGACAGTAATAAATAAACTGGCAATGGTTTTTAACACTTACCAATGTTATTCAAATAATAAAAAAATAGAAAAAAAAACATGTAGGTGGCCTACATAGCAAGTGATACCAGCCAATGTTGGCTTGTAATTCAGCAAATGTACAGTTGTGCTCATAAGTTTACATACCCTGGCAGAATTTATGATTTCTTGGCCTTTCAGAGAATATGAATAACACAAAAACTTTTCTTTCACTCATGGTTAGTGTTTGGCTGAAGCCATTTATTATCAACTGTTTACTCTTTTTAAATCATAATGGCAACAGAAACTACCCAAATGACCCTGATCAAAAGTTTACATACCCCGGAGATTTTGGCCTGATAACATGCATACAAGTTGACACAAAGCGGTTTGAATGGCTATTAAATGTAACCTTCCTCACCTGTGATCTGTTTGCTTGTAATTAGTGTGTGGATCTGTGGGAAAAGGTAGTTGAACTGTATAAAACAGGACAGGGATATAAAAAGATATTCAAGGAATTGAGAATGCCAATCAGCAGTGTTCAAACCCTAATCAAGAAGTGGAAAATAAGGGGTTCTGTTGATACCAAACCACAGTCAGGTAGACCAACTAAAATTTCAGCCACAACTGCCAAGAAAAATTATTGTTTGGGATGCAAAGAAAAACCCACAAATAACTTCAGGTGAAATACAGGACTCTCTGAAAACATGTAGTGTGGCTGTTTCAAGATGCAAAATAAGGAGGCACTTGAAGAAAGATGGGATGCATGGTCGAGTCACCAGAAGAAAGCCATTACTATGCAAATGCCACAAAGTATCATGCTTACATAACGCCAGACAGCTCAGAGACCAGCCTCAAACCTTTTGGCAAAGTAATTTGGAGTGATGAGACCAAAATTGGGCTTTTTGGTCACATCCATAAACGCTACATTTGGAGAGGAGTCAACAAGGTCTATAAAGAAAGGTACACCATTCCTACTGTGAAACATGGAAGTGGATCGCTGATGGTTTGAGAATGTGTGAGCTACAAAAGCACAGGAAATTTGGTCAAAATTAATGGCAAGATGAATGCAGTATGCTATCAAAAAAATAGGATTTTTTAAAACAGCTTACCTGTAAAATCCTTTTCTTTCGAAGGACATCACGGGACACAGAGCCACAGTAATTACTGATGGGTTATATAGGTATCACTGGTGATTGGACACTGGCACACCCTATCAGGAAGTTCAACCCCCTATATAATCCCTCCCCCTTGCAGGGATACCTCAGTTTTGTAGCCAAGCAATATAGTGTATTAGAAGAGGGGCGGGACCTCTGTGTCCCGTGATGTCCTTCGAAAGAAAAGGATTTTACAGGTAAGCTGTTTTAAAAAATCCTATTTTCTTTCTCGAACATCACGGGACACAGAGCCACAGTAATTACTGGTAGGATGTCCCAGAGCAATGCTACCTGAGGGAGGGAACCACGACCAAGTAGGGTGCAATCAGACCTGAGGACCCTGTACCGCTGCCTGCAGCACACTACGCCCAAAGGCGATATCCTCATGCCTTCTCACATCCACCTGATAGAATCTGGTGAATGTATGAACTGAAGACCAGGTTGCGGCCTTGCAGATTTGAGCCATAGAGGCCCGGTGATGCACTGCCCAAGAAGCACCAATAGCCCTTGTGGAATGTGCCCTGATCTGAAACGGAGGAATCTTCTGTTTCAAACCGTAAGCTTGAATGATCAACTGTCGAATCCATTTAGAAATGGTAGCTTTTGACGCTGCCTGTCCTCTATAGGGACCCTCTGGCAGCACAAACAAAACATCCGTCCTGCGGATCTGAGTAGTTGCCCCTAGATAGGCCTTAACTGCTCTTACTACATCCAACGAATGTAGAGATCTCTCTTCCGGAGAACAGGGATCTGGAAAAAAGGAAGGTAGAACAATGTCTTGGTTTAAATGAAAATCAGAAACCACCTTCGGTAAAAAACTAGGATGAGGGCGTAGTACCACTCTATCCTTGTGTATAATCAAATAAGGCTCCTTACAGGAAAGAGCTGCTAATTCTGATACTCTTCTAGCAGAAGAGATGGCCACCAGAAAAATTAATTTCCTTGTCAACAAGACCAAAGGAATCTGACTTATTGGTTCAAAAGGCTGTTTCTGTAACACAGCCAGGACCAAATTCAAGTCCCAGGGGTTTAGGGGCGCTTTAACCGGAGGATTAAGACGCATCACCCCCTGCATAAAGTTTCGGACCAAAGAATGCGAAGCAAGTGGCCGCTGAAATAATACTGATAAAGCAGAAACCTGGCCCTTGATGGTACTCAAGGCCAGCTTCATCTCTAATCCCATCTGTAGAAAATCAAAGATTCTACCTATGACATATTTCCTGGGATGCCAACCTCTGGATTCACACCAGGTTATATAAGCCTTTCAGACTCTATGATAAATCATCCTGGAAGCTGGCTTCCTTGCATTAATCAAGGTAGATATGACAGGACCTGAGAGCCCACGACTCTTCAGAACGTGGGTCTCAATAGCCAAACCGTCAAATTTAGCGTTTGTAAGGCAGGATGGAACACTGGACCCTGAGATAACAGGTCTGGGCGTACCGGTAGGGTCCACGGGGAACCCACCGTCATCCTTACTATTTCTGCATACCAAGTCCTTCTGGGCCAAGCGGGGGCCACCAGAAGTACCGACTTCCTTTCCTGCCTGATCCTGCGAAGGAGTCGTGGTAGTAGCAGAATAGGCGGGAATGCGTAAATCAGTGAGAACCGATGCCACGGAATCACCAACGCATCCGTCCCGCATGCAAGAGGATCTTTTGTCCTTGCCACAAATCTGTCTATCTTTTTGTTGAATCGGGATGCAAAGAGATCTACATCTGGAACCCCCCATCTTTGGCATATGGCCCAAAAGACGTCGGGATGCAGAGACCATTCCCCTGGAAGTAACTGCTGGCGACTTAGATAGTCCGCCTGCCAATTCTCTATTCCCGGGATGAAAACTGCCAATATGCATGGCACATGCATCTCTGCCCAGACTAAGATCTGGTTCACCTCTTTTTGAGCAGCTCAGCTCCGGGTGCCTCCCTGATGATTGACATAAGCCACTGCTGTGGCATTGTCGGACTGGATCCTGACCGGACAATCCTGTAGCCTGATAGTCCAGGCTTTTAGAGCTAGATATATCGCCCGGATCTCCAGAATGTTGATGGGTAAGGTCCTCTCTGTCTTGGACCATACCCCTTGGACCGCAGCCTGTTCCAGAACTGCTCTCCAACCTGACAGACTGGCATCTGTTGTTACCACCGTCCAGGTAACCGGTAGAAAGGATTTCCCCTTCTGCAGGTTTTCGGGTATGAGCCACCAATTGAGGCTCTGACGCACCGCATGCGACAGGTGCATCGGAAAGTCTAATGCCTGAACCTTCTTGTTCCAGGTCGACAGAATACTGTGTTGCAGCATTCTTGAGTGAAACTGAGCATAGGGAACTGCTTCGAATGAAGACACCATCTTCCCTAATAGCCTCATACAAAGGCGGACTGAGGGACCCTTCTTGGTCCTTACTGTCAGAATCAGCTCTCTCAAAGCAGTGATCTTTGCCTGGGGTAGAAATCTTTTCTCCTGGCTTGTATCTATAATCAGACCTAAATACTCCAGTCTTCTTACTGGTTTTAGGAAAGACTTTTCTAAGTTGAGGATCCAACCCAGGTGTTCTAGATACCTGACCGTGGTCCTCAAGTTTCCATTCAAAGAGGCTACCGACCGGTCTATCAAGAGCAGGTCGTCTAGGTATGCCATGACAGCTATACCCTGAGCCCTTAATCTGGCCAGAGGAGGAGCCAAGATCTTTGTGAACACTCGAGGTGCAGTGGCTATCCCAAAAGGCAGAGCCACAAACTGGAAATGGCGCCCTCCTACCTCGAAGCGCAGAAACTTCTGATGAGCAGGAAAAATGGGCACATGCAGATATGCATCTCTGATGTCTATTGATGCCAGAAATTCTCCTCCCTGCAGGGTGGGAACTACTGTTCGAATTGATTCCATGCGGAAGGATTGAATCCTTAGGAATTGGTTCAGATCCCTTAAGTCCAAAATGGGCCTGACATCCCCATTTGGCTTTTGGACCGTAAAAAGGTTGGAATAGAAGCCCAATCCCTGGTCCTTTGCGGGAACTATCATAATGACCTCCTGCGACAAAAGTCGCTCTAACGCTAGAAGGAGCGACTGCTTCTTCTCTGGGTCTCTGGGAACATTTGATCTGAGGAACCGAGGAGAAGGGAATTCCTGAAACTCCAGCTTGTACCCTAAGGTTACCGTGGAGACTACCCATCTGTCCTGGAAGTCCTCGTGCCAGAGCTCTGAGAACTGTCGCAGTCTTCCCCCCACTCGAGTGAGCGGGGGCGCCCCCTCATGCAGAGGTCTTAGTGTTTTGCCTAGTAGGCTTCTTTCCCCAGGACTTCTTTTGTCCCTGGGGTTGACTCTTGTCTCTGGACCCCGATGGAGGCGGCCGTCGAGACTGCCTGGAGGCTGAGGCCCCCGGCGCTGGGGAAAGAGTCCGTTTGAAAGAGGGACGCTTACTCTTCTTGACAGGTAAGAGAGTGCCTTTCCCACAAGAGATTCTCTTGATATAGTTATCCAAGTCCTCTCCAAACAACCTTGCACCACGAAATGGAAACCCAGCCAGTAGCTTCTTACATGGTGCTTCGGCTGACCAATTTTTCAACCATAGGATTCTACGTATATGCACCAACCCCAGTGAAAGACGGGAGGTTTGCACGATAGAATCTCTAATGGCGTCAACCACAAAGCATAAGGCCGCTGGAAGGTTAGCAAACCCCTGGGCCTGCTGTTCAGGTAATACTTTGATGACCTGCTTAACATGGTCTCTTAAGTATTGACAGACTCCAATCGCTGCTACTGCAGGTTGGGCCACTGATCCTGCTAAGGAGAAAACATCCTTCAATAGGGATTCCATCCTTTTATCTACAGGATCCCTGAGCATTGTCTACAGGACAAGTCAGGCTATTATTTACGGAGGAAATGGCGGCATCAATAGCCGGTATTCCCCACATTTTAATAAACTTTTCTTCCATCGGATAAAGTGTTGAAAACTTTCTCGGCGGAAAAAAACGTTTGTCTGGGTGATCCCACTCAGAATAAATAAGCTTTTCAAGTAAAGTATGAACAGGAAAAGCATGTGCTGCTTGGAAAGGTTTCAGTGACCCCAAAGCAGAAGAGGATTCTTTAGCAGTTTCAGGTATGGGCAACTTAAATGTGGAGCGGACCAATCCAGTGAGGATCTGCACTAAGACTTTCTCCTCTTGGGAAGTCGCAGAGGGTCCCTCTCCACCTGAATCCTCCGAAGAGGAATCATCCATCCCATCCCGATCCTCTGAAAGGGATTCATCTCCTTTATCCCAGAGCTCCTCTGTCTGAGGGTCTTGGGGAACAGAGGAAAGCCTAGTGCGTTTTCTTCCACTGAGTGAAGACGTAATCACGGCCATTAATCTTTCCTCTAGACCATTAATGGTTGAGGAAAAAACCTCTTGTGTAATATATACAGGGGCTGAAGTGCCAGAAGCAGGTGTAGCCCCTGACCCCGATGGCTCTCCCTGGCTAGCCGTCCCTGGCCCATCTTTAGGGGGGGAGGATGCTGCCGACAGGGGGCCCTCAGAACCTGAACGAGATCCCCTAGTGTCTCTGGTTCCTGGGGTGCTTGAACCTCTTCTACCCATAGTGCAAAGCAACAAGGTGTGAGGTATACAAATGAACACTGCCCGCTGAGCGATGTAGTCTGGCTAAAAGCCTTGCTACCCAATGCTCAGTCTGGTGTTACTTCAGTAAATGCTGCCTAGGAGAATGCCTGTGTCCCACCTTACATGCGACCGTCAGCTCTGTGTCTCTCAGAAGGCTGAGTGCACCTGTACAGAGTGCCTTTAATAGCCTGCAGCTGGCCTGAGTGGGAGTCTAAACACTCTGTGCTGACGTCCCGCCCCCTCCTCTACCGCCCCCCCCTCAAGTTTTGAAAAAAACTAGCGCTTCCCGCACTGCCGACTCTCCTATCATGCTTCTGGAGAAAAAGGCTGGGGATGGGAGGGGGGCTGGTAACAAGATCTGCCTGAACGGCTATCTTCAGAGATGGTGGCCATTAGGCCGCAGAGCCCGGGTGGTATAACCACTTTCTAGACCCCTGTGGCCCCTCTCTAGCCTGGGGGGAACATTCAAACATGAGAAATCCCCCTTTCCACCTTACCTGCTTGCAGCCTGCTTTGAGATGCTGGGACATAATCAGCACTGAACACCTGAGACAGTCAGTCAGCATGTGTAGGTTTGTGCTCTTGGCAGCCCCCGGTGGTCACAATAGGCATAGCATGCATTTACCTTAAAGGAGAAAAGCCACTAGAACTCAAAAATTCTGTGGAATCTCCTCTTACCTTATCCAGCCGCAGGGTGCTGTTTACACAGACCCAATCTTCACCTCTCACGGGGGATCCAACAGTTCTGGGACCGTAAAGCACCTCGCCAGAAATTAGGAAGTTTAAAGCCATTTTCTGATCTGCGGGGTCCAGCTCTCTAAAAAGAGAAGCATTACGGGTAAAACCTCGTTTCTTCGGACACGAGGCCCGGGTACCATTCAATTCGGCCATGAAAAGACACTTTGAATGGATCCGGTTCGCCTGGCTTGCCCCAGTATAGGATCTTAGGATATTCCCTTTGGAGCTCAGCACAGGACATCTTTACACGTCCATCACCTAAGACACTGGCGTAAAAACCTGACATTGATCCAAAACACAGGGCCAAGTTGACCTGTCATTGGCTACAGTGAGTGGCCATCTCAGTCTCCTGACCTCAATATCATTGAGCCACTCTGGGGAGATCTCAAACGTGCAGTTCATGCAAGACAGCCAAGAATTTCCAGGAACTGGAGGCTTTTTGCCAAGAGGAATTGACAGCTTTACCATCTGAGAAGATAAAGAGCCTCATCCACAAATACCACAAAAGACTTCAAGCTGTCATTGATGTTAAAGAGGGCAATCCACGGTATTAAGAACTGGGGTATGTAAACTTTTGATCAGGGTCATTTGGGTAGTTTCTGTTACCATTATGATTTAAAAAGAGTAAACACAGTTGATGGATAATAAATGGCTTCAGCCAAACACTAATCATGAGTGAAAGAAAAGTTTTTGTGTTATCATTTATATTCTCTGAAAAATGGACAAGAAATCATAAATTCTGCCAGGGTATGTAAACTTATGAGCACAACTGTATCCTGTTATGCTGAAACTGTAGTCTGACTTTACACTTAACTTTTCTGCTGCTTATTTGTTCGAGGCCAGTGCCTTGGAAAATATTGACATCATGGGGTCAAAACGGCAGACAGGCAAACAGTACAGTAATTTCAGAAGAAGGTTACCAATTACAACACTAATATTTCTTTAGAAAATTTTACAGCTTGCCTTTCTTAAAAAATTTGCATGCCTTCTAGATCAGGGTTTCTCAACCCGTGGTACACGTACCCCAAGGGCAGGGGGTACGCACCTGTTCCGGGGGCAGGGTGGCTGATGACGGGTAAAAAGGCTGCATTAATGTAGGGGCAGCTTGCTGTATATAGCTGCTGCTACAGTTTTATAGTTGCAGAGCTACTTGCAGCAGAGCGGTATGAGTATGCCGAGTGCGCTCCTGCACCCGGCCGGTGTTACCCACACAGACACCTCCCACGGCAGAGTGATCTCTGCCCGACAGGAGCTTCCTAGGCCCCGCCCGGCATGATGTACTTCAGTGGCTGGGAGCACGAGATGGAAAAGGAGGAGTGCTGCCTCCGTGAGCTGCTCGGACCGTCCACGGTCATGGACAAGTGAGTGAGCAGAGGTTAATAACATTGCGGACTGTACTGCTGTGTGTTGTGTGTGTGCTCCTGCTGCGGTGCTTAACTTTTTTTTTTGAGGGAGGTTTAATTATTCTACAATGCTATGTGTTATATATAGCATGGAAGGGGTTAATGTATTGCCATTGGTCACTGATGCATTAGTGACCAGTGGCAATTAAACTCCTTTGTGCTACATTAGTGGCAGAAGTAGTGTTTATTAATCTCCTTTATGATGCAGCATGAAGGGGTTAATAAACACTGACATTGGTGCCACAAAAGCAGCACAAATGGGTTAATTGCCACTGGTCACTAATGCTTCAGTGACCAATGGCAATACATTAACCCCTTCCATGCTGCATACTACAATTAGCATTGTAGATTAACAGTTAAAGTGGTTGTAAAGGCTGAAGGTTTTTCACCTTCATGCATCTGATGGATTTGATGGACACTGGTGAGGCTACATTTGATGATGATTTTGCACCCAAAATAAAAACCATCACAAACACACACAGAAATCATCACAAACACATACTGACATTACACACACACACACACACAGAAACCATGACACCCAAACAACAGAAATTACTTTCTCGAGACAGGGGTACTTAGATATATATTGTTTTTTAGATCTGCAGGGGTACTTCACCGTAAAAAGGTTGAGAGCAGACGTAACGGGAAGTCAGTAAGGAGGCGCCTCAGACGCCACTCTTGTGAATTCTTATGCTGTTTAAACTATTTTTAAATGTAAGAGACCACTTATATCAATTAATAAATTACATTTTATTCAAAATTACTACACCAATGGAGGCTCTTCTCTCTCCCTTCCCTGTTTATTCCACCGGATCAGTGGAGCCCAGGTGGGCAACCCCTCCTCTATTTGACAGGTATCTATATACCGGGAGGACAATTCAGCCATCAGAGAAGCCCCACCTGAATAACTGATAAGCTACACCATACAGCATCTACTAAAGAAACTGTTTGATGCCTATATCTGCTTTTCTTAAGGTGAGAGTTTAGAGAGCCCGGGTTCAACCGGATCCCTCCATATAAAGATTATTTCATACATTATTTCCATATATAAGATATATCATCGTCCCCTCTCACATTTGATCCCAGTGGATGTGACACATAATCATGAACTTTCTTTTTTGATTCATGAAGAGAATATCCATTTATATTTACACATTTGGATTATTTTGTTTTCACTGTTTGTACACATTCACAGACCATATGCACATTTTTTCAGTTATCTTAGCTGCACGTACAAGATCACATTAATGTCAGTTTATTCATTTATATGTGATAGATTTGAAGCGTGAAATCTTTTTATTGTTTTAATTATATTGAGTGTAATGTAAACACTTTTGATTTTGCTGCAGTCCACAAAGACATCATCACCCCTTACTCACGCTGGCACTTGTTCAACATCGATTCATTCACTTTTGGTTGTTGACACATTCCTTGTACTCAACATAGCCCGAGGGACAACATCACATTTATTTTGACCCAAACAACAGAAATTACTTTCTCGAGACAGGGGTACTTAGATATATATTTTTTTTTAGATCTGCAGGGGTACTTCACCGTAAAAAGGTTGAGAAACACTGTTCTAGATCACCTTTTAATGTTTATTGAGTGTAGTGGAAACCCTGATTTTGTCAGGCAGCACTATCAGGTTTGGAAAGATAATGAAAATGCATCTGAGCTACTAAGAACTGCAAATATAACTTTTTCACAAGGGCGTCCATTGTAAGATTAATCAGGTAGGATGAAACTTGACAATTTTCCACTGTCATTTTGCGATGCGAGTATCTCCAGTATCACATTTTGGATGTTTGGTTTATTATGCTTCCAGCACCTAAAACAGTATAAAAATTAGGGGTTTTACACAACATGCCAGGATGACACAGCATATCTTTATTTACTTCTAGCTTTAACGTGTTGAACATGTTTGGAGTTTGATTTGTCTTGAAATACGTTTTTCCACTTGATAGATCACCTCCATCACGCTCATTTCTTCCCATTTCTTCAGTCCGGTACGTTTGAAGGCAATGATTTTAAAAACAAGTATGTACCATGGAAAAAGCTAGATAAACCTTAAACAAATTAAATGATTGTGTAAGTACGTAACTGTTAAGAAGCATACATTCCACAATCTCTAGTTTTTGGCTTTTCTGTATTGTAATGAATATAATAAAATATTAACAGACATTTAAACCTTTATGTCCAAGTACAAAACACTGCTGTTCAATAAGAAACCTAACGTCTCTCCACCATCAACAGAATTGTTCATAATAATTCCTAGGTGCATTCACTCGCCAAGCTCTAAATCTTCTATTTCCTTTAGAAGTGCTTCCTCTTTTTGGATTTTCTCAAGCTGCAAAGAAAATAAATAATAAAAAAAGGGAGTGTAACAGCAAGTTATTTTAGGAAGAAATGATTCTAAAGCTTAAACATTTTTTACCTTAATGGATTCCCTGAATTAATGTAAAAAAATATTTAGGTATTAGTATAGCCCCCTCAGCGTCCTCATCTCCCCAATACTTACCTCACCTCACTCGATCCAGTGCTGTGCCCCTCTGAAGCGGCTCTCCCTGTTCTCACAGGCTTTGCTGTGGCATTGCTCCCGCTGCTTTTAGTCAGATCCTATGATGAGGGAAAGCAGGGGGTGGGGCCAAGCCACACTGTGTCTATAGACGCAGGTGGCTCGGGGTCGAGTCCACTGGTGTGCCACCATAGGAAGTGGCTTCCTATGGTGGCACAACATAAAGAGGAGGAGCCAGGAGTGCAAGCGGGGGAAAACAGGGTATGTATACATATACACACACACATATACACACACAGTATCTCACAAAAGTGAGTACACCCCTCACATTTTTGTAAATATTTTATTATATCTTTTCATGTGACAACACTGAAGAAATGACACTTTGCTACAATGTAAAGTAGTGAGTGTACAGCTTGTATAACAGTGTAAATTTGCTGTCCCCTCAAAATAACTCAACACACATCCATTAATGTCTTAACCACTAGCAACAAAAGTGAGTACACCCATAAGTGAAAATGTCCAAATTGGGCCGAAAGTGTCAATATTTTGTGTGGCCACCATTCATTTTCCAGCACTGCCTTAACCTTCTTGGGCATTGTGTTAACCAGAGCTACAGGTTGCCACTGGATTCCCTCTTCCACTCCTCCATGATGACATCACGGAGCTGGTGGATGTTAGAGACCTTGTGCTCCTCCACCCTCCATTTGAGGATGCCCCACAGATGCTCAATAGGGTTTAGGTCTGGAGACATGCTTGGCCAGTCCATCACCTTTACCCTCAGTTTCTTTAGCAAGGCAGTGGTTGTCTTGGAGGTGTGTTTGGGGGTCGTTATATTGGAATACTGCCCTGCGGCCCAGTCTCCAAAGGGAGGGGATCATGCTTTGCTTCAGTATGTCACAGTTCATGTTGGCATTCATGGTTCCCTCAATGAACTGTAGCTCCCCAGTACCGGCAGCACTCATGCAGCTCCAGACCATGAAACCCCCACCACCATGCTTGACTGTAGGCAAGACACACTTGTCTTTGTACTCCTCACCTGGTTGCTGCCTCACACGCTTAACACCATCTGACCAAATAAATTTATCTTGGTCTCATCAGACCACATGACATGGTTCCAGTAATCCATGTCCTTAGTCTGCTTGTCTTCAGCAAACTGTTTACAGGCTTTCTTGTGCATCATCTTTAGAAAAGGCTTCCTTCTGGGATGACAGCCATGCAGACCAATTTGATGCAGTGTGTGGCGTATGGCCTGAGCACTGACAGGCTGACCCCCCACCCCTTCAACCTCTGCAGCAATGCTGGCAGCACTCATACGTCTATTTCCTAAAGACAACCTTTGGATATGACGCTGAGCATGTGCACTCAACTTCTTTAGTCGACCATAGTGAGGCCTGTTCCGAGTGGAACCGGTCCTGTTAAACCGCTGTATGGTCTTGGCCACCGTGCTGCAGCTCAGTTTCAGGGTCTTCGCAATCTTCTTATAGCCTAGGACATCTTAATGTAGAGCAACAATTTTTTTTTCAGATCCTCAGAGAGTTCTTTGCCATGAGGTGCCATGTTGGACTTCCAGTGACCAGTATGAATGAGTGAGAGCGATAACACCAAATTTAACACACCTGCTCCCCATTCACACCTGAGACCTTGTAACACCGAGTCACATGACACCGGGGAGGGAAAATGGCTAATTGGGCCCAATTTGGACATTTTCACCTAGGGGTGTACTCACTTTTGTTGCCAGCGGTTTAGACATTAGAGTGGTTGTAAACTCTTTTACCCCACTTGCTCCTACAGGTAAGCCTATAATAAGGCTTACCTGTAGGTACTGTAAATATCTCCTAAACTTGCACAGTTTAGGAGATATTCACTATATACGCTGCTGCCAACGTCATCAGCGCATACGCACTGAAGAAATGGCCCACTGGTGCCGGTTCATCAGGACCCATGCCGTAACTGGCGGGAGTGACATCATCGCGGCTCTGGCCAATCACAGCCTCATGCACAGCCAATTTCACCGGAAGTAACTCCGGTGAAAGATGTCGGCCGAGGGAGTGCAGTGCGGGTGGCACTGCAGGGCCTCGTCCTAAGGTAAGTTTTTCATAATGAGCTAGTATGCAATCAATACTAACTCATTATGCCTTTGTGTTGCAGGTTTTTTTTTTTCCTCTGAGGTTTACAATCTCTTTAATGGCTGTGTGTTGAGTTATTTTGAGGGGACAGCACATTCACACTGTTATACACGCTGTACACTTACTACTTTACATTGTAGCAAAGTTTCATTTCTTCATGTTGTCACATGAAAAGATTAAAAAATATATTTGCAAAATTGTGAGATTGTGTGTGTGTGTATATATATATATATATATATATATATATATATATATATATACACATACATACATACATACATACATACACACACACACACACACACACACACACACACATATATATATATACATTATATATATATATATATATATATATATATATATATATATATATATATATACACACATACATACATACATACATATATATATATATATACATACACACACACACATACACACACACACACAAATCCATACACACACTTTACAAGTGTTTTGAACTTAGAAATAGCTAGAGAGTAACTGGAAATGTTAAAGGAAGAAATGGTGGTGTGCTTTCATTGAGTAAACCGTTATTACTGCAACATTTCCCAAAATGTATTAATATACACAACTTTCATATTTTTAATTGCAGTTCCATATTTTCGTTACTTTATTTTGCATACGGATTCTAAATGCTCCCTCTAGTGTCCAAAAAAAATAAAAGAAATCAGGATTTAAAAAAAATAGATAAACCCCAACTTAGAATTTGTCATTGGTTTCCTTTTGGTCTGTTAGAAAGATTTTTAAAAGCGTTTTAAATCTGTTCTGTAAATGCAAACCAATTACTGTTAATCCTGCCAGAAATCTAGTACCGTACCCTGGATAACTGGTTAAACTCAGGCAGCGTTATTATCAGCCCTGTCCAGTTGGCCTCTGAACTACAGGAACCCCCCTATTCCACCCTGTTATGGAGGCAAGCAGATGGAATGTGTTCTGTAGTCCTAACGTGACCTGTCCCAAGTGTGATAAAACTGCTTCTTCACTTTTACGTCATGGTGAGCTTTGTAACCCTACAAAGGGTTGAAACTTAAGCCTATGATAACTGCTGTCCCAGCTAAAAGACACAGGGGGTTATTTATTTACGAAAGGCAAATCCACTGAGCACTACAAGTGCAAACTACAAATGCAAAGTGCACTTGAAATTGCACTGAAAGTGCACTTGGAAGTGCAGTCGCTGTAAATCTGAGGGGTAGATCTGAAATGAGGGGAAGCTCTGCTGATTTTATCATCCAATCATGTGCAAGCTAAAATGCTGTTTTTTTTTTCCTTGCATGTCCCCCTCAGATCTACAGCGACTGCACTTCCAAGTGCACTTTCAGTGCAATTTCAAATGCACTTTGCACTTGTAGTGCAAAGTGGATTTGCCTTTCAAAAATAACCCCCACAGTTCTTTGATCTTTTATCTAAAATTCTAATTATGTATGGGAACCTTTACTATACACAAACAAACAAGAATAAAGAAAATACACACACACAATGCATACAAGCAGGACATTACATATGTGTTATTACTTAAGAGAATATTTATGGCCACTCTGGATATGTCACTGATCTTTACACATTAAAAAATGTGCATTACCTTTAAAACGGTTGTAAAGGCTGACGGTTTAATATTACCCTAATGCATTCTCTTCATTAAAGGTAAAAAAAAAATGCTCCCGAGAGAGACAGAACAGGGATCTGTCAATTTAACCAGACAAATCTCCATTCTGTCAGGGGAGGAGAGACAGATCTGCTGTCCCTATGATTAGAAACAGCGATCTGTCTCCTCCTCCAGTGAGTACATCATTGCCCCCACTGTTGAAAACACCTCCCTAGGAAACACTTAACCCCTTGATCGCCCCCTAGTGCTAACCCCTTCCCTGCCAGTGACATTTATACAGTAATCAATGGCTATTTAGCTATGATTGCTTTATAAATGTCAATAATCCCAAAAAAGTGTCAAAAGTGTCCGACTAATCTGCTCCAATGTCACAGTTCCACTAAAAATCGCTGATCACCGCTATTACTAGCAAAAAAAAAATAAATACATAAAAATGCCATAAATCTATCCCCTATTTTATAGACGCTATAACTTTTGCGCAAACCAATCAATAAGCGCTTATTGCGTTTTTTTTTCTTTTTAACAAAAATATGTAGAAAAATAAATATCGGCCTAAACTGATCAAGAAATTAGTTTTTTTAGGATATTTATTATAGCAAAAAGTAAAAAATATGTTTTTTTTTCTTCCAAAATTGTCGCTTTTTTTGTTTATAGCGCAAAAGAAAGAAAAAACCCCCAAAAAACAGAGGTGATCAAATACTACCAAAAGAAAGCTCTATTTGTGGGGAAAAAAAAGGACGTCAATTTTGTTGGGTACAACGTCGCACGACTGCGCAATTGTCAGTTAAAGCGACGCAGTGCCATTTAGCAAAAAATGGCCTGGTCAATAAGGGGGCAAATCCTTCCGGTCCATAAGTGGTTAAGGCCAGAAACACATTACTGAAATTGATAAGCTTTCTGCCTGAAAGGTACTAAGCACATCAGTGTGTTCATGGCTATTTCTGTAAAGTACAATGCAAAATGTAATTCTTATTCATAAAAAAACAAAATTGAACAGCCAACTCAAAATGCTGAAATTCTTCACAGCAACATGTGTTTAGCTGCCACCACATTATAAAAGCCCTCTATTTTAGAACCCTCAAGCACAAACTGGTGTATTTAACATCAACAAAGAGGGCATTACCTGGTTCTTTTCTAATGTCTTCCCAGAAGCCTGGAGCTCTTTCAGTTGTTCGATTGCTTTCAGTTTCTGTCAAACAATAAACATATTGATACATAAATCTTATGGATAGCATCTGAAAAATTTGCAGTCTGAGATATTAGAAGAGAAAATCAATAGCACTGCCTACTGGAAGTTTGCAGGTAATGCAGAGCATACACAACATAAATACAAAGTCAAAGTGTACAGCTGTCTAAACGTTTCAAGTTCCAGTTCCAGAAAGGTCAAGTAGTAGGCCATTACAAGTATGGCTTGATAATAGGCATAAAGTACAAGTTAACACCTCCAACCCTCCCCCCAGGTCCTTTAAGTACCTCCACCAAGTGTTGCTGCCCATGTCTTAACACTAACATCCCTTGTAGGGCGCGCAGACAAGGCACTAGATTTTTATTGGCTAGGCTGCAAAAAGTGGGGGAGGCCACAGCTGTCAGGAGTTAAGTATGGACTTGTGAATGAGCTAAAGCTGAGGGGGCGACTGATTTTCCTGTAAATATGAACTTGTGCATTAAAGGTCATCTACAGTATATCCCAAACTATGTTTTTTTTTTTTTTTTTTCATTTTAGGTAGGATAAGCAAGTTTGGGTTTGGAACCTGTGTTAGGTTTTATTGTCTGTGTCCCCACTGGGTAGATTCCTTTGCAAATTCCTGTCCTGGTGATCACACAGGAGTGTGTTATATGTCTAGGGTTTAAAGTACAGGGAGAAATTCCTCTCTCTCTAGCAGGTTCCAGTGCTCACCTCTTGTGCCCAAAGCTATTGTCTGTGAGGAGGCTGGTGTGCACCTTACAGAAAGTGTGGATTTAAAAAAAAAATTCCTGGAGTTGGGTTTTAAAAGGATAAATATATATAAGATTCTAAATTTGCACTAAAATTTTATGTACCTAACCCCTATTTCACATATAAATACATTTAACCTTATAACAGCATTCATAATGTTATCAATAAGTACTACAATAATATACGGTAAAAAGTGAAATCCTGTGAAATTGTGTGCGAATCAAACTGCAAAACCCACATGACTAAGTGCAAATCACAAAAATGTGCAAAACAGCTGAATAAACAATTCAAATGTGACCCTTGCAATATAAAATTACAAACAACAATATAATAAAGTACAAAACACAAAATGTGCAAACAACTGCAACTAGGAAAAAGTGTCCAGTGCGCATAAACTACTCCTGCTCAAGCCAGTTATTATTGAATTAGTCCCACTTTTAAACGTATGTCTTCCAGCAAACCATAGGTTAATTTAATAGACCATATGAAATGATGCTGTATAATATCTACCCTCCACATGTAAATTGCAAACCATTCTGTGGCTCCTCCACCCAGTTGCTCAAAGCACCCACCAGCAAGTCAGACCCTTTTTTAAATGGGTCATTTGCACTTTTTCTCATACAACTCCAGGCCAAACCAGCCCCCAGTCATGGGAATTCCACACAAAATTGCACTTATTATTTTATTGTAGCACTTCATAAGAACATTAAATGCTATGATGTGGTGCGGTTTTCAAGGTCACTTTTTATGTGCGTTTAAAATGGTTTTTAGGTGTAGTCAATAAACTTTCATTTTCATAAAAGTGCATCAAAGTTCTGCATGCTGTATCTTTCCAATTTTTAAAAATGTGCCTTTTAATAGAGTTTAAAGGCAGTGCACCTAAAAAAGGAAGATCTAAAATGTGTGTAAAAATGCGACACAGAAAAACTGCACCGCACTGATGTGAACCTGGCCTAAATGTACAGTACCTTGGAAAAGTATTCATACCCCTTGAGATTTTCCACATTTTGTCATGTTACAACCAAAAACAAATGTATTTTATTGGGATTTTATGTGATAGCCCAACACAAAGTGGCACATAATTGTGAAGTGGAAGGAAAATAATAAATGCTTTTCACAATTTTTTGCAAATAAATATGTGAAAAGTGTGCTCTGTGCATTTGTATTCAACCCCCCTGAGTCAATACTTTGTAGAACCACCTTTTGCTGCAATTACTGCTGCAAGTCTTTTTGGGGATGTCTCTACCAGCTTTGCACATCTAGAGAGTCACATTTTTGCCCATTCTTCTTTGCAAAACAGCTCAAGCTCTGTCAGATTGGATGGAGAGCATGAACAGCAATTTTCAAGTCTTGCCAGACTCAAACAGGTTTTCCAAGATTACCCTGTATTTGGCTTCATCGATCTTCCCATCAACTCTGACCAGCTTCCCTGTCCCTGCTGAAGAAAAACATCCCCAAGACATAATGCTGCCACCACCATGTTTCACGGTGGGGATGGTGTATTCAGGGTGATGTGCAGTGTTAGTTTTCCACCACACACAGTGTTTTGCTTTTAGGCCAAAAAGTTCAATTTTGTTCTCATCTGACCAGAGCACCTTCTTCCACATGTTTGCTGTCCCCCCGCATGGCTTCTCGCAAACTGCAAACAGGACTTCTCATGGCTTTCTCTGAATAATGGCTTTCTTCTTGCCACTCTTCAATAAAAGCCAGATTTGTGGAGTGCACGACTAATAGTTGTCCTGTGGACAGAATCTCCCACCGGAGCTGTGGATCACCGCAGTTCCTTCAGAGTTACTATGGGCCTCTTCGTGCTTCTCTGATTAATGCTCTCCTTGCCCGGCCTGTCAGTTTAGATGGACGGCCATGTCTTCCTGGTTTGCAGTTGTGCCATACTCTACATTTTCGGATGATGGATTGAACAGTGCTCCGTGAGATGTTCAAAGCTTGGGATATTTGAACCTTTAACCCGACCCTGCTTTAAACTTCTCCACAACTTTGTCCCTGACCTGTCTGGTGTGTTCCTTGGCCTTCATGATGCCGTTTGTTCTCGAAGGTTCCCTAACAAACCTCTGAGGGCTTCACAGAACAGCTGTATTTATGCTGAGATTAAATTACACACAGGTGGACTCTATTTACTAATTAGATGACTTCTGAAGGCAATTGGTTCCACTAGATTTTAGTCAGGGGTATCAGAGTAAAGGGGGCTGAATACAAATGCACGCTACACTTTTCAGATATTCATTTGTAAAAAAATTTTAAAAACCATTTATCATTTTCCTTCCACTTCACAATTATGTGCCACTTTGGGATGGTCTATCCCAATAAAATACTTTTACGTGGACGTGTCAGTGTTTTTTTAATTTACATTTTTTTAACTTTTAAATATTTATTACAATTCTTTCTTTTTTTATTATTATTTTTTTGTTATCAGCCCTGTTGGAGGGGGGGGAGCCTTTGGTGAGATATCAGGGGTCTAAACAGTGTAAGAATTGTATATGGGGGTATGGCGCTTCCTGGTGGAATGTGTAAATAATAAAGTGAATGTTATAAGATTATATAATGTACCATACACAAACGGTGACTACAATACTCATAATAAATAACCCCATGGGTATTTGAATCAACAAACATGTGATAAGAAAAGTGAAAAAAACCCTTAATATATTGCATATGCCTACATATCACAGGTAGTTCCAGAGAATAACCACTAGGTGCTGCTGCTAATATACTATGCAGCCAATGTGATGAATCCAGCATATACAAGTGCAAACAGTGCAATCAGATCTAGAAAATATCCATATGGACTAGAAAAATGTGTAAAAAACATAAATAGAATAAAAAACTCCAAAAAGACAAAAACAAAAAAGTCTGTTCACAAGTAGTGCGTCCCAAGCTATAAATAGCATAAAAAAAAAAAAAAAAAAAAAAAAGGAAAGTTCCAAAAGCTTAGTGACTGTGGTGCCCTCAACGGTGAAAATCCGTGACTTCTGTGCTCCCCTTTTGGCTCCCCACTCACCGGCTCCCACTACCCCTGCAGGGGTGACAGACACTTTAAATTCCGAATGTTGTCCTCTTGGCCGATATCCCGTGGTCACTGAGATAGGATGTCCTCTCCCCCAGGTGTTTCCAGATTACCGCTTATGCCACGTCCAAGAAAGAGATCGCCAGAGAAATCCTCATAAAAAGAGATGCCACCTCATAGTGTAGTCTGATTAAAACTTTAATAGCATAAAAACTCCCCACATGGGAGAAATTAAAACCGCATAACACTACACTATGGGTGAAGCCGAAAGCCAGGAAGTACTTTCCCGCAGCGTGCGGTCCAGCTGCGTTCCAGGCCTGGCCAGGCCTGGCCTGGAACGCAGCTGGACCGCACGCTGCGGGAAAGTACTTCCTGGCTTTCGGCTTCACCCATAGTGTAGTGTTATGCGGTTTTAATTTCTCCCATGTGGGGAGTTTTTATGCTATTAAAGTTTTAATCAGACTACACTATGAGGTGGCATCTCTTTTTATGAGGATTTCTCTGGCGATCTCTTTCTTGGACGTGGCATAAGCGGTAATCTGGAAACACCTGGGAGAGAGGACATCCTATCTCAGTGACCACGGGATATCGGCCAAGAGGACAACATTCGGAATTTAAAGTGTCTGTCACCCCTGCAGGGGTAGTGGGAGCCGGTGAGTGGGGAGCCAAAAGGGGAGCACAGAAGTCACGGATTTTCACCGTTGAGGGCACCACAGTCACTAAGCTTTTGGAACTTTCCTTTTTTTTTTTTTTATGCTATTTATAGCTTGGGACGCACTACTTGTGAACAGACTTTTTTGTTTTTGTCTTTTTGGAGTTTTTTATTCTATTTATGTTTTTTACACATTTTTCTAGTCCATATGGATATTTTCTAGATCTGATTGCACTGTTTGCACTTGTATATGCTGGATTCATCACATTGGCTGCATAGTATATTAGCAGCAGCACCTAGTGGTTATTCTCTGGAACTACCTGTGATATGTAGGCATATGCAATATATTAAGGGTTTTTTTCACTTTTCTTATCACATGTTTGTTGATTCAAATACCCATGGGGTTATTTATTATGAGTATTGTAGTCACCGTTTGTGTATGGTACATTATATAATCTTATAACATTCACTTTATTATTTACACATTCCACCAGGAAGCGCAATACCCCCATATACAATTCTTACACATGTTAGTCCTCTTTGAGGGCTCAACTAGGGGAGGCAGCATACCTATACTCCTTCTTCTTTCTTTCTTTTTCCCTTCTCTTTCTCAGTGGGACACCTACCCCCTGCACCTTCTCTCAGGTCCCCCTCTTCCTCTCTCCTCCCCCTGTCCTCTCTTTTTTTTTTTTTTTTTTTTTCTCTCTTTCTCCCTCCTTTTGTTACTTGTCCTAAGCGCAGAGACTTTGTGGCTTTGAGGGGTCTAAACAGACCCCTGACGTCTTTCCTTTGAGACAGAGAAAGGGACTGAGAACACTGACTCAGAAAAGGAAGGAGCTGGTAAATGATATATTTACTGTCTCCTTCCTCCACTCTCCAACCTGACAGATCTGGGGCGGGGGGGGGGGGGGGGGACGGAGGAGGACAGAGAGGGTGAGGGAGGAGGACACAGGCTGGATGGGGGTAGGAGGAGCAACGGGGGGGGGGGGGTTGGAGGTGATGTGCGGCAGTGGGGGCAGTTACAAGCACCAATCTCCTAGTATAGATTCCAATAAAAGCAGCTGAAAGCCGCGGGAGGGAGAGGAGGAGAAGCGGTTCTCAGCTGATGTATTGAAATCTATACAAGGCGATCGGTGCTTGTAACTCCCCCACCGCCGCACCGTTCACCCCTGACTGCCCTGGTATCGGATCAAGCATCGGAGCATTTGCATGAGTACAAGTACTCGTGCACTGCCCGGTATCGGCACCGATACTGGTATCGTGCAACCCTACTAATATAGCTGCTGGGTCAAATTACAGTGTCTTAAAAAAAGTTTTCACATTCCTTGAAAATTTTCCACATTTTGTCATGTTACAACCAAAAATGTAAATGTATTTTATTAGAATTTTATACGATAGACCAACACAAAGTGGCACATAATTGTGAAGTGGAAGGAAAATTACAAATCTCTGATAAGTGTAGCGTGCATTCGTATTCAGCCCCCTTTACTCTGATACTCCTAATTAAAATCTAGTGGAACCAATTGCCTTCAGAAGTCACCTAATTAGTAAATAGAGCCCACATGTGTGTAATTTAATCTCAGTATAAATACTGTTCTGTGAAGCCCTCAGAGGTTTGTTAGAGAACTTTAGTGAACAAACAGCATCATGAAGGCCAAGGAACACACCAGGCAGGTCAGAGATAAAGTTGTGGAGAAGTTTAAAGCAGGGTTAGGTTCTAAAAAATATCCCCAGCTTTAAACATTTCACGGAGCACTGTTCAAGCCATCATCCAAAAATGGAAACAGTATGGCACTGCAAACCTAACAAGACATGGCCGTCTGCCTAAACTGACAAGTGGGGAAAAGAGAGCATGAAAGTGATTGTAAAGTCTTGTTTTTTATTTTTTAAATGACAAACATGTCATACTTACCTGCTCCGAGCAGTGGATTTGCACAGGGCAGCCTGGATCCTTCTCTTCTCGGGTCCCTCTTCATTGCTCCTGGCCCTATCCTCCTGTCCAGTGCCCCCACAGCAAGCAGCTTGCTAAGGGGCACCCAAGCTGAGCTGCAGCTCCGTGTGTCCATTCAGACACAGAGCTGCGGCCCCGCCCCTTCTCTCTCATATGATTGTCTAACTGACTTTGACAGCAGTGGGAGCCAATGGCACCACTGCTGGGTCTCAGCCAATTAGGAGAGGGACAGCCGAGGGACTCTTGGACATCGCTGTTGCTCTCACACCCTTCCTGCCCAAACATATGGCAGACTAATTAGGTGGAAGAGCTCGTAAATGGGTGACTATATTAAGGCAAGTAGTAGACGTGACTCCTCCCCTACTGAGGAAGTCCCGAGGTTTGGAACGTACGTATAGGACGAGGTTTTCACGTATATGGTGTCATTCCACGATCATGTCTGCATCTAAGGATCCTGTGATTGTATATGACAGACACGCAATTCATGGTTATCACTGCCTATAGTGCCATTTTTGTAAGTGCAATAGTATACCTTTTCTAAATAAATGTGAAGTTTTAAACGGAGAGCACTAGATCTGTGTGCTTTTTCTTCCTGCATGCATGCTGTGGGGGTTGGAAATCTAATAATCCATCCATCTGAGTAAGAGGCATTTGAAGCAGCAGCAGTCTGTCTTCATCCCCAGAGAGGGAAAGACATGTGGTGAGACCCACTGGTAACGCAGGGGTCACGGCAGTGAGGCAAGAGGATAATCTGCAAGGGTGGAGGATTCACACTTTGCATTACATGTCACATTGGTGATTGGAGTGGATTCAACAACTGGATATAGTTTTATTTTCCTTTGATATTTTTGGATCTCTCTCTTTCTCTCTCTCTCTTTATCTCTCTCTATATATATATATATATATCTATATATAGATATATCTATATCTAGATAGATATATAGATTTATCTAGATAGATATAGATTTATCTAGATAGATATATAGATATATCTATATAGAGATATAGATATATATATATATATATATATATATATATATATATATAGTGTGGAACCTCAGATTACGAGCATAATCCGTTCCAGGAGTACGCTCGTAATCCAAAGTACTCGCATATCAAAGCGAGTTTTCCCACTAAAGTCAATGGAAACGAAAATAATTTGTTCCGCATTGACTTCAATGGCATGCAATACCGCATGCGGCCAGAGGCCAGGGGGGGCGCCGGAGAGCCTCGTAAACGGCCGAAAAGGCCCGAGGACACTTCTGCTGACCTCGGAAAGACTTCCTACCCGAGATTTGCCAAGGTTAGCCATGCTGTACTCCACTTTGGCCTGAATCGTGCTCGTTTTGTGAGACACTCGCAAACCGAGTTACGATTTTTAAAAATACAGTGCTCATATTGCGAAACGCTCATTAACCACGTTACTCGCAATCCGAAATTCCACTGTATATATTCCAATGTATATCTTTGCAAAATTTGATTGCACTTTATCCTTTCCTACTTTGATATACAGTTGAATATATATATATATATATTAGGGCTGC
This sequence comes from Aquarana catesbeiana, assembly GCF_042186555.1. NCBI lineage: Eukaryota > Metazoa > Chordata > Amphibia > Anura > Ranidae > Aquarana > Aquarana catesbeiana. Next base: position 185,631,059 of record NC_133327.1, on the reverse strand, counting down.
AGAAATTAACGATTAATCGTTAATTTTTTTGATCGGTAGGCTGCCTGTCCTGGGGCCGCTTTGGGCCAAGTTGTGGCTGCTCTGCTCCCTTCTCCTCTATATGTCATACACAGTCTGCGGGCATCTCCCCCTGTGTGTCTCCAAGCTGAGTGTGAAAACTTTGGCCGGGCTGTGAGAAAAGTCCCGCCCTCCTCCAAGATCAGCTCATGTGATAGACGCAGTGTTCTATCAAACGAGCTGCTCTAGGAGGAGGGAACAGTGAGGCTGCGATTATGGGCACGACGAGGCTGCGATTATGGGCACGGCGAGGCTGCGATTATGGGCACGGCGAGGCTGCGATTATGGGCACGGCGAGGCTGCGATTATGGGAATGGTGAGGCTGCAATTATGCGCACGGTGAGGCTGCGATTATGGGCACGGTGAGGCTGCAATTATGGGCACGGTGAGGCTGCGATTATGGGCACGGTGAGGCTGCGATTATGGGCACGGTGAGGCTGCGATTATGGGCACGGTGAGGCTGCGATTATGGGCACGGTGAGGCTGCGATTATGGGCACGGTGAGGCTGCGATTATGGGCACGGTGAGGCTGCGATTATGAGCACGGTGAGGCTGCGATTATGGGCACGGTGAGGCTGCGATTATGGGCACGGTGAGGCTGCGATTATGGGCACGGTGAGGCTGCGATTATGGGCACGGTGAGGCTGCGATTATGGGCACGGTGAGGCTGCGATTATGGGCACGGTGAGGCTGCGATTATGGGCACGGTGAGGCTGAAATTATGGGCACGGTGAGGCTGAGATTATGGGCACAGTGAGGCCGGCTTCGGCCGTTGCCATAACAGTGCTTAATCAGCTAAAAGTAGTTGGATCTGTATGTGCATTATAATTAATCGAAATTAGTCGACTAAAAAAAGAATCGATTAATCGAACACGAAAATTTGAATCAGTAACAGCCTATATATATATATATATATATATATATATATATATATATATATATATATATATATATATATATACATATATATACACACACACACACACACACATACATACACACATAGTTGTGCTCATAGGTTTACATACCTTGGCAGAATTTATGATTTCTTGGCCATTTTTCAGAGAATATGAATGATAACACATTGGCAAGATGAATGCAGTATGTTATCAAAAAATACTGGAGGAACATTTGTATTCATCAGCCAGGAAGCTGCGCATGGGACAATGGTCCAAAACACAAGGCCAAGTCACCTGTCATTGGTTACAGCAGAATAAAGTGAAGGTTCTGGAGTGGCCATCTCAGTCTCATGACCTCAATATCATTGAGCCACTCTGGAGAGATCTCAAAACGTGCAGTTCATGCAACACATCCCAAAAATTTACAGGAACTGGAGGCTTTTTGCCAAGAGGAATGGGCAGCTTTCCCATCTGAGAAGATAAACAGCCTCATCCACAAATACCACAAAAGACTTCAAGCTGTCATTGATGTTAAAGGGGACAATACACAAGATTAACCACTTCAATACCAGGCACTTAGACACCTTCCCGCCCAGGCCAATTTTCAGCGCTGTCGCAATTTGAATGACAATTGCGTGGTCATGCTACACTGTACTCAAACAAATTTTTAATCATTTTGTTCCCACAAATAGAGCTCTCTTTTGGTGGTATTTGATCACCTCTGCGGTTTTTATTTTTTGCGTAACAAATAAAAAAAACCCGAAAATTTCGAAAAAAAACACGTTTTTCTTTGTTTCTGTTAAAATTTTTTGTAAATAAGTACGTTTTCTCGTTTTCTCCTTCAATGACGGGCACTGATGGGCACCGATGAGGTGGCACTGATAGGCGGCACTGATGGGCACTCGTAGGTGGCATTGACTGGTACATATGGGTGGCACTGATGGGTACTTATGGGTGGCACTGATGTGTGGCACTGATGGGCACTGATAGGTGGGCACTGACAGGTGGCACCGATGGGCAATGACAGGTGGCACCGATGGGCAATGACAGGTGGCACCGATGGGCAATGACAGGTGGCACCGATGGGCAATGACAGGTGGCGGTGATAAAACATATTGGGGGCATTGCTGGGCAGATCTGAAACACAATGGTGCCAATCAGTGCCCATTTGTGGGCACTGATTGGGCACATGTGGATGGCCATGGGGTACATACCTGGCCATCCACATGTTGCCCCTTCCCTGGTGGTCCTAGTGGCGATCCCTGGTGGTCCAGTGTGGTGATCTGAGGGGGGGCTGCACTGATAAACAATCAGCGCAGACCCCCCCTGTCAGGAGAACTGCCGATCGGCTCTCCTCTACTCGTGTCTGTCAGACGCGAGTGAGGAAAAGCCGATCAACGGCTCTTCCCATTGACAGCGTGATCAGCCGTGATTGGACACGGCTGATCACGTGGTAAAGAGCCTCCACCAGAGGCTCTTTACCAAGATCGGTGGAGCGGTGTGTCAGGCTGACACACCGCTCTACCGATTGCTGAGATACGCGCCCCCGGGGGCGCGCGGCGGCATGTTATCCTGCTGGATGTCATATGAAAAATTGCTGTTCACGCTCTCCATCCAATCTGACAGAGCTTGAGCTATTTTGCAAAGAAGATTGGGCAAAAATGTCACTCTCTAGATGTGCAAAGCTGGTAGAGACATAACCAAAAAGACTTGCAGCTGTAATTGCAGTGAAAGGTGATTCTACAAAGTATTGACTCAGGGGGGCTGAATACAAATGCACTCCACACTTTTCACATAATTTATTTGTAAAAAATTATGAAAACCATTTATTATTTTCTTTCCACTTCACAATTATGTGCCACTTTGTGTTGGTCTATCAAATAAAATCCCAATAAAATACATTTACAGTGAGGGAAAAAAGTATTTGATCCCCTGCTGATTTTGTATGTTTGGCAACTGACAAAGAAATGATCAGGCTATAATTTTAATGGTAGGTTTATTTTAAGTGAGAAACAGAATAACAAAAATAACCCAGAAAAACACATTTGAGAAAGTTATAAATTGATTTGCATTTTAATAAGTGAAATACGTATTTGACCCCTTCGCCAAACATGACTTAGTACTTGGTGGCAAAACTCTTGTTGGCAATCACAGACTTTTCTTGTAGTTGGCCACTAGGTTTGCACACATCATCTCTCCAAGTCGTTTAGGTGTTAAGGCTGACGTTTGGTAACTTGAACCTTCAGCTTTCTCCACATATTTTCTATGGGATTAAGGTCTGAAGACTGGCTAGGCCACTCCAGGACCTTAATGCACTTCTTCTTGAGCCACTCCTTTGCTGCCTTGGCCATGTGTTTTGGGTCATTGTCATGCTGGAAGACCCATCCACGACCCATTTTTAATGCCCTAGCTGAGAGGTAGGAGGTTCTCACCCAAGATTTGAAGGTACGTGGCCCCGTCCATCATCCCTTTGATGCAGTGAAATTGTCTTGTACTCTAAGCAGAAAAAAAACACACCCAAAGCATAATTTTTCCACCTCCATGTTTGATAGTGGGGATGGTGTTCTTGGGGTCATAGGCAGCATTCCTCGATTTTGGTCTCATCTGACCACAACAACCAGTTCTCCTCTGAATCATTCAGATATTCATTAGCAAACTTCAGACGGGCCTGTACATGTGCTTTCTTGAGCAGAGGGACCTTGCGGGTGCTGCAGGATTTCAGGCCTTCACAGTGTAGTGTGTTACCAATTGTTTTTTTGGTGACTTTGGTCCCAGCTGCAAAAGAGCAAAAAATGGCTGGATGGCCGCACTTCATTAAGAAACCTTTATTGAAGTCAGATAAAATCCAAATAGTCACAAACCATCACATTGATCCCAGAGGAACAGGACAAGGCAAAGCTTGCATGTTTCACACCACAAATGGGTGCTTAATAATAGCTAATACCAGACCAGCTATTCCCCTGTATATGTAGCAGTCATCTACCAATCAAAATAAGTGACTGGATGGTGCAGCCCACACACACAGTAGGGAATCAGGTCATCAGAACAAAGTGATACACCTGGTGCGGCATCTATGCATATTATAAGTGAAACAAAATACAACAGAATGGCAAAAAATAAAATCGCTCAGGTACCTAGTCAAAATCGAGACCAATTAAGGTGTTACCACCGGCAGAAAAACTATCTTGGTGCTTCATAAAAATAAATAATATATATAACAAACATATATTACATACACACACACACACACACACACACACACAGTTGTGCTCATAAGTTTACATACCCTGGTAACACTTATGATTTCTTGGCCATTTTTCAGAGAATATGAATGATAAAACACAAAAGTTTTCTTTCACTCATGGTTAGTGTTTGGCTGAAGTCAACGTTTCTGGACTCCTGACAGGCCCTTGCATCTTTCATCCAGTGCTGCTTCTGGATTCTGAGTCATAGGGAAAGCAAAAGAATTTTCAAAGGATCTGCGGGAAAAGGTAGCTGAACTGTATAAAACAGGAAAGGGATATAAAAAGTTATCCAAGGAATTGAGAATGCCAATCAGCAGTGTTCAAACTCTAATCAAGAAGTGGAAAAATAGGATTTTTAAAACAGCTTACCTGTAAAATCCTTTTCTTTGAAGTACATCACGGGACACAGAGCCATAGTATTTACTATGTGGGTTATAGGCCACCTTCAGGTGATGGACACTGGCACACCCTAAGACAAGAAGTCCACTCCCTATATAACCTCTCCCACTACTGGGAGTACCTCAGTTTTGTAGCAAAGCAATACACGTGTATACCAAAAAAGAAGGGGGGGACATTTGTGTCCAGTGATGTACTTCAAAGAAAAGGATTTTACAGGTAAGCTGTTTTAAAAATCCTATTTTCTTATCATACATCACGGGACACAGAGCCATAGTAGTTACTATGTGGGATGGCAATGCCAACTGAAGGGAGGGAGACACAACAAAAGTAGGGCACTAAGAGACTAGAGGACTTATACTGCTGCCTGCAGTACACTGTGGCCAAAGGCGATATCCTCATGACCTTTTACATCTACTTGATAGAATCTGGTAAATGTATGGACTGAAGACCAAGTTGCGGCCTTGCACATTTCAGCCATGGAGGCTTGGTGATGCACTGCCCAGGAAGTACTAACAGCCCTGGTGGAGTGCGCTTTAATATGAAAAGGGGGAATTTTCCTCTTTAAAACATAAGCTTGAACAATCACTTGACAAATCCATTTAGAAATAGTAGATTTTGATGCTGCCTATCCTCTCTTAGGACCTTCTGGCAACACAAACAAAACATTTGTTTTACGAATCTGAGCAGTCGCCTTCAAGTAGACTTTGACTGCTCTCACCACATCAAGAGAATGTAGTGACCTCTCTTCCGCAGAATAAGGTTCTGGAAAATATTAAGGCAGAACAATATCCTGGTTTGAATGAAAACCTGACACTACCTTCGGTAGGAAATTAGGATGAGGACATAATACAACCTTATCCTTATGAATAATCAAATATGGTTCTTTACAAGAAAGAGCAGCCAACTCCGATACCCTTGCAGAAGATATGGCAACCAGAAAAACTAATTTCCTTGTCAAAAGGACCAAGGGAATATCTCGTATCGGCTCAAAAGGCTGTTTCTGTAACGCCGACAGGACTAAATTCAAGTCCCAAGGGTTCAGGGGTGACCTAACCGGAGGATTAATCCACGTTATCCCCTTAGTAAAGCTACAAACCAGAGAGTCTGGCCGTGGTGGTAGGGTCCCCTACCGCCATCTTTATGATCTCTGCATACCAAGATCTCCTGGGCTACAAGTATCACCACCTTCCCTTCCTGCTTGATCCTGCGAAGTAGTCGCGGAAGCAACAGAACAGGAGGGAATGCATAAATCAGTGAAAACTGATCCCACGGAAAAACCAAGGCATATGTTCCGCATGCAAGCGGATCTTTTGTCCTTGACACAAAGTTGTTGATCTTTTTGTTGAACCTGGACGCAAACAGATCCACGTCCGGAATTCCCCATCTTTGACATATTGTGAGAAAGATGTCGGGGTGAAGAGACCATTCTCCCGGGAACAACTGTTGGCGACTCAAGTAGTCCGCCTGCCAATTCTCTATTCCTGGAATGAAGACTGCCGATAGGCAAAGAATGTTGTCTTCTGCCCAAGATAGGATATGATTCACCTCTCTCTGGGCTGCACGACTTCTCGTGCCCCCTTGGTGATTGATATAGGTCACTGCTGTGGCATTGTCAGATTGGATCCGAACAGGACAATTCCGTAATACGAGTGTCCAGGCTTTCAGGGCCAGACGAGCTGCCTGAATCTCTAGAATATTGATGGACAAGGTCATTTCTGATTTGGATCATCATCCCTGGACAGACGCTTCTTCTAGGACTGCTCCCCTGCCCAGAAGGCTGGCATCTGTTGTTACCACTTTCCAGGTAACTGGTAGAAAGGATTTTCCTTTTTGGAGATTCTTGGCCATCAACCACCAACTGAGGCTTTGACGCATTTTTGGGGATAAACGAATTGGGAAGTCTAGAGCTTGGACCTTCTTGTTCCAAGTTGACAGGATACTGTATTGCAGCAGTCTTGAATGAAACTGAGCATAAGGAACGGCCTCGAATGAAGCCACCATCTTTCCCAACAATCACATGCAAAGTCGAATAGAAGGATTCTTCTTTGCTTTGACCACCTGAATCAGTTCCCCTATGGAACTGATCTTTTCCTGGGGTAATACACCCTCTTCTGAGCTGTATCTACGATCAGACCCAAGTACTCGAATCTCCTTGATGGTTTTAACCTCCCTGGCGGTTTTCCCGAGTGTGGCTCGGGGTTAAAATTCAGGACCATTAGCGGTAACCCCGAGCCACACTCGGGATTACATCGCAGGATCCTGGTGTGGCTTTACTTACCTTGTCCCCGGGATCCTGCGATGTCCCCCGCTGTGTCTGCGGGCTCCGTCCTCCTCCGAAGCCTCTCCGTGCCAGGCTCAGTTCCCTGCGAGCGGCGCGACACACGGGGGCCAGAGCCTGGCAGCAAATTCAAAAAAATGTAAAATCATAACACATACAGTACTGTAATCTTACAGATTACAGTACTGTATGAAATTATTTCACATCCCTTTTGTCCCCAGTGCTTTGTCCTATGCCCTGCATGCAGTTTTATGTTATATATACTGTTCTTTCTGCCTGGAAACTGGAGATTGTCCATAGCAACCAAAAAGTGTCCCTTTACATCAAAAGTGGCTTTAGACCAGCTAGAAAACAGCAATAGTAAATTAGAACACTTGCAGAATTGAGCGATAGTGAATCGTGGGGAAATGTATTTTATTATTAATTTTTTTTTTTTTTTTAATTATTTTTATTTATTATATTATAATTTATGTTTTTGTGTTTCAAACTTTATCATACCCGGGATATCTACTAGACTCTTGTTTGGACAGATTTAAGTGTGTTATTGTTAAGAATTACAGACCTACAATATAAAACGCCAAAATTTCCATGCAAAATAATTGTACCGCTTTCAGCACCTAAAATCCGAAATAATCATACCGCCAGGGAGGTTAAGGAAGATTTCTCTAGGTTGAGAATCCAACCTAGGTATTCCAGGTAGCTGGCCGTGGTGACCAAACTTTGGTTTAAGTGGGCTACCGACTGATCTATCAAGAGTAGATAGTCTAAGTAAGCTAGAATCGTTATACCCTGAGCCCTTAATCTAGCTAAAGGGGGAGCAAAGACCTTTGTAAACACTCAAGGTGCAGTAGCTAGACCGAAAGGCAGAGCTACAAACTGAAAATTAACATTTTCTATCTCGAAGCATAGATATTTCTGGTGAGCTGGAAAAATAGGTACATGGAGGTAAGCATCCTTGATGTCGATTGACGCTAGCAGTTCTCCACCTTGTAGAATGGAGACCACTGATCGGATTGACTCCATGCGAAAAGAGTGGATAATCAAAAACTGGTTTAGAGCTTTGAGATCTAAAATGGGTCTGACATCCCCGTTTGGTTTTGGTACCATGAAAATTTTCGACTAAAACCCTAACCCTCGCTCTTCCATGGGGACCACCGATATCACCTTTTGAGACAAGAGATGGTCCAAAGCCAGAAAGAGACTTTTTTTTCTGGATCTCTGGGAACATTTGATCTGAGAAAACGAGGATGGGAACTCTCGGAACTCTAGTTTGTATCCTAGAGATATTGAGGAAGCCACCCATTTGTCTCGACACTGTTCCTGCCAGACCCTTGAGAACTGCAGAAGTCTTCCACCCACTCGAGTGGGGGCGACCCTTCATAAGGAGGTTTTAGTATTTTGTTTTGTGGGTTTCCTCCCCCAGGGCCTCTTTTGTCCCTGGGGTTGACCCTAAGGTTTACCTCTTGAACTTGACTGTGGAGGCCGTCGTGACTGCCTGGAGGCTGATGCTCCTGGCACTGGAGAAGCAGCTCGTTTAAAAGAAAAATGCTTAAACTTCTTCTTAACTGGTAAAAGGGAACTTTTTCCATTAGAAATTCTTTGGAAGTATTTATTCAGATCGTCCCCAAACAACCGTTCTCCGTGAAATGGAAAACTAGCCAAGAGCTTTTTGCATGGCGCTTCGGCTGACCAATTTTTCAACCATGGAACTCTACGCACATGCACCAGCCCGAGCATAAGCCGTGAGGACTGGAGAATAGAATCTCTCATATCGTCTGTTGTAAAACATAACGCCTCTGATATCCCGGCCAAATCTTGGGCCTGCTGATCAGGAATAATCTTGAACTGTTTAAACTGGTCTTTTAAAGGACTGACATACACCGATCGCTGCCAGCGCAGGCTGAACCACTGAACATGCCAGAGAAATATTGTTTTTAAATAGGAATTCCAACTTCTTATCCTTCAGCATTTGAGCATTGTCTACTGGACAAGTCTTTATACATAGACAAGTTTTTATTCACAGAGGATATAGCAGCTTCAATTGCTGGAATCCCCCATTTCTTATTAAACTCTTCCTACATAGGATAAAGTGTTGAAAACTTTTTTGGAGGAAAAAAATGTTTATCTGGGTGCTCCCACTCAGAATACATAAGCTTTTTTAGTAATGAATGGATAGGAAAAGCATGAATAGCTTGGGGAGGCTTTAGCGAACCCAAACAAGAAGGGGGCTCATCGACTGACTCTGCTACTGGCAGAAAATGTGGAGCGGACCAATTCAGTGAGAGATTGTACCAAAAACTTTTCTTGTGAACCCGATCCTTCCGTATTAGACTCCTCAGAAGAGGAGGAGTCATCAGCCTCTTCTTGGTCCCCTGAGAGAAAATTGCCATCTCTCGCCCCGTTCCTTAGTTTGAGAGTCCTGGGTAATGGAAGGGGATCTGTCACGCTTAGTCCCACTCTGGGATGCGATTAACGCATCAATCTTTTGTTCGAAGCCTAAAATGGTTGAGGAAAAAACCTCTTCAGTAATATATACAGGGGCTGCAGTGTTAAGAGCAGCTGCAACACCCGAGGTCCCTGATGGCTCACTCTGACCAGCCATTTCACTCTCAGGGGAGGATGCCATCTTTTTTGAGATAGTTCTAGGCTTCCTTGTGGCTGTAGATGTCTTTCTATAGCCCTTTTTTGAGGTGTTTTTACCCCCCCTTCCGATCATAGCCCAATGCACAAAGCAGAGGTACTACCAGAAGGAACGCATCCACTGCTTGAGCAATAGTCCAGCCCTGCTCAGCCTGATGCAATAGTAAATGTGTCAAAAGGAATGCCTGTGTCACCAAACCTCTTTCATGCCCCTCTTTGCTCTTGTGTCCCTCCGTCAGCTTGCAGCAGCAACAATGGAGCTTTTAAAAAGCACATTCCCACACTGCACGTTGGAGGACGCCAACGCCGCGCTAAGCCCCGCCCCCTCTGTTGCATTCGGCCCCCCTCCTCTTTAAAAAAAAAAAAAGCGAGGAGGTAACCCGGAAGCCGCCGAGTAGGGTGGCATTCGGATCTTTTTTTTTGTTCTCTGCTAACGCTCTTCTTCGTGAAGAGGGGGAGAGTACAGCCCAGGTGGGCGGTGTCTGGACAAGAGAAACCCCCCCCAGACCTACCGGAGGTCTGCTGCTAGCTGGAGAAAAAAAGAAGCCTGCTTCTCCGGACACAGCGTGATCTCTTGAGGAAGCCTGAGAAGGTATGTGCTCCATACAGCCCCCAGTGGTGACACTTAGGCATGACAACATTTACCAATTAGAGACATTTCAGAAGAAAAATCAAACATTTCTTAGAAAACTCCACTTACCTTTCCCGCCGCAGGGTTTTCTGTGGTAAAAACCAACAGACCCAATCTTCACCCTTCACAGTGGGTTTCATTAAACATTAAGGAGCCAGGGAACTCACAATCCTGGATCTGTAATAGCATCCCACCAGTAAAACTTTATGGCCTTAATACCAAAAATACTGGATCCCGGGATCCAGCTGTCAAAAAGAGAAGCGTTTACAGGCAAAACCTTGTTTCTTCGGACATGAGGCCCGGGTACCATTCAATTCGGCCTAAAAGACACTTTGAATGGTTCCGGATGCATAGCTAGCCCCAGCAAGGGTTGCTCCAGTGGAGCTCAGCACAGCACATCTTCACTCGTGACCAACACCTTAGACACTGGCGAAAAAACTGAGGTACTCCCAGTAGTGGGAGTTATATAGGGGGTTATTATAGGGAGTGGACTTCTTGTCTTAGTGTGTGTCAGTGTTCATCACTTGAAGGTGGCCTATAACCCACATAGTAACTACTATGGCTCTGTGTCCCGTGATGTACGATAAGAAATGAGGGGTTCTGTTGAAACCAAACCACGGTCAGGTAGACCAACTAAAATTTCAGGGACAACTGCCAAGAAAATTGTTTGGGAATGCGAAGAAAAACCCACAAATAGCTTCAGGTGAAATACAGAACTCTCTGAAAACATGTGGTGTGGCTGTTTCAAGATGCACAGTAAGGAGGCACTTGAAGAAAGATGGGCTGCATGGTTGACTCGCCAGAAGAAAGCAATTTATATACAAATGGCCCAAAGTATCCTGCGAATAATATGCCAAACAGCACAGAGACAAGCCTAAAACCTTCTGGCACAAAGTAATTTGGAGTGACGAGACCAAAATTGAGATTTTTGGCCACAACCATAAACGCTACATTTGGAGAGGAGTCACCAAGGCCTAGGATGAAAAGGTACAGAGGTGGATCGCTGATGTTTTGGGGATGTGCGAGCTACAAAAGCACAGAAAATGTGGTCAAAATTGTTGGCAAGATGAATGCAGTATGTTATCAAAAAATACTGGAGGAACATTTGCATTCAGTCACGAAGCTGCGCATAGGACGCACTTGGACATTTCAACATGACAATGATACAAAACACAAGGCCAAGTCAACATGTCATTGGCTACAGCAGAATAACGTGAAGGTTCTGGAGTAGCCATCTCAGTCTCCTACCTCTTTATCATTGAATGCAAGAATTTACAGGAGCTGGAGGCTTTTTGCCAAGAAGAATGGCCAGCTTTACCATCTGAAAAGATAAAGAGCCTCATCCACAAAAGACTTCAAGCTGTCATTGATGTTAAAGGGGGCAATACATGGTATTAAGAACTGGGGTATGTAAACTTTTGATCAGGGTCACTCGGGTAGTTTCTGTTGTCATTATGATTTAAAAAGAGTAAACACAGTTGATTGATAATAAATGGCTTCAGCCAAACACCAACCATGAGTGAAAGAAAAGTTTTCGTGTTATCATTCATATTCTCTGAAAAATGGCCAAGAAACCATAAATTCTGCCAGGGTATGTAAACTTGTGAGCTGAACTGTAACACACATAATTTATATTATATATATATATATATATATATATATATATATATATATATATATATATATATATATATATATATATATATATATACACATAAATTACATATATACACAAACACAAGTATATATTTTTGCGACCAAGCTTAAGAAAAAAAGTATTTCTGATCCTAAAAACACTGATGTATGTAAAAAACACTCTTAATATATAAAACAAATGTGTTTCAATATTAGAATGAATATGTTCTGTAACATGTATATAAAGAAAAAAAAAATGAATTCATTCTAATGTTGAAACACATAAGTTTTATGTATGAAGAGTGTTTTTTACATACATCAATGTTTTTACGATCAGAAATACTTTTTTTCTTAAGCTTGGTCACATAAATATTATTATATATATAACATTTTTTTTTAATGAAGCACCAAGATAGTTTTTCTGCATGTGGTAACACTTTCATTGGTCTCGATTTTGATTTTGACTATAGGTATCTGAACAATTTATTTTATTTTTTGCTGTTCTGTTGTATTTTGTTTCACTTATAATATGCATAGATTCCGCATCAGGTGCATCACTGTTCTGATGACCGGATTCCCTGCTGTGTGTGTGTATGGGCTGCACCGTTCAGTCACTTGTTTTGATTGGTAGAGGACTCCTACATATACAGGGGAATAGCTGGTCTGGCATTAGCTATGATGAAGCACCCATTTGTGGTGTGCAACATGCAAGCTTTGCCTTGTCCTGTTCCTCTGGGGTCGATGTGATCGTTTGTGACTATGTGGATATTATCCGTTTTCAATAAAGGTGTCTTAATGGAGTGTGGCCGTCCAGCCATTTGCTCTTTCTATGCTACTTGCAGAGCCTGCACCTTTCTTTTGCTAGCAGGAGGTATAACTTTGGGATGGTTTGCCTAGAGCGGTGAGTTCTTACCTTATGGTCCCAGCCGCATTGATATAATTGACAAGATTCTCCCATGTAGTTCTGGGTTGATTCCTCACTGTTGTCATGATCATTGAAACTCCACGAGGTGAGATCTTGCCTGGAGCCTGGCAGTAATTCTGTTTCTTCCATTTGCTAATAATAACACCAACTGTTGTCACCCTCTCACCAAGCTGCTTGGCGATGGTCTTGTAGCCCATTCCAGCCTTGTGTAGGTCTACAATCTTGTCCCTGATGACCTTGGCCATGGTGGAGAGATTATAATCGGATTGATTGCTTCTGTATACAGGTGTCTTTTATACAGGTAACAAACTGAGATTAGGAGCACTCCCTTTAAGGGAGTGCTCCTAATCTCAGCTTGTTACCTATATAGAAGACACCTGGGAGCCAGAAATCTTGCTGATTGATAGAGTATCACATACTTATTTCACTCATTAAAATGCAAATCAATTTATAACTTTTTTTAAATGCGTTTTTCAGGATTTTTTTGTTATTCTGTCTCTCACTGTTAAAATAAACCTACCATTAAAATTATAGACTGTTCATTTCTTTGTCAGTGGGCAAACGTACAAAATCAGCAGGGGATCAAATACTTTTTCCCCCTACATCTTTGGTTGTAACATGACAAAATGTGGAATCTTTCAGGTATGAATACTTTTTCAAGGCACTGTAACTATTTGGCTCAGACATAATAAATATTAAATTTAAAGGATAAATGTATGAAAATAAGAGAGACCTGAGTCAGCAAGTCATGTTTGGACGGCAGTACCGCTGCCAAGCGCATCCCATTCAACTGAATGGGGCTCTGTTGCAACCGCTAGCTAAATGGTTGATTGCAGCATTGTATTTCTATAAAAAAAAAAAAAAAGGAAGAAGAAATAAAAATAGGTGGGGAGTGGGGGGACATTTGGAAGGAGACAGTATTGATTGGCAGAACAGCCTTCCTCTACTTTTCAGAGGGGTGGTAGAGAGTGCTGCTTGTGTAAATGAGCCTTAAGTGTTACCATGAGGTAAACGCTACCTGCTTGTCTTCAGCTTACAGAAAAATGTGAACAGTCATTACAAAAGTCTGTCTGAAATGACCTCACTATTTGTCTTCACCTTTTGGACACAGCCAACACTCATCATAAGAGCTGTGAGTATTAGAAGCTCCGTACATGTGAATAATGTGCTGTCACCATGGAAATCCTAGTAATGCATTTAACACATAAAAGGACATGGGCAACACCTTGCTTAACAAACCTGTATTTCAAGAAAAACAGAAATTAAAAATGCCATTGTACATACGACCACACCTTTTTGAGATTCTTGATCTTTTTGTCAGTTTCTGGGTCTCCTGTTGTCATAGTGGCTGGAGCAATATTCGGATTACTCTGCAAAACTTGCTCAGCAGGTTCATCTGCTTTGGTCTCCTAAAAAGTACACAATCCCACAAATGAATGTACATTCTAGTGCCCGTTTGTACAGTTTTCTAGTTCTTTATGATATGAAATGAAGGAAGACAATCTCCGATATTCTCCTTAGTGTCTTACGTATGTGTTCAAAATGATCCACAGGACACATTTTCAAACAACTTGTAATATTTAACGTTACATCAGAAAAATACATTTTATAGAAAGCAGATGTAAGCAAATGCACCGTGGCCACAAAATATTGGCTTAAGACCTAGCAATTTCATTACATATAAAGACCATGGGGCATATTTAGTCTGGTAAAGAGTCTATCAATAGCAACTAATCTGCATTCCTCTCTTGGTGATGTGACATCAAATTGGCTGCTCTGGGAAGTCACTAAATAAGCCTGCATGTCTCCCATGTTTGTTATTGATTTTAGGCCCCTTTCACACAAGACGGACTCCGTTTCTACGGAGCCCGCCTCGGTCCGTTGATCTCCGCTGAGCCGGCGGATGACAGGTCCCTCTCTGCTCACTGAGCGGGGAGGGGCTTGTCAGGCGCCGCTGCCGCCTATGGAGGGATCGGATGAAAACGGACAGCATGTCCGTTTTCATCAGATCTCAACTAATCCAAAAGCGACGGACCTGGACGTAGAGCCATCCGTCTGCTTTTAGCGGATCCGACGCTCCATAGACTAACATGGAGCGCCCGTTCAGGTCCGCCGTCAAAACTGACAGGCGGACCTGAACGGTCCGAACGTGTGAAAGGGGCCATATACTGCAAGTGCCTTGGCAAAAACTAGGCTAAATGTAAAGACAATGTTGCAGTTTTGTGAAGATGCCATTTTACTTGGAGGTAGTGTAACTATATCCAAATGAACCCTTTAGGGGATGAGTCAAATTGGTACTGGCTGCACAGGACTACCCTGTATAATGAGAATATGTAATACCTGTTTGGTGGCTTTCTTCGCCTCTCTCTTCTTTTGGTTTTTCAGAGCTGTTTTTGACATGGGTTTATCAGTGGACGTAGGCTTCACACTTTGAGGAGGCTCATCTTCATGCTGTGTAAGAAAAATAAATATAATTAAAAATACATGGTTTCCATGTGTAATGGCATTGTTTTAAAGCAAACCTGTAGCAATTCCTTTAAAAAGTCTTCTGAAACGTAATGGTTGGCATGGAAATACCATCACTGTTGTGGTTGAATAGCATGGATCAGGAGGAAGGCAAAACTGGCAACTAAGAAAGCTGCATAATTTGTGCACCCTGTAAACCTACTGGCCCTTCACTATGATCGATGGCTTTATTGGCCAAAAAAAAAAAAAAAAAACATGCAGGAGGGGGCCATGAACAACACTACCAGGAATTGTAAAAATCAGCTTTATGTGATTTTGGGCTGCTAGAGTGGTCACATAAAATGAACAGTGTTATGCCTTGTTTCCACTTAGCGGATCGGTTCGGTACGCTATTTTGAGTGTTTCCATTATGAAAGCGGCCCATACAACTGAACTGCACCATTCTGGGTCCTGCTTCAGATGTGGGGCCATAGAAAATGCTACGGTTCAGTTAGGGCAGAGCTACGATACATTCTACTGATTGGCAGACGTGTGACGCCATGCTAGGCATTTTTTCTAAACCCACGTATGGCCCCTGGTGGTCCGACTTGCAGTGGAAACACTCATCTGAATAGGCCAGACCATTCTAGGCCTTCCAAACTGTACTGACCCGAACCGATCCGCTCAGTGGAAACCAGGCATTAGACATCTGCATTCTGATGCTGTATCCTCCTAAATTCCTTTTTGGCACTGAAGGATTTCCTTTAAAGCAAACCAGTAAATGTCAACTTATGAGGTATTGGGGGGGGGGGGCAACTGTTGCCACTGACATCACCAAAGGGTCACACGCTGCAAGACTTAGAGATTGGGAACATTATAGGGCGGCACAGTGGTGTAGTGGGTAGCACTCTCGCCTAGCAGTAAGAAGGGTCGCTGGTTTGAATCCCAACCACAACACTACCTGCCTGGAGTTTGCATGTTCTCCCTGTGCCTGCGTGGGTTTCCTCCGGGTACTCCGGTTTCCTCCCACACTCCAAAGACATGCTGGTAGGTTAATTGGATCCTGTCTAAATTGTCCCTAGTATGTATGAATGTGAGTTAGGGACCTTAGATTGTAAGCTCCTTGAAGGTAGGGACTGATGTGAATGTACAATGTATATGTAAAGCGCTGTGTAAATTGACGGCGCTATATATAAGTACCTGAAATATAATAAAATAAATGATACAATAGAATGTTAGGGATCAGTGCCATTGCTGCCCCTTTACAAAGCAGAGCTCTCATTACTGACCGCAGGGTCCTGGGGGCCAGAAAACATGTATCAGAGGGGCTGAATGTGTCCCTCTGGCCGCAGGTTTGGCACCAGGGTCTTAAACCAATTAAAAACAATGTCCTCCCTGATGCCAGTGCAGGGTGGGATTTACATGAGCAGGAACACAGATTCTGGTGACAGGTAAGTATTTCTGCACTGTTAATTCTTTTTCTAACTAGCAAACATCAAGGAAGCCAGCTTCTTCAATGCAATCTGGCTGGCGAGATTGCATGCATTCCCAACCCGCAGAGAAACATGTTGCACTTTAGCAGTTGTGCAGGGATGCCATTAGTTCTTAATGGCACCCCTACACATCAGCACTAACGGCACATTTTTGTGTGTGCCAAACCACATGGTGCTGCAGCACCATGAGGCTTGGTATGGTGCCATGTTTAAAAAAAACAGGGACTGCTTTCCCTGTGTTTGTTGTGGGTAGGACAGCCCATTAAAATGAATGCATGAACTTCCATGCAGAAATCTGACCTGAGCCTCATATCACAATCTTATATCAGCATCCTCAGTCCCCCCTTCACATCACAGCCCCTCCCTTTACATAACAGCTCCCTCCCCTTCACATTACTATCCTCAGCCCTCTTTCACTCTGCCTCCCTTCCTGTCCTACCATACACAGAGTAAAGGGCGCACAACAGGTCTGCACACAGGGCGAGCGCTGCAAGCTGGTGATCACTTGCTAAAACCTCCCTGCATTGTAGCAGCCAATCCCCTCCTTGTTAACCCGGCAGTCCCTACCCTATCCAGAGCTCTCCTGCTTCCCACTGTCAGCTCTGTGAAAATGAAAGCGGGGGTAGTGATCGCAGCTGGACAGAATGGCTCCTAAATGGCAGGCCTGCAGTAGTCTGGATGGGACATTGACTAACCCTGGCATTTAGTGATGCCTGGTTAAGGTTATAGGGAAAGGGTTAGAACTTCTGACAGTGTTTTTAATACTGTATGAATCTGCCTGTCCTGGTTACGCCTGGCCTCCAGAAAATGCTAGATGCCTGGCTGTGTCCAACTTTGGTATATTTCAGTCATCCAGAATAAGCATGCTATATATGAGTATCAGAAAACTGTCAGAACTGCTCATCTCTATACTTGTTCTGGGTCAGACTCAGGCAGCACTGAAGTCAAAGCAAAAGAAAAACACCCAGAGAATCAT
This sequence comes from Aquarana catesbeiana, assembly GCF_042186555.1. NCBI lineage: Eukaryota > Metazoa > Chordata > Amphibia > Anura > Ranidae > Aquarana > Aquarana catesbeiana. The sequence goes on along the minus strand of NC_133327.1, from coordinate 185,613,436 downwards.
CATCCTCAAGGAACAGCTCAGTAATGGAAGCCTTCATTAATCTCTCATGATTGGGTCCTTTTAAGAACTTACAGCAAGTATATAAAAGGGGGGAAATATGAATTTTGAACAGGGCTCAAGCCTGCTCAGAAAAGGGCTGGGTTGTGAAATAGAATGGGGTTCATCGTATACATGTATTAGAGTTGCCATATGAAAACTAGAAAGGGCTACTGTTATGCCTCGTACACACGATCGGACATTCCAACAACAAAATCCATGGATTTTTTTCTGACGGATGTTGGCTCAAACTTGTCTTGCATACACACGGTCACACAAATCTTGTTGGAAATTCTGAACGTCAAGAACGCGGTGACGTACAACACGTACGATGAGCCGAGAAAAATGAGGTTCAATAGCCAGTGTGGCTCTCCTGCCTGATTCCTAGCATGCGTTGAACTTTGTGCGTCGGAACTGTGTACACACGATCGGAATTTACAACTAATTTTGTTGTTGGAAAATTTGAGATCCAGATCTCAAATTTTGTGTTACGGAAATTCCGATGGAAAATGTTCGATGGAGCCTACACACGGTCAGAATTTCCAACAACAAGCTCCCATCGAACATTTTCTGTCGGAAAATCCGACCATGTGTATGGGGCATAAGAGTTAACAGTGGCAACCATGGGTATTTTTTAACTTTTTACATTTTTTAAATAGGAGAATTTATTGTCATAGGTAAAAAATATTCATACATTAAAATTAACTAAACAGGGAGTTAGCCCAGATCTTAGATGCACCATTCTGCAACTATAAACAGTTTTAGATATTATAAAAAGAATATAATTTACTCTGTAGCTAGCTTTCCTCACTTCTTGTAACAGGCAGTAAAGAAATCATTAATTATATGTGGTGAAGGCAAATAAAGTTTTGTTGTCATAGAAATATCGTATTCTTCCACACTTCTATGCTGCTGAGCTGTGTCAAGTGTCACCTATTCTGTACACATAATAATCTGCCTACCTAGGTTATTGGAAAAGAACTTACTACAGCAAGTCTAACGCAAGCATCACTGACATTTATTTGGTTTAAGAATAAGAATTAGAGGCCCTTACTTATCAAAATGTCTGAGAAATCTCGGCCCCATGGAAAACAAAATTCTCCCACCCCACCATTGAAACAGCAGCTTCCTCTGACAATGAGAAATGAGGAGCACTTTATGCAGGTTAAAGTCTTTATGGCCAGAACACTATATTAAACCTAATCAAAAGATTTTGGCATGTTCAGTCTAATGTCATTAAATGGGTTGTAAAGGCAGGTTTTTATCTTAATGCATTTTTTGCATTAAGATAAAAAGCCTTCTGTGTGCAACAGCCCCCCTAATACTTAACTGAGCCCCATCTAGATCCAGCGATGTTGCAGGAGTGTCTCAGCTTCCCGTGACTTCCCTCCACATTGGCTAAGACAGCAACGTGGCGCCACTGGCTCCTGCTGCTGTCAAAGTCAGTCAGCCAATGAGGAAAGGGGGCAGGGCCGGGCCACAGCTTCGTGTCTGAATGGACACAGGGAGCTGTGGCTCAGGTGCCCCCATAGCAAGCTGCTTGCTGTGGGGGCACTCAACAGGAGGGAGGTGCCAGGAGCACCAAAGAGGGACCCTAAAAGGGGAAGATCTGGGCTGCTCTGTGCAAAACCAACTGCACAGAGCAGGCAAGTATAACAGGTTTGTTATTTTTAACTAAAAAAAAAAAACCCAGACTTTAGTATCACTTTAAGAGAAAATTCTGAAAGACCTATGTCCATCTGTGTGCAAACTACTTTATGTATACATATGGAGCCTCAACCGCCGCTACTTTCAGGGCCTGTGCCATGTGGCTTTTGTTAGCATCGAGCAGGTTTTGCATTCATATACATACCTATAAGAATGCAAAACTGCTTGAAGCAGATCAAATACAAGTACGAAGGAGATCAACTGTAGGCCAAATGCACAGGGTCATGCTTACAGGGTCTCAAACTAATCAACACAGACCTTTACTGTCATTCCACAATTCAGGCTTCTTACAGAAATAGTGTTCAATAAATGATCTACCCTCTCCTAAACATTACTAGTGCTCATAAAAAGTAGATAAATCCAGTCTTTTGGTTTCACAAACACAGAATCCCCTAGTGCAGTGATGGCAAACCTATGGCATGCAGCGCCCTCTCTGTGGGCATGCCAGGAGTGTCCTCCGCTGACGTTTTTCTGATGTACTTGATGACTCCACTCATCACTGCTCTGCGTCTCTCTCTCCTCCCATGGGCTGTCTGTAGATCCGGTCGTCCGGAGCATAGCGCTGCCCATTCTAGTGGAGTCCTGACTCCTGCTGTGGAGTGATCTCTCTGTGAGCGAGGGTGCAGTGCTAGGCAGCTCGGGTCGCAGGCCCTGTGGCGGGAGAACAGGACTGAGGAACTGGAAGGCAGCAAGTCAAGCCCAAAGAGCTGGACTGTCTGAGCCTGAGACTGACTGTCAGTGGAGCAGAGTAAATTATGTGCACGCAGTGTGGAGTCCTTTCCTCCCTCCTTATATTCCACCCTACACTGTACTATATACTCTGCAGTACACTGTGCTATATACTCCACATATAACTGTATACCACAAGCAGTCTTTATATAAATGTTATATTAAACGTATTTATACTTGTAGAACTAGGCCAGAGAGTAGACAGTGTTTTTTGATGGTTTTCAATTTGAAATGTACCTTGGTGTCCTACACCAAGGTCTGTAAATGTCCGCCACAGCCTTGGTCCATGCCTATCCCTGCACTGACCGGTGTATACCTTTTTCATAGCACTGCTTGGCACTTTGAAAAAAATTATTTGTTTTTGTGTTGCAGTTTGGGCACTCGGGTCCAAAAAGTTTCGCCATCACTGCCCTAGTGTCTGACACTGAAAGATAACACTAAAATTCCCATACTAGACTTCCAAGCATGTAAATCCCAAGCCCTGTCATGTGCCATTTCCAGAAAGAATGTATTAGTGCCAATGAGACACACCCAGTTAAACAGTGCTATGAAAAAAGAAAAAACACAATAAAAAGAAGAACCCCTACTCATCAGCATGCACCAAAGAAATGCTAATGCATTCATATTATTATTGCTAAGTATTTCTTATCTCCTTTTAACAAACAAGTCCTAACAAAAGAATCATGCAATAAAGCTTAACACAAGGGAAATGGCTAAATGCACAAATAAAAAGCATATAACGGAAGCTGTTTTACTTGCAAAAAGGATTTGTATTTCTGTCCACCCAGTCCTAAGATGTACACAGCCCTGTCTAGCTTGAGAAGGGGCTGGATATTTTTCTGCTGCAGAAGTGACTGCCACTAAGCCCAAAGTAAATTAAAAGCTCTGTGACTATACAGTGAAAGGAGAAGCAGCAGACTGATGAGCTCATCTCTTTGTCAATCTGCTTTCTACTCCTATCAGCATGTCCCTTGTTAGCACATTGGCTCCTTGTGCTGCTTCTACCTATCTTGGTCTGAGATTTTCTACGATGAACTGTGAAAGACTTATACCAGGTCAAATTCAGTTACTGACAATGCCTTTAATATATTAATACATACTTAATGATGTATTAATAAATACAAAAAAAAGCATAGTTTTTTTTTTTTTAGAATTGCGTTGAGTGTAGATCAAATATAACTGCTAAAGGAAAAAGAAGTAAAAGAAAAATTCTGCACAAATATGTTCCTTAGACTACTGGTACCTACCAGTTTATAACTAGTGACGGGCTTGTTCCTCAGTGCTGGCGGCCTGTATGCTTGAGCTGGTTTGCTCTCTTCTGCCGTTTTTTCTCCAGGTACAGGCTGATAACTAATGGGCTTTGCAGGAAAGATTCCATCTGTAAATGGCTGCCAGGACACTTGCCACAATTCTGTATTGTCTGGTACATCATATTTATGTAATATAGAACCTGTGTAGTGCCAGATCTTATAACCATTTCCAACTCGCAACCTTGGAGAACATGTAGCAGTGACAATATTCTCCCCATTGGGGCACCAGGCAAAATAGGTTGCATCAGAAGCTGTTGGCTTGGAAATAAGTTTGTAATTTTTGATGTCCCAAACTTCCATTTGGCCTCTCAGGTTACCAAAGCCAGCTAGTACTAATATGTGTCCTTGAGGGCTGTAGAAGGCAGCATTTCGAGGACCAGTTCCAAAATCGAATATGGGATCACATTTTAGGTTGAAAACAGTAGCTTTGGCTGGCATAAAACCATAAACAGCACAAAATTCTGTTGAATTTTTGTTCCAAACAACATCATAAATGGGACCATTTTTTGCTGGAAAGGGAAAACAGAGGAGTAAAAAATTAAATTTCAATCAATACAGGCTTTTAGAAACTGAAACCAGCATATAAAGTATCCATGAAACACGCTTAAATGTATGTAAAGCCAAAAATATTTTCTCTTTTTGGACAGAGTGGAAACTTAGAGCATATGTAATTTTTTTATTGTGGTCTTTATTACTGGTAGGGAAATTCACCCTCAAATTTTAAGCCAAAAAAACCCTAAAAAAAATTATTCTAAAGCCTAAACATTTTTTACCTTGTATTCCTTGCATTAAGGTAAAAAATGTTTAGGCATCAGCATCCCCCTCCTTTTACTTACCCGAGCCCTCATTCAATCCAGCGCTGTGCACATCTGCAGCTCTTCTTTCCCCTTACTCCTGGGTCTCGCTGGTTTTGCTGGGGGCCTCCAGTGCTGTCAATCAAAGCCAGTGATGAGGGTGCGGGGGCAGGGTCGAGTACCACTGTTTGCGTCAATGGACGCTGCGGCGGGGCTTAGGAGCGAGAACTCACGAGTGCCCCCATGAGAAGCAGGTTCCCGTTGGGCACTAGACAGAGAGGAGGGGCCAGGAGCGGCGGTGGGAACCAGAGAAGAGGAGGTTTGCAGCCGCTCTGTGCATTTCCAAATATTATGAATGCTACAGCTATCACTTGGTACAGGGACGCTGTGATGGGCCATATACCATGTGATCACCGTGACCGATCACTAGATTACAATAGTAAGCAAGCTGTCATGAATAAAAGCCATTCATGACCATTGTGTTTACTTTTTATCAAGTGATTGGTCACAGTGATCACATGGTACCTGAGCCAATCACAGTGGTCGGAGACACAGCGGTCATAGGATTGTGCCACTGGAGAACTGGAGAGCACCTGTCTGGCCTTATATGTACATTGCTTGGTCAGAAACTGGTTAAGCTTTGAAAATGATGGTTAGAAACAAACAGGCTGCCATACACAGTTGTTCCAGATTCTGGCTGCTCTAGTCTTAGTAATTTCACTTTTATGTATACATGTTCATCATATAAAACATTTATTTAAAAGCAGAACCAAACCCACAAATGTAATGGTTTCCCAAAACAGTTACAGAATGCCATTTACGATACCCATTACAGTTACTAGTGTGCTTATGTTGGCGTGACAGTTCAGCTGAAAGCCATCAAAGAAATGATCACATGTGCATCACCTTGGCAACTGCAGGTCAAAAAGAAGTGAAGAAACAGCTTCCTTGGCTTTAACGAATAAGAAGGTTCAGTTCTGCTTTAATATTTAGAAGAATATATATCAGAATGACTTTTGTATTTTTCCCTGGAGTTAACCTTTACTAAGAGCTAAGACTGTTATTGGCAACCAGACTTGTACATATAGAAAATAAGACAATTTACGTAAGGGGGTTATAAATTAATGAGAGGTACTAGAACAAACCTCTTGTTACCCTTAGCAACTAACAAATGTTACCCTTTGAACTTCCAAATGTCATTTTTTAAGTGTAGAGCTGAAAGTGAGACAAGGACTGACTTTTCATACAAAAGTATACCTAACTGGCTTTCTACATAACTTCTTGTTTCCTTTCACATGATCATATTATACAGAGTGTCAGTTCATCAAAAAAATTTGTTTATTACACTTACGTAACTGCACAACAGCACTTTCCCCATTTACTGCAATGTAGTGCAATGTCTGCTCTCCATAGTAAGAGGCTCCTGTTTTGTCCACATCAGTGCTGGCAGTGACTAGTACTGCAGTAGCTGTTACATAAGAAATATAAAACAGTGTTTTACAGTGATACAAGAGGAAGTCATGAAGCTTAAAATGACCTGGCAGAGAAGATAAAGCATAGTTCTCTTTTACAACAACATTCATTTTTTGCCTTGCTAATACCTTGTACAACAATATAATGCCATCAGCAGAACAGTGAAACAAGCTACAGCAATGCAGCAAACCAACATGATAGGCTAAGAAAAGCATCAAGACATTTTTAAATTAACTGCCTCGTAAACACTAGCAGGTTGCTGAAGGATATTGTAGCTGATAGCTATGAACACTACTGCAGTAATTAAAGTATACCTGCCAGTACATAATACTACCTTCACTGACATAACTGAAATGCAGACACTTGAGTACCTACATGTACCTTTATCTAAGTTCTCATCACCCCAGATGCCACAAAACCCAAGGAACTGAAATATGCAGTGAAATTCAAGTGATGGCCTTCTCCTTCTGCAAATGGTCACTGGGGACCCTCTGCATTTAGCAGGTAAGAAACAAGGCTGTTTCCTGTCATGTTCACGTGACACATTACAGTTATTAGAATGTCTGTATTTAAAAAAAAATGTGTTTTAAAGAAAACCTGTTATGATTACAATAAGGGGTTGACATTGCTGCCATAATAATCCACAGATTTCACTCTTTCATGAGTCTGAGAACCCAAGGGAAGTATGCAGATCAGGAATTATGATGTCATTTGCAGCACATTTGTTTTGGGCTTGTAACTTAAAAGCATTACCTGCAGTCAGGCATGTACAATACAACCATTAAAGTAGAACTATAGGCAAAACTTTTTTTTTTTACCCATTTTAGAAAAAGAGTAAGGGAGGGTTTTAACCCGTCTGTTATTTTTGTCATCTGTGTCCCATTGGGGAGATTTACCATTGCTTCCTGTCCAATAGCAAAACAGGAAAAGAGGGGAAATCCCCCCAGTCACCAGAACTAGTCCCCAATGGGATTTTCTTTTACTTTCAATGCTCTTTCAATAATAATAATAAACAGGACAAATAGAGCGGGTGAATCTCCCTAATGGGGGCACAGACAGCAATAAAAACTGACAGTTGTTCTAATCCCTCTCCAAAACTAAAAAAAAAAAAAAAAAAAAAAAAAAAAAAAAAATATATAAATTTGCCTTTAACTAGTTGCCGCTCGCCCCGCCGTCAAATGACGGTGTCCCAGAACGGCCATTCTCGCATGCCCGTGTTGCTAGGACATGGCGCAACCCCGATCTCTGTAAAGAGCTGTGTCCGCGGCTCTAACCATGTGATCGGCCGTGTCCAATCACAGCCGGTCACATGTAAACACGGAGGTACCGGTAATTGACGCTCCTCGCCTCACACTGACAGTGTGTGGCGAGGAGAGCCGACCAGCGGCATCTTCTCACAGGAGACATCTACACATGTAATCAGGGCACTGATCATCAGTGGCCTGATTACAATAGCGACACCAGTGCCACAAATCAGTACCAGCGATGAGTACCCACCAGTGCCAGCTATCAGTGCCCACCACTGCCCACCACTGCCCACAAGTGCCACCAATCAGTACCCATTAGTGATGCCAGTGCGTGCTGGCTATCAGTCCTGTCTATCAGTGATGCCCATCAATGCTGTCCATCAATTATCCAGAGTCTCCCAGTGCCACCCATCAATGCCCATCAGTACCGCCTATTCGTGCCACCTATCAGTGTGGCATATTAGTGTCTTCTTATCAGTGCCACCTAATCAGTGCCCACACGTGCCACCTCATCAGTGCCCACCAGTTCAGCCTATCAGCGCACATCAGTGAAGGAGAAAAATTACTTAATTACAAAATTTAGAAACTTTTTTCACATTTTTTGGTCTTTTTGTGTTAGTAAAAAATAAAAAACCAGCAGTGATTAAATACTACCAAAAGAAAGCTCTATTTGTGTGAAGAAAATGATAAAAATTTCATTTGGGTACAGTGTAGCATGACTGTACCCGTGCAATTGTCATTCAAAGTGCAACAGCGCTGAAAGCTGAAAAATGGCCTGGGCAGGAAGGGGGTGTAAGTGCCCTGTAGACAAGTGGGTAAAAAAGGAACCATGCCGAATTTTCAGTAAATAATCTTTTTTTTTATTGCAATAGTTATCTAAAAATCATATTTAATATGACTTTCACATTATTTCAGTACATATGTAGTATATTATGTACATATTGTAGATTATTCCTCTAGTGGTTATCAGAAATTTCATTTAGATCCCTGCTAAACAATTGCTAAGAATAAATCAATTATAGAATAAACAAATCTGATCAGAATGATATTTTTCTTTTAAGATAGAACAGTAAATTACAAATTGTGAACGAAGCAGCAAGCACAGCCTGAATATGTAATGAGCAAAATCGTCTGCCTTCATTTACAAACAAGACTGTAAACTAAACATATATTACTTTTAAAATAAAATGCATATTATTTTATATTGTTAAACTATCATAGGGTTTTTATTTTCCTTGCTCCCACTGGCTGAATGGAGCAGCGGGGAAGTCAAAGAAAGGTTAGTATGTTTTGCTGGAAAGGGGAGCATCAAAAACAGACTATATATACTTTGTCCAGCATAGAAAGGCACAGATTTGTTATAAGCTGATCACATTTGCATGCATATCTACAATACTTTTGATAATATTTATATTAAAGTGGTGTAAACCCCATCTTCATCAATTTTAAAAGGCATCTTTTTACACTTTGCTTCAGACAAATCCAAATTGCATTATCTGCAACAATATAACAATAATACAATATCTGTTTTTTGATCCCAGCACCTGTCACAGCCCTGTGAATGTCTCTGGTTCGTGGGTGTGTCCATGAGCTAGAGCTCGGAAAGGCGTGACATCACTGACTCTCCTCCCACGTGTACACGCCCCCATAAATCTCAGTAGCGCATCACTCCCTTTGTGCTTGCACAGCCCAGTCAATGTGCACATGTCAAAGCTACCTGGTGTCAGGAATTCCAATAAATCAGAGCGCCGGGTAGCTTTGGCAGGGAACAGCCAATCATATGAGAGCAATCTACTGTAGGTGGATGTGCTATGCACAGCTGTGGAGACTGATTATTGGCCTGTCAGTCACAGGAGAGAGGGTGTGGCAACAAATTTTTTGAATGGGTCTTTTTTCAGTGTAGGAATACGAGGATTTTAGATGACTGGCTGCTCCTTGACTGGTCAGACTATGGACAGATGATTTCTTCTGCTTTACAGTGTGAGGTAAACTGGTCAGTTTATTTTTGATTATTCGAGTTTACAACCACTTTAAAGCTCATCTTTACTTGTCCCATTGAGGTTTGTTTAATGCTCCCCTCCCTGACAGCAAATACTATATATAATCGAGGCACCTAATTTTACCACAAAAAACTGGAAAACTTATTGACTCGAGTATAAGCCTAGGGTGGGAAATGCAGCAGCTACTGTAAGTGGAAAAGAGGGTCAACAATGCCCATCTGCAGCCTCACTGTGCCCATTTGCAACCTCACTGTGCTATCTACATACCCCACTGTGCCATCTGCAGCTACATGTACCTGATCTCCTGGCGCTGTGACATGCAGTCTAGTCGGTGGCCGTGCAGTGCAACAAAGCCCCGGCCGCTGACTAGACTGCATGTCACAGCGCCGGGAGATCAGGCGCATGAGGCTGCAGATGGGCACAGTGACTCGAGTATAAGCCGAGGCTTTTTCAGCACAAAAAAAATGTGCTGAAAAACTCGACTTATACTCATTTATATATGGTACTCATCTTTGCCTTTCACCCCTTCTTCTCCATTCAACTGCCAATAATGAAGGAAATGCCAGCTTCTTTCACGTATATGACAACATGGTGACATGATGGTGGAAAGAACCCTCAAACCAGTTTAATCTTCAACTATGATGTGGCAGGGACCCAAATAAAAGGTATGTATTGCTGGGGAGGTGAGCGTCAAAAAGCAATCTGTTATTTTGCCCTGTATGGGCAAAGCACAGGTTTGCTTTAAACTGATGATAACATTTACAAAAAAACTACCCGTGTTTCCCTGAAAATAAGACTGGGTCTTATATTAATTTTGGCTACAAAAAACACACTAGGGTTTATTTTCAGTCTTATTTATTTACAGTATGTACAAAAAAGTTCCTCCCCCTGTCAGCTCAGGTGTCAGCATTGTGAAATTTATTTAATCCCAAAAATAAACCTTAAAGACCTTGTAAAATCACGTAATCCGTTCAGTAAAAAGATTATATATAATGTGCAGTGTGTCTCCTTGTGTAACTTTATTGTGTAAAATACCTTATTTACAGCACCGCTGGACGCTCACGTGACCCGCTGAGCTCTTCTTCCCTGCTCTGAATACTGCAGAGAGGGAGAGGCCGAGATCCCCACTGACATCAGCCTGCTCTGAGCACTGCAGAGGGAGGGGCTGCTGACATCAGTCGGGAGGAGAAGAGAAAAGCTCCGGCTGGTCACGCGAGCGCCCAGCGGCGCTGTAAATAAGGTATTTTCCACAATAAAGTTACACAAGGAGACACACTGCACATTATGTAATCTTTTTACTGAACGGATTAAATGATTTTACAACTTTAACTAGGGCTTATTTTCAGGGTAGGGCTTAAATTGCAGCCATCCCAGAAACTTATGCTAGGTCTTATTTTCGGGGTAGGGCTTATTTTTGGGGAAACAGGGTATAGATTCTCTTTACATAAAGTGCTCTTATTGCGATAAAGAATATATGCAGTTCAGTGGATAAAAATTACCTTTTGAATTCCATAACATTGTGACCCGGTCTGCTTTGAAGAAACTTTTATTTGCTAGTGCTGAATGGGGTTCACTGAAGTTAGGATATTGGTAAAGTCTCACAAATGATGGAGCTCCTTTGCTTCCAGGAACATACACTGCTACCTAGATAGGTTACATATAGTTATGTGGTTAGACTGGTTGAAAAAAAAAAAAAAGACACAAGTCCATCTAGTTCCACCAATAAAAAGGAAAAAAAAATACAATCCCATATACACAATCCTATACCATCAGTTGATCCAAAGGAAGGCAAAAAACCGCAGCAAAGCATGAATCAATTTGCTACAGCAGGAGAAAAAAATTCCTTCCTGATCCCCCGAGAGGCAAATCGGATATATCCTGGATCAACTTTACCTATAAATGTTAGTATCCAGTAATATTATGTACGTTTAGTAAATAATCCAGGTCTTTTTTAAAGCAATCAACTGAGCTGGCCAGAACCAGCTCTTGAGGGAGTCTATTCCACATTTCCGTATTTTAAACCGTATTCCGGGTTAAATCTCCTTTTCTCCAGACGTAAAGAGTGCCCCCTTGTCCTCTGTGACGACCTTAAAGTTAATAACTCAACACCAAGTTCACTATATGGACCCCTGTTGATCATATCCCACCTTAATCTCCTCTTCTCAAGAGAGAATACATTCAGTTCCTCTCATCTTTCCTCATAGATGAGCTCCTCCATGCCTCTTATCAGTTTGGTTGCACTTTCTCCAGATCCTGATATAATTTTTGTGAACTGGTGGCCAAAACTGAATAACTGAATGAGGTCTTACTAATGATTTGTACAGGGGCAAAATTATATCTCTCTCTGGAGTCCATACCTCTTAATACAAGAAAGGATTTTGCTCGCTTTGGAAACCGCAGCTTGGTACTGCATGTTATTATTAAGCTTATGATCTACCAAAACACCCAGATCCTTCTCTACCATTGATCCCCCCAGTTGTACTCCTCCTAGTAATCAAAGATTCATGCATATTTCCAGACCCCAAGTGCATAACTTTACATTTATCAACATATGCCACATAGTTGCCCAATTAAACAGTGCACTGAGGTTGGCTTGTAAATTGGAGACATTTACTTTTAATCCCAGACCCTATATTATTTATAAAGATATTAAAAAGTAAGGGTCCCAACATTGAACCTTGGGGTACACCACTAACAACTCTAAACCATTCAAAGTATGAACCATTAACCACTACTCTCTGAATTAGTTGTTTTAGCCAGTTTTCCATCAATTTACAGACTGATTTTTCCAGGCATCTAGAATTTACCTTACACATTTGGCCATGTGTGGGGAACTGTGTCAAACGCTTTTGCAAAATCCAAGTAAACCACATTCACAGCCACCACTCTATCCAAGGTTTTACTTACCTCCTCAAAATATTTTTTTTCAAGCAAGAACTCATCTATGTTGTCTTTTATTAACCGCTTGCCGACCAGCCACTGTCATTATACTGCGGCAGATCGGCACGATCCCGCAAGCCGTCGTAGCTATACGTCGGCTCCTTTAAACGAAATAGCAGGCGCGCGCGCTGCCGCACTCTACGGGGGTGCTGACGGTCGTGATGACCGCCAGCCACGAGTGATCGCGGGCATGAGGGGCAGAACAGGGACGTGTGTGTGTGTGTGTGTATGTGTAAACACACAAATCCCTGTTCTGTGAGGAGAGACAGATTGTGAGTTCCTAATAGCTAGGAACCACAATCTATCATCCCCTCTAGTCAGTCCCCTCCCCCTACAGTTAGAGCACACACTCAGGGAACCCAGTTAACCCCTTGATCACCCCTAGTGTTAACCCCTTCCCTGCCAGTGACATTTATACAGTAATCAGTGCATTTTTATAGCACTGATTGCTATATAATTGTCAATCGTCCCAAAAATGTGTCAAAAGTGTCCGATGTGTCCGCCATAATGTCGCAGTCACGACACAGATCACCGCCATTACTAGTAAAAAATAATAAAAATGCCATAAATCTATCCCCTATTTTGTAAATGCTATAACTTTTGCGCAAACCAATCAATATACACTTATTGCGATTTTTATTACCAAAAATATGTAGAAGAATACAGATCGGCCTAAACTTTAAAAAAAATTTGCTTTTTTAAAAAAAAAAAAAAAATTGGGGATATTTATTATAGCAAAAAGTACAAAATAGTGTTTTGTTTTTTTTTTTCAAAATTGCTCTTTGTTTGTTTATAGCGCAAACAATAAAAACCGCAGAGATGATCAAATGCCACCAAAAGAAAGCTCTATTTGTGGGGAAAAAAAAGGACGTCAATTTTGTTTGGGTACAACGTCGCACGACCGCGCAATTGTCAGTTAAAGCGATGCAGTGCCGAATAGCAAAAAATGCTCTGGTCATTGAGCAGCCAAATCTTCTGGGGCTGAAGTGGTTAAACTCTACAGTATCTTCCCAACTATAGACGTTAAAGGAACTATAGTTACTTTGTAAAGACTTTGATCCCTTTCTAAATATAGGCACCACATTGGCCTTACGCCAACCCAGTGGTACTATCCCAGTCATTTAAGAGAGTCCCTAAAAATTAGAAACAACGCCTTTGAAAAAGACAGAGCTCAATTATTTTAGGATCTGTGGGTGAATGCCATTTGGTCCAAGTGCTTTATTCAGCTTTATTCTGTATAAATATTTCTGGCCCATATCAATTTTGAGCCATTGTGGATCACTGAGCCTGGTGAAGAAAGATCACTGGTGCTTCTTGTGTCAAAACCAATAAACTACTGCAGTTTACATTTTGTATGAAAGGGTTTTTTTTTTTTTTTCTCAGTAAGGCCCCTTTCACACGTGGACCATTTGTTCATTTTTCATCCCTCCGTTGACAGATAAAAAAAACGCATGTAAATGGATGATCATCCATTTATCTGGTATTAATCTGGTATCTGGAATGCCATATGGTTCAGCTGCTTTATTCAGCTTTATACTGTATAAATATTTCTGGACCATATCAATTTTGAGCCATTGTGGATCATTGAGCCAGGTGAAGAAATTTCACTAGTGCTTCTTGTGTCAAAACCAATAAACTACTGCAGTTTACATTTTGTACGAAAGGTTTTTTTTTTTTTCTCTCAGTAAAGCCCCTTTTCACACGTGGACCGTTTGTTCGTTTTTTATCCGTCTGTTGACAGATAAAAAAAACGGATGTAAATGGATGATCATCCATTTACATCAACATCGGCCAACAACCGTTTTTTTTGGAAAGGATCAAAGCCCTATTTTTGTTCCGTTAAAAAGACGGAACAGATGAAAAAAAACGGACAAACAGTCAGTTTTTGCATCGGTAGTGGATGTAAAAAACTGATGAGAAACTGATGTAAACTTCATCCATTTTTTTTCTTTGAAAAAATGTGACTGAACTGATGAAACGAATGATCCACATGTGTGAAAAGGGCCAAGTCTAGACTAAGGATAGAGAGTGGTTGGTCACTCAAATAACTGGTTAAAGTGGTATTGAACCAAAAACCCAAATATTGCAGCTTACCAATCATTAGATATAGTGGCTGTATTTGTTTTCTTTTGTTTTTTTTTAGGGTTTCCCCCAGTTTTTCCCTGGGGATCTGGCCAGTAACACACCTCCTGTATTATAGACACCCCTCTGGATGAATGAACACAGGGGGCAGACTTGAACAGCAGCGTCGACAGACAAAGGATAGGGAAGCATTAGATACTAGCAGATTTAAATACAGTACAGATTTTTCCTTTAGAGATTAAAGGTTTTCCAAAATTAAAAGAAGAAGATTAATTAAGCACCATAGCCAGTGTTAAATTGTCTGCCTCATCCCTGTAACTGCAAGAGAGCTTTTCTGTTGAGACTTACTGGCTGAATCACCAGATAAAAATAGAAGAAAGCAAGCCTAAAAATTAAACCAATACAGCCATCACATCTAAGCCACAATATAATAAATGTATGCTTTTACTGCTATAAAAAGGACAAGTTCACTTTAAAAAATAAATAATGGCACTTTTTTTTTTTTACCTGCAAAACAACATGCATCAATTGATTTTTTCTTAGGCGCCTGCAGAGCATTGCACACAACGATCAGCAAACCATAGCTGCAATGTCAGGCTCCTGAAGACTCTAAGTACAGCTGTCTGCCCTTATCTCCTCTACAGGCAGACAGTTACTGAAGTCCAGAAAAAATAAATAAATCAATGAACTGTGAGAGTACTCACCAGTGCCTTCACAGTTCATTGATAACTACAAGCTATCTTTTGCGGTGGAAGAAGGGACTTTCATTTCTTTTATTCATTCACAGAACTCTGAATGAATGATGTGGCTGTGTGGGCAGAGCCTCGCACAGCTGCGCTGTTTTTAAAAAATTGTAACAGCAGGTGCGGGGAGAGGATCCCCTGTCCTCTCGCACATAAGGGGGATCAAGTCGGGGTGCGGGTGGGTGCTTTAGTAGCATGTTACAGCCTAAATATGGGCATAACATGTACCACGTTACGAAAGGTGAACTTATCCTTTAAAGCAGAACTATACCTCTGCAGCTAATCCTAATTGCTGCTCTAGTAGAATCTGGGATTTTTTTCAAACGTAATGTGGTTGAAAAAAGCCACCAGCCTCCCCGCTCCGCCTGAGAACTTCTCCCTGTCATTCTCAGGTAAGTGTGTGTCTTGTTTTGTTGTTTGGGTGGGGAGGGAGTGTGTGAAGGGAAGCTCTGTACTGGGGGATTGGGAGGAAGTAATATTTTTTTTATACATTGGCCTGTGTTACTTACTACTGCATCCTGTCTGATACACACTCCTGAGCCCTGTGTGATATGCACTCCTAAATCCTGTATTCTGAGCGATATGCGTTCCTGAACCTACCATGATATGCAGTTCTGAGCCTTGACCACACCTCTAAACACCTAGATGTTCCCAGTCTTACAATAGGAACACAGACTCACAGAGAAGTTCCCCATTCAAACATAGTCCACTGTCCCTTATAATACTACAGGACTATTTAAACAAAGCTTCAGAGAAGACATTAATAAAAAGAGTTAACATTTGCAACAAACAAAAACTAAATTAATAAAGCATCCTCCTGTGCTGAAACATTGCTTCTACTTTTGTGCACACTAGGGGATCGGGTACAGGCACAACGGAACAAGGGCAGGGTGGCAAGAAAGAGTGAAGCACCATTACAACCCTATTTTTTACACAGTAGGTCAATCGTTTTATATAAAAAAACAAAAAAACAAAAAACAAACCTGAACAACTTCACACTGTTTCCAAGGGAGTTGAGTAAGATGCTGAAAGAGTCACTCGAGTTCCTGAATGAATTTTTTCACTCTGAAACCTCTTCACTGGCAAAATCATATGATTGTGCACTAATCAACCATTATGTGAATAAAAATCCTTAGCAGAAAAGGTTCAGTGTATGGGGGGTTGAGGGGGTTTGGAGAAACTGCTGCAAAGCTTTCAAACATGTTCAAGGTCACCACACATACAGTTCTAACTGGTTCTGACTGCTTTGTTTACAAGGTGGGATCACAGTCTCGTTATTCAATAGACATACCTCGTATAACATGAAAAATGTATTAGTAACAGAAGGGCTGAAATACTTCCTTTTTCTGAAGAAAATTCTGCTTTGGGCTACCTCTTATGCAAGCTGCATGTATTATGGGTCAGCCCCCTGGTCATATGATGTCTACTGAAGAGACTTTCAAATGGCTTAACATCCTCTACTGCAGGCATTGTATGACCCTCACACAAGCGATCAGCACTAGAGGGAGCCCAGACCATCATTTTCTCCAGGACAGGTATGCCAGCTATTCTTTTGCTCATCAATGCCAGAAAGCCTGTTAGAGACAGTTTTATTAACACTTAAGTATATGTTTGCTTTAATAAAAATTAAGATTTGATGACCAGACTGAAAGGCTAGAAATAGAGAATTGATAGGAGCGTAACGTGTCAGACACATCTTTTTTGAATGAGCATGTTTTCGGGTCCTATATTATTTACCAAGGCAGAGCGCTGAAAACACAGAATGAAGAAAGCTTTCTCTGTGGAAACAAAGTACAGCTTGCTTTTTGATGAATCGGAGTTAAAATTAAGCACATTAGCCATGAAATTAAACATTGGTACTCTACCTTGCAAGGATGATCTCCAGGTGACAATTCAAAATCGCTTACTTTCTGTAAGTGCAGTTTATTTGCAATTGTATCTGGAAAAATAAAAAACATTACTAAAGCTTCTACTTAAAACAAATGTTAAACCCAAAACAAAAGATGTAACATATTACAGTTTTAGGCTTGTTTCCCTCTGTTTTCACCTGGTGATTTGGCCAATGACACACCTACTGTATTAGAGTGCCCCTACTCTGTATGAAGGAGCACAGGGGCACCTTTGGACAGCAGTATTGTCAGTCTGGGGGGAGGGGAGTGTGAGCTGTACTAGCAAACTGAAGTAGAACTTCAGCTAACACTTTATAAGCAGTTACAGCAGGTTTTTTTTGGCAGGCGGATAAAGGTTTTACCTAAATAAAAGTGGATCTCTCTAAGCACCCGTCAGTGATCACCACTGCCAGTAGTAAATGCTTTGCCCTGTAACTGCTACATCTGCAGGACAATTTGTTCTTGTGAAAAACAGACTTACTGGCTTGATCACCAGGTGAAAATAAAAGAAAGTCAGAAAAATAAAATAAATGCAGCCATCACATCTTATAATTGGTAAGCTGCTTTATAATAAATATTTGCTTTTGGATTTAACTGTGAAAGTCTAAAATCCATGAACTATATACACCTCCATGTCCTCAACTTTTTTCTTAGCCAATTTCTGGATCTGTTTGGTGGCTTTAAAGCAATACAGACAGTTCTGCAAGATAAACGTGTTAAATTAGCTAGCTTCCCCTTAAATTATCTGCTCTGTGCCAGGGCATGAATCCTGTCTGCCAGGAAAAAACAATCTTCATTTACATATAAGACATAGCTCCCAACTGTCCCTGATTTCGAGGGACTGTCCCTGATTTGGAGCAATGTCCCTCTGTCCTCCTCATGTGTCCCTCACTTTGGTCTGATCCTCATAGTTGTATATAAAATGTACTTTATATTTTTCAAAAAGTGTTTCCCAGTACTAAAACTTTTATCCAATTTCCAAACTGCTGCATTTGTACATTTTAAGAGCCAATATAAGTGAATAGTAGTTGTTAAAAATAAAAAAGTCCTTGTGGATTTAATTAACTTTTTTTGGTTAATTTTCCTTTAAGGGGGTGTGGCGAAGGCGTGTCCTATGCCTACATACGCTTGTTAGTAGGTGTCCCTCATTCCCATCTCAAAATGTTGGGAGGTATGTATAAGGGCTCAGACACAAGGGCAGACAAAAATGCTGCGGCTAGGGGTATCTGGCTTTCTTTATGCCTCTGAAAGCAACTCTAGGTTATCGAATGGGCATATGCACATTGTTTCGTTTACAGGTGTATTTTAGAACAGCGTTCAGAAGAAAAAATAAAAAAAGCCCCAAACCTGCATTCAGAGAGATGTCTTCCAGTGTAATTCAAACCCATATGTGAGTTAACGAATGCTTATGCACGTAAATGTATTCTAGTGGCTAAAATAAATGAATACTCTAGCCAACAGAATTACTTTACATTTATATGCATCTAAACGCAATACTTGTGTGTACACACATAGAAAACGCATCATTAGAGGCATTTTTCCTGGCAGCATATCTGGAGCATTTTTTCTTGCGCCCGTGTACAGAAGTCCTAAAAGAAAATACAATGTTCCAAGGCTTATGACAAAAGGGATCTGAGATTTCTGTCACACATTTGTGACAAGAATGGTATTGAAAACTATTTGAAATGAAGATCATACATGCAGCAGGAAATAATGTTATATGATTATATTATGTTGCTTATATTCAGAGATCTAAATCTTATTGGTGTTTGACCATTCATCAGTTATGCAAAACATTACAAAGCGCTCATTAAACTTAGAGGGAAAAATCATACTAGTGATATTGTGACTTATGAAAAATGAAAACAAATTTTACAATGTATTTTACATACTAAAGTGGTTGTGACTTTTAACTATAGGTATGCCTAGAATAAGGCTTACCTATAGGTAATGGAAATATCTCCTAAACATGTGGTTTAGGAGACAATTCACTTGTAGTGCGCCGATGATGTAATCGGCGCATGCGCTGTGAAGAAACGAACCTCCGTGTCGTTTCTTCCCCCAGTGTGTGCAGTTACTGACGGCTCCCACGTGCATGCGCGGGAGTGACGTCACGCGGCCCCGGCCAGTCGAAGAGCCGGAGTCTGCGGCCCCCGGAAGAAAGAGGGACGAAGATGGACACAGCCTGCACAGGGGACAGCGATGAATTTGTTTGCAGGTGTCACATAATGGGCTAGTTAATTTGCAGGCTTTGCAGAGAGCAAAAGAGGAAGTAAAACCCATCAGGGTTTACTTCCTCTTCAACTAACTTGTATGCCGAGGATTACAGTTCCAACACAAAACCCTATACTTTTGTCATTAGTTATGCTTATATATCTCAAACTTCAGACAGCAGTGTAATACCATCACAATCTTTTATAAGTAAAACCTCAATATATTATGACAGCTGTACCCATCAGCTGTATTTGGTAACACTGCCACTTCAATCTTCACACATTTCCTTTTACCAGGAATCTGATGAAACCACGGGTTACAGTACTCTGCAAGACCCTGCATCATGGTATGATATATCCGTCTCTAAACGTAACAGACAGTCGTGGCCAAACAATTAAATTAGTCTCTCTCTAGTGCATTTTGCTTGTCAACACAGTAAATGCATTTTCGCACAAGCAACACACGGTATTCACAACTGCTAGGTAGCAGAGGAATAATAGGTGTTCTACCAGTGAGTCAGAAGGGTTTTATTCCATGGCTTTTTGTTGTCAAATTCTAAAGTAACAATCATAGAGAACCTGTATCACTAGTGGCAAGCATCTCACATTTTAGGTAAAGCTGGATTTCTATACCAATGTTAGGCCACAAGAAAGTTTTACTAGCTGGTATGCTTTTCTACGTTGCTAATTAATACCATACCAAAACTGTTGTCTTCAAAGAAGTGCACTTCATTATTTACATTCCTGGCACATATCTTCTCATCCACAGACCAGCAAGGAGACCTGGAGAAACCCAAGAGTTTTTTTATTTAGAAAATGTTTATTGGGTTTATTAAACAATAGCCATCTAAAACAGTGAATTAAACACCATGGTAAGTTTACGTGCCGCTGTGGATGACAGCTCTCCTCTGTATCC
Source organism: Aquarana catesbeiana (assembly GCF_042186555.1). Taxonomy (NCBI): domain Eukaryota; kingdom Metazoa; phylum Chordata; class Amphibia; order Anura; family Ranidae; genus Aquarana; species Aquarana catesbeiana. The sequence continues at coordinate 185,593,357 of NC_133327.1, read as the reverse complement.
CCCCGCCCCTGACAGTGCCGATCACTCCCCTCCTGCTGCAATAAGTGTAATATATTCATGCCATCCCCTCTTTTAACCAACGATGTGTCCCCCAGTGTCTGTGCTATATAAAAATGTAGCGGATTTATACCTCATATCCGAGCGCCTCCCAGCGCTCACGTGACTACTTGCCTCTCTCCTCCCGGCTGACGTTAGTGGGAGTTCTCGGCCCCTCCTGCTGTAGCTGTCAGCCCGGGAGAGGAGAGAGGCCAGGAGACACTCCGATATGAAGTAGAAATCAGCATATTTTATTATAGCACAGACACTGGGACACATAGTTATTTAACTGAAGGGTTGGCATGAATATACTATAGGGGCTCAACATCCATTTTAAGCTAGATCACCTCATGTTGGCAACTTTTGCAGGTATAGCTATGTAAAACATTAAAAATAAGTGCCTAAACAGTTTAAAATCAAGTAAGGCTGCTTTCACATTGAGGGTTTTTTCAAGCGACGTCAGGTATAGATGCAAGGACTGCAGGAAAGGTGCAGATCTCCATTGTGGAATTATTGGTGGCTGGGCTAACAATCCACAAGAAATTCGTATGCTGCCTATTGTGTCCATGGTCCAGAGTGTAGTGCCAAGTGTCGCCGAAGAAAGTGCAAGGTATCAATCAACGAATGTGTTCACACTGGGAACTAAAAAAAAAAAAAAAAAACGCACCAAAAACGCACCTTCCCATTGAAAGCAATGGAAAATGCAATAAAAATGAGGCAAAAACACAACAGCGATGCATTATTTGGTGCGGTTTATGAATCACATGTACTTTAAAAAACGCACAGAATTGTGGCAAAAACGCATATGTGACGGATAAGTGTGAAAGTGGCCTAATACACCGTCTCACCCTGCTCTGCACATTCTCAGTTGCTCAGTTTTTAGACACTGTCCTGAATTCTTGAGGTCGATCTGCGGACAACCTAAAGGTTTACTGATGTTCAGGGACTCTGGGCTTCAACAAAATGGCAGCCTCCGGCAAGAAGAAGCAGGGACAATGCTGGAGGCAATTTAGAGCACAAACAAAGTTTGGTAGCATAATTATTAACATGGAATGTATGTTCCTTGCTAAAGAACATTATTTTTATCAAAGTTCCACAGGATGTTTACATCCTAACTAACAACTCTTCTAGCCGGAGCAATATTGTGTCTGCATATGTCTTGGTTACATATTTGTATCTGATGTATTTGCTCTTCTTATATGTTATTGGGATTGGAAGGATTATAGTCCTTTAGAGGTTTTATGTCAAATGGGTAGTAGTAGTAGTAGTAGTTCTACAATATAAATATATCATATCATATTAGTAATATAGTAACATAAAAATGCATATAGCGCAAAGAAAAGTGCATGCATGTATCTATATATGGCATAAACGGATCATATGTCATACTTCCAAAATTATAAAGAAAAACAGATAGATATTGCATATAACTAATGAGTAAGTGATCAGTTGTTTCCCAGAGAGGGCAGCGCAGACAAGCACCAAATGGAACCACGAGGAAATGAGCCCAAGGCTGCACATACAGGGACCCCAGGTAACGGCCATTACCATGTAGTGCCAAACAGCCAGTTAATAAACTCTCCAATGACGGATTACTATTATGATGTTCATCTGTATAGATAAGCAGATATAAAAAGAGTTGTTAATATGATGTACAGGTATGCAGGGACTCAGACATTTAGATTGCAATATAGTCATAAGCATGGTACTTATAGATACAGCATCTATGTACATGGACCATGCAATTGCATGGTACAGATACATAGATGATATTCTAATCTTATGGGAAGGCCCCATTACACTTCTGAACCAATTTCTTGATTACATAAGAATAACACCTTCAACCTCAAATTTACTTTGACTTGTAGTTCATCCACCTTTACATTCTTGGATGTAACTATACATAAACATTCCAACGGCCATTTATTTAGAAAACTATTCAGAAAACCTAAGGCAGGAAACACCATATGCAAGGCCTCTAGCTTCCATCCGGAACCTTGGATAACATCTATCCCCTGTGGACAATACATTCAGGCTAGACGCAACTGCTCGAGTGATGCCCTATTTAAGAAAGAGGCTCAAACATCAAGAGCTAGACTACGCGGAAGAGGGTATTCAAATGAGATCCCTAAAAAAGCATATAAAAAAGCAAAAAATAGATCACGGCACGAGTTACTTTTTTCTCAAAAAAAGGTGCAGGAAACTAGGTCTACTAGAACAGGGGTCTCCAAACTATGGCCCTCCAGGTGTTCAGGAACTACAATTCCCATCATGCCTAGTCATGTCTGTGAATGTCAAAGTTCTACAATGCCTCATGGGACGTGTAGTTCCGCAACAGCTGGAGGGCCGTAGTTTGGAAATCCCTGTACTAGAATCACAACAAAATATTGTAGGCTAGTGGTCATCAACCCTGTCCTCAGGGCCCACTAACAGGCCAGATTTTAAGTATTACCTTGGGGAGATGCAGACTAGAAGACTACAATCACTGAGCAGCAAATGATATCACCTGTGAAGTAGTTCAGTTATCTCGCAAACCTGGCCTGTTAGTGGGCCCTAAGGATAGGGTTGGTGACCACTGTTGTAGGCAACATAAGAAAATCAGTGGTATCTTTAGGAAATACTGGCATCTTTTAAGTATGCCTTTTTTGTTTCTGACCATCCATTGATCACTTATAAAAAGGGCCTCATCTTTACAGGATACATTTGTGCAGAGTACCAAGCATAGAGAGATAAAAAAATACAAGATTATGAGTGCTTTTCCCTGTGGGAACTGTGGCTATGGCAATTTAGACACCCGTAAATGTATCACCTTACCAAATGGGGAGAGATTTAAATCTAAACATTATGTTAACTGCAGCACCCCTGGAATATATCTATTATCATGTGAGTGCGGATGTTACTATGTTGGCAAGACCAAGTTGGAATTCTGGCGCAGGATCTATCGAAATATAACGAGCACAAATAAAAAAGATTCAGAATTACCACTTTGTAGACATAGCTCTCTGGTTCACAGGGAAACTATTCCGAAAATAAAATTTTTGGCATTAGAGGAGGGGATTTTAATAAATTGCTGTTACAGAGTGAACTAAGATGGATTTACTATCTTAAAGCCACCCTGCCACCAGGCCTCATTGTTCATTGTCAATTTGGTAGTGTGCATAAAAGACATTTACAGTGGAACCTCGGGTTGCGAGTAATGCGGTTAACGAGCATTTCACAATACGAGCAGTGTATTTTAAAAAATCGTAACTCGGTTTGTGAGTGTTGTCTCGCAAACGAGTACGATTCAGGCCAAAGCGTGTGCAGTACCGCGTTTGACCTGAGGTGGGGAGCGCCGGCGCCGTTTGGAAATGCACGGAAAGGACCGAGGACAGCTCGGCTGACCTCGGCAAACCCCGTTTCCGAGGCTCTGTGGCGCCCCCCCACCTCTGGCCGCATGTGGTATTGCATGCCATTGAAGTCAATGCGGAACAAATTATTTTCGTTTCCACTGACTGCAATGAGGAAACTCGCTTTGATATGCGAGTACTTTGGATTACGAGCATTTTCCTGGAACGGATTATGCTTGTAATCCGGGGTTCCACTGTAGTGTGTACAAATGTCATATCTATTACCACCACTAGGGGTCAACCCTGTGCATATGATGTCCCTGGACTGTGCATGCGCGGATACTTTTTTTTTTTTTCCTGGATGGCGCCGGAGGACTGGGAGGACTGGGCCCTTTCTGCACTGCCCGGCGCACGTGGGTTTACCTCACGCCCCAAACCCCCCCCCCCCATTTGACTTCCAGACTTCCTTTTTGGCCTTAGGAAATTGTGGGGGGTCCACCCTCATTTCTCTTCCTGCTTGCGTTCCACCCTGGAGCACGGTAGGGCGGCCGCACACACGTCGGTGGCATGATGACGCAGGATGCGGCTCTGCCTGGCTTCTCTCGTTCTGGGGTGACGTGGCCGCACCGAGTGCCCTTACGCCAAGAGATCCATAATGGATGCTGGATGCCCAGATGTAGGCACCAGCATTTCCATCTTGCCTTATCAGCTGTCCCCTATTACTCAATTGGGAATTGAATCATCAAGTCCTTCAGCTGAGTATATCTGCTCCTTCCTGTGTGGTCATTCTTGCAGCAGACAACTGGGACTAGGTTGCACTGGAGCTGACCGTGGAGACTAAGGTATGCTGAACTATGAGGCAGACTGTTTTGAATTCAATCATGAGATATGTAACTGGATACTAGCCAGTCTTAATCTATAAGAACCGTGCTTATGACTATATTACAAAATGTCTCTGTGTCCCTGCACACCTGTACATCATATTAACAGCTCTTTATATCTCCAACGACCGATTACTAACTGGCTGTTTGACATTACATGATGGCAGCCTCTGCTCTGTTACCTGGGGTCCCTGTATGTGCAGCCTTGGGCTCATTTCCTCATGGTTCCATCTGGATAGAATATTCTCTCTCTCATATATATATATATATATATATATATATATATATATATATATATATATATATATATATATATATATATATATACACATACACATACATACACACACACACACACACATGAATATATGCATTTTTAATGTTACTATGGGATTTACTAAAGGCAAATCCAATTTGCACTGCAAGTGCACTTGGAAGTGCAGTCGCTGTAGGTCTCAGGGGGGGGGGGGGGACATGCAAGGAAAATAAAAAAAAATCATTTTTGCTTGTACATGATTGGATGATAAAACCAGCAGTGCTTCCCCTCATTTCAGATCTTCCCTTCAGATCTACAGCGACCGCACTTGCAGTGCAAACTGGATTTGCCTTTAGTAAATCAACCCCAATATTACTAGGGCTGCAACTAACAATTATTTTCATAATCGTTTAGTTGGTCGATTGTTTCAATTAATTCCTTAATCGGATAATAACCTTAAAAAAAATGTGGCGTATACTTTAGTAAAAAAAAAAAAAGGGCGAGTTATTCTTAACCACTTTCGGACCGCCGATACACATCCTAACTTTGAAAAGGAATATCGTTGCTATAGCAGCAGCTAGCTGCCTATAATCCCGGTATCCTCTTTTTCGACCGGCGGTCCCGTTTCCGATAATAGTGGTCCCTGTGATGGATTCACCGCGAGATCACTTTTAATCGGCGGCGGGAGAGGGACCCCCCCTCCCGCCGCGCTCCGGTGCCCCCCGCCGCTTACCGGAGCCGCCGGCAGTGGCGGAGGCGATCGGATCCTCTCACGTCAGTGGCACGGAGACGAGTGAGGGGAAGATGGCCCCCACCCATCTCCATACCATTGCAGGGCGGAAGCAGCGTCAAAACGTCACTTCCGCCCATAGCTCTAAAAAAGGGACATTTTTTTTTTTTTTTAAACATTTTTTTTTTACCCCAGATCTCATATTTAAGAGGTCTTGTCATGCTTTTTTTTCTATTACAAGGGATGTTTACATTCCTTGTAATAGGAATAAAAGTGACAATTTTTCTATTTTTTAAAGAACAGTGTAAAAATAAAAATGTTTGTCGCCATTCCACAAGCGGGCGCAATTTTGAAACGTGACATGTTTGGTATCAATTTACAATGCGTCATTATCTTTCACAACATAAAAAAAAAAATGGGCTAACTTTACTGTTGTCTTATTTTTTTAATTAAAAAAAAGTGCGCTTGTAAGACCGCTGAGCAAGTATTGCAACCACCGCCATTTTATTCTCTAGGGTGTTAGAACCCCCAAACATTATACATCTTTTTTCTAAGTAATTTTCTAGCAAAAAAAAACCTCTGAAGGACGACTATAATTAATCTCAAACATGTAAGGTGTCTACGCCAGTATGTACGATAGCTAGCCCACCAGGATCTATGGGCAGTATGCGCCAGACATACAGAATGCGTTATTTTGGGTATTATGTATCATGATCTTCTATTCATAATTGCATTAATACTATATGATGTTCATTGATGATTTTGTACTATTTTACCGTGTTGTTATAATAAAATATATATTTTTTACCAACATTTTGGTCTGCCTGTCAAAAAATCCATGAGGGGTTTTACCGTGCATTACGCAGCAGGTGTTTTTTGTTCATGTTCTTACATTCCATTTGTCATTTTTTTCAAACTTGAAAATAAACTTGCAGTTTGATTGTGGTGTGAAAGTTTTGCTTTGCTAGCTGTGTTCCTAATATCCCCTCCTAATTGATTAATTGCCATATTCTACCAACACCCAACACAATATGAATACAAGGCCTTCTTTACGGGGAACACATACAGGGGGCTGCACATACAGGGGGTTCTTCCAAAGAAGTGGGGTTCTTTAAATAAGTGGCACTTCTGCTCTTGCACTTCAGAGATTTGCACAAAGCAAACCACAACAGACTGCATATGACCTCAATTCCAAATTAGCTCATCTTCCTCTCTGAAACATGCACTCTTTACCTCTCCTCCTTTTCACAATTGCAGCCTCTCTCCTCAAACTGTCTTTTCTCAACACTCCACAGAAACTGCTCTTTTAAAACTCACAAATGACCTACTAACTGCAAAAACCAACAGACACTATTCTGTACTCCTACTTCTGGATCTTTCAGCTGCCTTTGACACGGTTGACCACCCCCTCCTCAAAAAAAAAAACTTTACTCCCTTGGTCTCCGTGACTGTGCTCTTCAGTGGCTCTCATCCTACCTATCCCAACGCACCTTCAGTGTCACTTACAATTCTACTTCCTCCACTCCTCTTCCCTTCTCCGTCGGGGTCCCCCAAGGTTCTGTTCTTGGACCTCTTATTTTCAATTTACACCTCTTCCCTGAAGCTGATGGCCTCTCACAGCTTTCAATATCATTTCTACGCTGACGACACACAAATCTATCTCTCCACCCCTCAACTCACTCCATCAGTCTCCTCACGCATCACTAACTTACTAACCAACATATCTGTATGGATGTCACACCACTTCCTCAAACTCAACTTGTCCAAAACCGAGCTTATAATATTTCCTCCCCCACGTGCCTCTTCCCCTGACTTATCTGTCAAGAGCAATGGCACAACCATCCACCTATCCCCACATGTCAGGGTACTAGGTGTTATCCTGGATTCGGAGCTCTCCTTTCTGCCCCACATCCAATCATTTTCCAAAGCTTGCCGCCTCAACATCTCTAAACTACGTCCCTTTCTAACAAATGAAACTACAAAGCTCCTGATTCACTCCCTGGTTATCTCTTGCCTCGACTACTGCAACTCCCTCCTCATTGGCTTACCTTTAAATAGACTATCCCCCCTTCAGTCCATCATGAATGCTGCTGTCAGACTCATCCACCTTACAAACCATTCAGTGTCTGCTACCCCTCTCTGCCAATCCCTCCATTGGCTCCCACTTGCCCAATGAATTAAATTCAAAATACTAACAATAAGTTAGTTACAAAGCCATCCACAACTCTGCCCCCAGCTACATCACTAGCCTAGTCTCAAAATACCAACCTAATCACCCTCTCCGTTCCTCCCAAGACCTCCTGCTCTCTAGCTCCCTCATCACCTCCTCCCATATCCGCCTCCAGGACTTCTCCCGAGTCTCGCCCATCCTCTGGAATTCCCTACCCCAATCTGTCAGACTGTCTCCAAATGTATCCACTTTTAGGCGATCCCTGAAAACTTTCCTCTTCAGAGAAGCCTATCCTGCCTCCATCTAACAACTGCACTATTTTCTCCATTAGCTCATCCCCCACAGCTATTACCCTTTTGTATAACTTGACCCTCCCTCCTAGATTGTGAGCTCTAAGAAGCAGGGCCCTCTGATTCCTCCTGTATTGAATTGTATTGTACTTGTACTGTCTGCCCTAATGTTGTAAAGTGCTGCGTAAACTGTTGGTGCTATATAAATCCTGTATAGTAATAATAATAATAATAATAAACTAAAGAAAAAAAAATCCAAATGTTCCACATTTAGACAAAAAGAAAAGGAGGCCACTCCCCATATAAAAGCCTTGTATATGAATTTTTTGGACTATCCAATGCTCATACTGTTCTCCTGCAGCCCTTAACTCGGTTCACTCCACTCTGGAGCCTATTGGTGCAACAGATGCTTTGAAAGGCATTAGAGGCTGTATGATCCAGTGGAACAGTCTGTGCATTGGTTATTTCAATACATTTATATACAAGGCTTTTAAATCGAGAGTGGCTTCCTTTTCTTCTCTTTTGTCTAAACATGGAATCTGTGGAGCAGCCAGCAACCACTGGAAGTCTGCGCCCAGTGCTGGAGGAGTGAGGGCTATGTTTGCCGGTACAGTAGCAGAACAGTAAGCGTTGCAGTGCATTAAAATTCAATGTGTTAAGTGTTTCACCTATAATTAGGGTGCAACTCACTATTAATAGACCAGATGAAGAACAGAAATGTAGAATTCCCACTTTTCACCAATTGCCACAACCATTACAAAGCTGAGAGATCGGGGTAGATTTACCAAAGGGAAAACAGTTGCTCATTCTGCAAGGCAAATTGTACATTGCAAGAGAATTTGCCCCAGAGCTTAGTGAATGAGGTGAAGCTCTGCGGACTTCCATCATCCAATCATGTGCAAGCAAAAATGCAGGTTTTTTATGCACATGATTGGGTATTATTTACAAAGAGAAACTTTAGCACATTTGCCTTTAGTAAATCAACCCCACAGTGTCACCCTTAACTAGGCTGCCGAATAAACTGTGGAATCCCAATGTAAAAGAGTAACACAGTGGTTATGGCCTTGTAGGAAGGGAAAGAGACAATTACAGCTGTATATATTGGTCCTGGAAATCCCAAAGTTGCCAAGTGATTTAATCCACCAAAATAGTGTCAGTTATAGCTGCCACAGGCTTGTGTTTTTATCTGTGTGAGATGGAAAAGTAGCAATGTAAAAACACAAAAAATAAATAAATAAAAAAAAAGAAACCCTGTTTCAGAAATCAATATTTTAGTAAAAACAATAATTGCACATTTTATGATCTTCAAATTTTTCTTACAATATATGGGACTGTCACATTAAAGGATAAGTACACCTTTTGTAACATGTTACAAATGCCCCAGCACTTCCCCCCTTGTGACAGCGAGTGAGGGGGGCGGGGAAAGATCTTCACAATTTAAAATAAAAGTAGCAATGTGGGGTGCCGCCTGCCCAGCTGCATCATTCTTTTTTGTTCATGAATGGAAGAAATACAAGTAACCAACAGCCTTTGCAGCTGTCGGCTTGTAGTTCTCAACCACCAGTGCGCTGATGAGCACTGTGGTAGTTCATTGATTCTTCCCGTCTGTGTGAAACTGCCTGCCCGTAGTCTGTAGGAGTCCTGCATGGCACCCGCGATAAGCTGATCACGTGTGCAATGCTTTTCCGGCTCCAACAAAATAAAAATAAAAAAATTGTTAATTCACTTTTTTTTACCTGCATTTATTTTATTTTTTTCAACTGAGCTTAATCTTTATTAAATATTAAGCATATCTAGGTTTAAAATAATGGGCTGACAGATACTCTTTATGGTAACATCTGAGGTTTAGAAGATCTTCTTACCTGACCACTGAAGCTGGGATTACCCTAAAGTGTTCAGAGCTAAATGTTTCCAGACTTATTCAGTAACTACAATGAGAACTGGTAGTTTACCATTCATCTTCTGATATCCATCCATTTTACCTTGGCTCACAGAGTAGCTGAGACCATTGACCAAGAGAGGGAGCAAGCTCTACAGAGTTCTCACTAAGGACACCAACAGCAACCAAGCATGAGGCCCATTAAAAAGAACACTGAATCTGGTCATTTCTTTGTTGTTTTCAAGTGTTTATGCAGGTAACAGTAAAAGGTTTACAGTTCTAAACATGTTAAATAAAATAAAAGTAAAATATATATTGATTATATGAACTGCTATGCAGCCTAAAAATAACTTTTCCATACTTCTTAGCCAGAAACTTACCAATTCTGCATCTTTTTCTGAATGAAGGATTTCACACACTTTCCATTTTTCAGGTCGTACAGTTGTAGATTAGGAACACCTGCTGTACCATCCTTCCCAGCTTTTAAAGGAGCAGACAGTAAATGTTAAGAAGCATAGATATAGACATCATTAAGGGGCCTATTTAGAAACAATTTGCACCTACATTCATTGTGTGCAAATTGCCCAGAATTCTCTCAATAGTTTTAGGTATGTTTTGCACAAAGTATAAAGTTGTGGTTGTTGTGCAAATGGCAGCAAAATCAAAGGGTTTTATGTGAATGCTAAGGTTGGGTGAATGGTGGAAATTTGAATATTTTAGTGTGAATATTGGCTCATCCACAAATGAAAAACTTTGGAGGCAGCTGCTGCAAAGGCAGATAATAGCTTGTATCGAGTCCTGTAAGAGTGATCAGCAGCCTCTTCAGCCATCTGATCACTTTTACAAAAAGGTCGGGAGCTGGCTGTACAAGAGAGACACAAGCTCACAGCCATTGCTACAGACAAGCATTTGTGATCCTGGATGGACCAGGCACAGCCCAAGAGCTCAGGTCAATAAAGAAACAAAATTGATACAGTACACCAAACTACTACATAGTAACTAAACCTTTTAGATGTTCTCTACATTTCCCCCCCAAGATGAAGCGTTCTAGCAAAAGTGACAGTGATGGGAATTAAAACAAACCATGTCATTGCCAGGGGAGTGGCTGGCTTTTAATCACATGGCCTAAATTACTTGCTTAGGTTTAAATGTGTGTTCTTGACAACTCAGGCATTGGCATCAATGAATTCAAAGAACAGCCATCGCTCTACGTGTAATCCGGTGGATTTAATCCATGTGGATCAAGACATCAAATCAACGTGTCAGAGCCTTGCAGGGTTATGTATCAAAGTTGACCAGAACCGGAAGTGAGAGGAATTCCCTGAAAATTAAGCAAATGCCCTAGGGGCCCCCAGGTCACCAGAGCTAGTGTTCCCATTGGAAGATTTCCCCTCTATTACTTCTCCAGGGACAACCCAAAATTTGGGAATTACGTTCACTTTCAATGATAATGAGGACAAAAAGAGAAGGTGAATCCGACAGGAGTTCTAATCCCTCTCCACCCTATCCGATACAAAAATGAAAAGAGTTTAGTCTTTAGCTGTACTTTAGGCTAGGTTCACACTGCTGCAGTGCGAATTTAGCACGATTTTGTTCCGATTGCGTTGCGAATTTGCATTGCGAATTCTATATGTGTTCTTGTGATTCTACTGCAAATTTTTCAGTCTATGGAGCTGAATTTGCATCGGATCAAACTCGCACACTACCTTTTTTTCCCGCAGGTTATATTCGCAACGCATTGATGTGAACGGCACTAATGTTAATCTATGTAATTTAAATGACTTGCGAATTTGAGTGATCGCAACAGCTCAAATTCGCAATAGAATTCGCAGCAGTGTGAACCTAGCCTTAAGCTTGTGCCATGACTGCATCTCCCTACTATGTATGCATCAATAGAAACAAGCATCCTTGTAGTCTAGGATGGCAAGGCACTTTTATGTTCCTCCAAGCTAACAGACTGACTGGAGACTGCTGTTATCTCTTTCCTGTAAAGACCAGATGTTTAGGGAAGCAGTACTGAGAGAGCAGGAGCCAACAGCACTAAACATTGTAAACTGAAAATGCTGGGGTAAGAAATTTAACAAATACTTTACTGGGAAGTGTTTATTGTGCTCAATGTGCTAAACTAAAAAGGGTTTAATACCATTTTAATTTGTAAAATATACATACATTTAAATACATACATCTAAGTCTTCATGCACACGGGACGTTTTTACAAACGCTCCTAAACGATTTATCTTGACAGATAGTAACCGACGTTTAAAATGTTAGTTTTGCCGCATTTGCGTTTAGAAGCGTTTTAAAAATGTTTTTTTTTTTTTTCAAAATAGCCAAAAATGAAAAACGCCTGGAAACGAAACGTGGCTAAACACAAGATACCGCGTGTAGAAGCATTTGGAGCTTGAAATACCTCTAAACTCAGCTTCTGAACGCATTTTTTTGCGTTCCAAAAAAAGCCTCTGAACTCAATTGCCTAGAAACTACTATTTCTACTGACCCTGTGTACATGTACTGATAACAGAGGAGAGTTCAGGAGCAGTTGAAAAAAACTTCCAACTGCTCCTAAATGTCCGTTTACCAGCAGCAGTGTACATGAGGCCTTACTAATCCTTTAAACAAATACTGTACAGGGGATAAAACCTACCTGTCTTGTAGTCTGATAATTCATAAAATATATTCACACCTCCCTCTCTAGTGCTATCTCCTGGCAACAAAGTAAGAAGCAATATATAGTTGTGAGGGAGGAATCCACAGCACAGGATCCTTGCCAGGAGGCTGCAGCCTTATCTGTAACTCTGCTCAATCTGGCAGTTAGGGACATTGTGAAGAAGATTATAAAAAATGAACAGATTTTAGCACATTGGCAAAATCTGCAGAATAATGTTTACTGTTTACTTGCTGGTCTGGAATTGCTGCTTAAAAGGATTGTGAAGATTTTCTGTCTTCACTAGAAAAAGAACAGCCATCGTCTCCAGGGGTAACGTATATTATGCCCTTTGTATTATTTTTTTGTAAATAAGGCCTCATTAGAGGAGCTCAGAATCACTTTGCATCTCCAGTGTCACTATTTGCCAACATTGGTCATGCTGACATTTACTTACTTGTGTAGGTCTGCCATGTTGCCAGGATTGTGTTCTTTGGAGATATTTCAAGGCAGACTACTTTAGGCAGATCAAAGCTGTGCAGTAGCGTGCTGTCAGCACTGTTCACTATATTTGTTCTGGAAACACAAGAGGGTCATTTAAAGTCAGATTTCACAGATTAATTATTAAACTACACCACCAATTCTCATTTGTCCCTGACCAATGCACTGCCACTACATGACAACACATATGTCCATACAAACATTGCATTTTTGTAGTCAAAAGCCATTATGGAATCACATAAACGTTGCAGTTAAAATTTAGTTGTCAAGTGCCTACATGCCTATTTAGCCAACATTATCTCACTGTTGTTGTGTAATCCTGGAACGACACAATCAGACAAATATTTGCATTTCAGCTATGGGACTAATAAACAACTTTTTTAAAAAGGGTATCTAAACCCACCAATATACAGTATATGAAATATAGTGCAGTTTAAATGTGCAAGCTGCGGTCATTTTCTTTACATTAACCTGGTCATCCTGTAAGTAACATACTTCATGCCCTAGGGCCACATTATACATTCACTCTATGGTGTCTTAGGACTCCAGAACACCTCCCCTTCTCCTCACTTCTATAATGAGAAGAGGGGTATTCTGTAGTCCACAGAGAGAACTGGGAACAATGCTATCTGATAACTTCCTGTGCCCTCTGCCTCTGCAGATGTTATCAGCCTACAAGATTTCTGGCAAGATCGACAAGTATTTTTTTGCATTAATCAAACAGATAAAACAAAATACTTTTACTGTTAAAGCGGAACTTCAGTCATTTTTTTCATCATCCCATCTATTAAATCTTCTGCCCTTGTTGTTTTAACTTTGGATAGTAAAACATTTTTTTTTCTGCCAGTAAATACCTTATACAGTTCACTTCCTGTTTCTTGTCTGGTAAAAAGCCTAGGCTTATGACATCATGCACAGCTTTCCATCGTGTGAAAGTTTGCCAGGAAAGGAGGGGGGATGAGTCATAAGGGGGCCAATGAGAGCTGCAGTGCTGGAGGTGTGCCTCTGTGTGTCTGTGTAAATCCAGGAAGTTAACAGGCTGCAGCTTCAGCTGCCCACAGTTAAAATAGATGCAGCCAGACTCAGTGGAGGAAGACTTCTGCAGCATATTTGGCAAGTACAGAATCACATTATATATAAAATATGCAAAATGGTTGGAGGGAAGCTTCAGAATGCCAAAGATGTTTTTATTACAAATTATGTGAGCAGACTGCAGATCCTCTTTAAATTTAACAGATCAAAAAGTAGCAAATTACAAAAATTTGATTCACTTATTTAGAGTGCTTGTAAATGATCACCTTGTAAAACTACCCATTCAGTAAAAAATAGAAACGAAATGCAAAACATTTTTTTATAGATATAAAAAAAACAAAAACAAAAACCATTATAAATATTTTTTTTTAATATAAGCGATCACATTACCTCTGTTCTCAGCTGCATAAGTGCTGGGGGGAGAGGAAGCTGCAGCAAACAGCTTTTCCCAGTGAATGGCTGTGCAGGAGGTGTGTCAGGACAGGTCTGATCATTGGAGGAGAGGATACGGAGTTCCCAGCATAGCTAGAGAACTGATTACCGTTTGCTCTCCTGCTTGTGGTCAGTATTTAATAGGAAAGCAGAGGGACTGGCAGGAACACCAGGAATTTCACATAAAGGAAGCAATACAAGAGAACAGGATGCGTCTTCATACAAGTACATAGTACAGCAGCCACATATCAGAAATATGAAATGTTGGGGTAACAAACAATTTAAAGGTCCAGGAGGCCTTAACTAAATTCTGAACCTTTATATGCTGTATACAGAAAGTCCACTAATGATTAACCACTTGCCGACCAGCCGCTGTCATACTGCGGCAGGTCAGCGCGATTCTACGAACCATTGTAGCTGTACATCGGCTCCTTTATGCAGGATAGCAGGCGCACGCACGCACCCGCTGCACTGCTGGGGTGTCGATGCTCATGACCGTCGGCCACGAGAAGCAGAACAGGAACGTGTGTGTGTGTGTAAACACACAAATCCCTGTTCTGTGAGGAGAGGAGAGGAGAGGAGATGCAAATCGTGAGTTCCTAATAGCTAGGAACCACGATCTGTCATCTCCTATAGTCAGTCCCCTCCCCCACAGTTAGAACACACAGTCAGGGAACACAGTTAACCGCTTGATCGTCCCCTGGTGTTAACCCCTTCCCTGCCAGTGACATTTATACAGTAATCAATGCATTTTTAAGCACTGATCGCTGTATAATTTTCAATCGTCCCAAAAATGTGTCAAAAGTGTCCGTTGTGGCTACCATAATGTCGCAGTCACGATAAAAAAAAAAAAAAAAAAAAAAAAAAAAAAAAATCGCAGATTTACTAGTGAAAAAAAAAAAAAAATAAAAAATGCCACAAATCTATCTCCTATTTTGTACACACTATAACTTTTGCGCAAATCAATATACGCTTATTGCGATTTTTATTACCAAAAATATGCAGGAGAATACATACAGACCTAAACTGAGAAAAAAAAATTAGCTTTTTTTTTTTTTTTTTTTTTTTTTTAAATTTGGGGATATTTATTATAGCAAAAAAGTACAAAATAGTGTTTTTTTTTTTTCAAAATTGTCGCTCTTTTTTGTTTATAGCGCAAAAAATAAAAAAACCACAAAGATGATCAAATACCGCCAAAAGAAAGCTCTGATTGTGGGGAAAAAAAAGACATCAATTTTGTTTAGGTACAGCGTCGCCGACCACGCAATTGTCAGTTAAAGTGACACTGTGCCGTATCGAAAAAAATGGCCTGGTCATCGAGCAGCCAAATCTTCCGGGGCTGAAGTGGTTAATCAATATTCCGAGGTTTTAAAATGTGGCAAAGTCCACCAGTGGTTAAATTAGAACAAAAGCCTAAATGTAACTAATCCTAAAAATGCGCTCTCCCCCCTCCTAACACCTATGCTGACTAACCTGTGTAAGCTAGACGTATATATTTTATTTTCATCCAGCTCCCGCCTGGTCACGTGATCTGGCTTTCCTGTGTCAGCCAGTGCTGGCTGAAGGGGAGAGGAGGGAGCATCAATAATGGATGGGCCATAGGATCCTATGGGTGATGTCACTACTCCAAAGCATTCCAGCCATTATTGAGCACTCTCTATTCCCCTGCAGCTGCTGCTGGCTGACACATGAGAGATCACATGACTCAACCAGAGCAGTCTGAAAGTAGGAAAGTACCTACATCTTTCTTAGACCCCTTTCACACTGGGGCGGTTTGCAGGTGCTATTGTGCAAAAAATAGCACCTGCAAACTGACCCAAAACAGCTGCTGCTGTGTCTCCAGTGGGCTAGCGGTTCGCTAGCAGGACGGGAAAAAAAGTCCTGCTAGCAGCATCTTCGGAGTGGTGTATACACCGCTACTTCACCGCTCCTGCCCATTGAAATCAATGGGGCAGCGTGGCTATACCACCAGCAAAGCGCCTCTACCGAGGCGCTTTGCGGCGGTTTTTAACCCTTTCTTGGCCGCTAGCAGGGGGTAAAACCGGCCCGCTAGCATCCCAATACCGCCGCTAAAACGACGGTAAAGCGCCGCTAATAATAGCGGCGCTTTACCACCGGCGCACCTCCCGCCCCAATGTGAAAGGGGCCTTACACAGGGTAAGTCATCACAGGTGTTAGGAGGGCGGGGGGAGAGTGATTAGTTGGTGTAGCTTGAATTTGATTCAATCTATATCCAAATAAATGTGGCTTCTTTTTCTGATAAAAATAATCAGTAACATATTAAATAAAATGTAAACAGTCTGGATTTTAGGTGTATGGACTATTAATAAACAAAACTTTAGTTACTAGATTATGGTGCTCAGCCCATACAAAGATATACACACTTTAGCAGTATTCCTCTTGTGCTGTCTCTCTTGATGTATAGATGACACTATTTAGGAAACTTGTATTAACCTCAATTTAAATGTACACATTCATACCTTTTTAGCCTACAGCAAAAACTGAGTGGCTCGACTAGGTATTAACCATTTTTTTTTACATTTTAATAGTTTACCAAGCAAGCCAGCTACTACCAGAAAAATGCATGCAAGTATTATAACTCGGCCACAAAGACGCTTCAACAGAGTCCCAATTTCCATCAGCACAGATACAAGAGATTCACATTTGTGACTGTAGAAGCCACTCCCAGGCCCTGTCACCCATTGCAGGATGTAATACAGAATATTCATTCCTAAACAGTGATTGTGAGTGAGAAAATGCACAAAACTAGTACCATCCAGAAACGTTGACTTATTATTTATTATGTGAGCTGTCAACCTTTATCCCCTACCTACAGTGTCCTTATTTTATTTACTTTTCTTCTACTATAAGAACCAGTCCACTAGAATTCCAGGAAAATCTGCTTTTTTGATGAGACTGAGAAGAATATTATTAAAGTTTTCTCTACACATTTTCTTGTCAGTCCTGTTCAAACAAGAGACCTAAAATGCAAGATTAAAAAGGGAGGTTGGGGGTAACAAAACTGGCAACAATACAGCCTACCAACTTGATTCCGCAGAAACAAATCATTGAACAAGTGAGCTTCCTATACACAGTCTTCCTGTAATGACCTATGAATGAATATGTCCATATGTATCCAGCCATGGATCCCTCCCAGTCTTATCAGCGCTGCCATTGGAAGTCCCCTATTTCTTCACTAGTCCCAGCACCTCCCTCTGAGTTCACAGGAGCAGGAACTAGAGGAGGCATCAGTACTGACTGTCAGCATGCATTGAGAACACTGGAAACATTAGGCGGTATGCATCCACCACAATATTGATTTGCAGCAGAACCCCTGCGAACTGCCAACATTTTCTGATGGACCACTGGTTGGTGACCGCTGCTTAAGAGCATGTTATAGCATTTTTCTTTTAAATTTTAGTTTGTTCCTGTAGGGAGAATTTAGTATCCCTGGGACATCGTCACCGGGCATACAAAAACAGCTGTTGAGAGGTCAGCTCCTATTGATGAATCCCCCAGAATTACATTTCCCATCAATGTATGCATGTAAAATAGAATGGACTGTCAAGACATCGGATGGCTGGTGTCATAACTGATCACATACAGCACATGGCAACTGGGTATCAAACAGAGGCTAAGATGGCAGCTTCCTTGGCTGTAAAAGCATAAGAGGGTATGGTTCCGCTTTAATACCCTTCAGAGAGCTGTCATAATGTGTAAAAACAACAAACAAAAAAAAAAAAAAAAAAAAAAAAAAAAAACACACACCCCACACTTCGAGAAGATAAAAGAAGAAGTGAAAGAATAAATGATCTGTACCAAGAACCACAACAAGTGATACAGACAAGTTGTATGTTTGCAGTACAAATAAAGGGAGATTATGCAAAAGTTCTTAACTGCCTTAGGACTAGTGTGTCTGGGTCTTTGATATGCCACTACCTTCCGTTTGCCGTGTACATAGAGGTATGAAAACAACATACGGATTAATCTCAAAATCCTGTGTACAAAAGCCCTTAAGGCATATCTAAAAAGAAAAACAAACTTTTATATATTGCAACTTACTAAATCATAGGCGTGGTTGCTGCAGTAGTTTTCATTTTTAGGCTTTTTCTTTTATTTTCACCTGGCGATTGGTTGCTGTGCGGTGGTGCAGGCTTACATGATTACCAGGTGATGAAAAGTCAACATATTTCCTCCCAGCCGCCTGGCAAAGGCCCTCTGAAATATGATCCACCTCTGATTGCTTTTCATAGGGGCGGCAAGGACTGCTACAAATATAAATACTGTAAGCACTAAGACCCCTTTCACACTGGGGCCGCTCATTTTAGTCGTGCTTTTATCCCCCCCGCTAGTGGCTGAAGGGGTTAAAAGCGCCCATGTTGTGGCACTTTGGAAGCGCTGCCCATTCATTGCAATGGGCAGGGGCGTTTTTGGAGCGCTGTACACAGCGCTCCCAAACCGCTCCAAAGATGCTGCTTGCAGGTTGTTTTCTAACGTCCCGCAAGCGCACTGCCCCAAGTGTGAAAGCAGTCTGGCGGCATGGGAGGCAGTTTTCAGGCGCTGTACAGGCACCATTTCAAGTGCTAAAATGCCTGAAAACTGCCTCAGTGTGAAAGGGGTCCAAGTCTGTTATTTTTCAACTTCCTTTATTGGAGCAAGCTGTCCAGCAAAAGTAGCAATTAGATGGTGGAGGAAAAGACGTTTAACCACCTACAGGTGTTTCCCTTTTGCAGGTATAGCTATGTAAAACATTAAAAATAAGTGCCTATACTGTTTAAAATTCAGTAATACACTGTCTTACCCTGCTCTGCACATGCTCAGATGCTCTCTATTTTTAGGCACTGTGCCGAAAATCAAAGCCACTAGAAGCCGATCTGCTGACAACCTAAAGATTTACTGCTGCTCAGGGCTACAGGAAAATGGCAGCCTCTGGCAATAAGATTCAGAAGCAATGCTGGAGGCAGTTTGCATCACACACTAATTTTGGTAACAATTATTAATGTGGAATGTATGTTTCTTATTTTTTTTAACAAGTTGTAAAGTTCCGCTTTGAGAGTATTTGTTTTACCTGATATAAACATTGCAGTACACACGACTTACTTGTGAACTCACACTTTTCAGACATGCTGGACACAGGAAACTGGACCTTCTTGTAGCCTTGTTTCACATATATGTGCCTTAGCAAAGTCATTTTACCTTTTACTTTAATTATAAAAAAAATAAAAAAAAATACAATAAAATGCAGAAACATCATAATTGATATCATGGTAGGGTCTGAAGAGAAAAAAAAAAAAAAGAAAAGAAGGACTTACACTTCTCCATTACACCAACCAAATAGCTTCCCATCTCTGCTAAATGTGGAAACTTTGCAATTTTTGCTACTGTCTCTATAAGAAAAGAGCAGAGATTAGAATTAATACAAGCATTCACATTATCCAACATTCTCCACAGATGCTGTTTTAGTAAAGAAACAGCTCGGGTGTTTGCATGGAGTTCAACTTAATGGAATTCAAAGAACCAGAAACATTTACTGAAGAAAAAGGTTGGTTGAGTTGTGACATGCTACAAAAGTAGTGCAGTCTGTGCATCAGAATTAGTTTGGGAAGCTCCCATCAAAGCTCCTGTGAAAGGTATACTGAGTATAGAAGCCTGATATTGTTGAGTCCCTACACTCACCGCCACAAGATCATAGGGACTCCAAAAGTCGTCCTTTGCGTTCCAGGCTACCTCCCTGATGACACTCTCCTCTATGATGCCCAGAAATTCCTTCAACTAGTTTAGTACTCCGACAGGTGCAAGAAGCTGCACTCATCGGCCTCATGGACACAGGGCGTTTGCCCAGCTCTAAACACCTTTCCTCCTGGCAGCAGTGTTTTGGCAGAAAAAACGCTATGCATGTGATTCGCTTAGGCATTATTCAATTCCACTGGCCAGAATAGCAATTTATTCTGGCCATTGAAGTGAATTAACGCTCAAGCACTTGACACGCATATCGTTAAAGTGCGTTTAGCGCGTTTACATGTGTCAAGCATTTTTTTCTGCCAAAATGCTGCTGCTCCTGGATGCATAGGCAGTGGGAGGGTTTTTTCTGCCTCTAAATGCCTGTGTGTGCATGGACATATAGGCCAACATGGAAGGGCATTTAAAAGGCAGAAAAGACACATCTAAAAGAATCGTTTTTAACATTCAGTGTGCATGGGGTCATAGACAACCACCCTATTGCTTTCATCCCCAAATGGCAGGTAACTCTCAGCTGGCTACAGAGTCTTATTCAGGTACTCTTGGGCTGCTACAGCAGTTGAGTGAAGCATCAAATAAATGAGCCATTGGGGGAACCCTGTTTATGGAGTAAATTTTTCACATAACTTGTCAATATCGTCAAAATATTGTCAAATGTGTCAAAACACATTAACATACTGTAATTTAACAATTTATACAAAATGAAATGTCTAAAATAGTTAATCCATGTGCATTGGTAACAATAGATGATGTAACTGAAACCAGTGGGGTTGTATTTACTAAAACTGAAGAGTGCAAAATCAGGCTCACTTCTACATAGAAACCAATCAGCTTCCAGGTTTTATTAGCAAAGCTTAATTTAACAAGCGGTTAGAAGCTGATTGGGTTCTATGCAGAAATCAGCCTGAACTTGCACTCTCCAGCTTTAGTAAATAAACTCTATTGTGTCAAACCATACATGCCCATAAAGGTAACTGCAGGATAAATAGCAGGAGAAGCCTAGCTGATAGGAAATAGCAGGAGAAGCCTAGCTGATAGGCCTTGGAATGTGAAAAGCAAACTTGTTTGTCACCAATTTATTTACAAACCAGTCTCTACCTTTACTAAGAGTTCAGCTTAAAGTATAACTAAAGGCAAAATACGTTTTTTGTTTTGGATAGGGTGGAGAGGGATTAGAACATATTTTAGGTTTTTATTGCTGTGGCACCATTAAAGTGGTTGTAAACCCTTACAGACCACTTTTTGCTATAATAAAGCTTACCTGTAGCTACCCCAGATGTCTCCTAAACCTGCACAGTTTAGGAGATATCCCCTGTATCAGCATTTGCCGACGTCATCGGCACATGCACACTGAAGCAATGGCACTTTTGTGCTGTTGCTACAGCTAGTGTGCCGTTACCGGCGGCTCCCATGATGTCATTGCGGCTCTGGCCAATCACAGCACTGGAGCCCGTAATACCTGGAAGTAACTCCGGGAGCGAAGTTGCCGGCCGGAGCAGTGTACGGGGACTTTGACCTAAGGTGAGACTTTCATAAGGAGCTAGTATGCTATGCATACTAGCTCATTATTATGCCTTTGCCTTGCAGGTTTTTGTTTTTTTATTGTTGATTTACAACCACTTTAAGGAGGATTCACCCTCTCTGTTTGTCCCGTTTACCATTATCTTTGAAAGTAAAAGAAAATTCCAAATTTTTAGTTGTCCCCAAAAAAGAAAATGGGCAGGAAATCTTCCAATGGGGACACTAGTTTTGGTAACCTGGGGGTCCTCAAGAGAGTCCCTCCTGGGACAGAAAGTGAAGGGAAATCTCCACAATGGGACAAAGATGACAAAAATAAACCTTGTAGGGGATATAACCTTTCTTTGCTCTATCCAAAAAAGTTGCCTACAGTTCCACTTTAATGGAATGTTTACACACCACTTAGTGCTTTGCGCAATCAAAACTCAAAGGCTTTGCTGGTTTCCCTCTACTTGGTCTGAAAACTGCAACGCTGCATTCAAATACAACCTATTTTAGACCTATTCTGCCTCAGAGATGATAATGTCCCACAGAAGCTATACCCCTCAAAATTAGCATGTGGCCACCTCCTGCTGAATCGGACGTCAACTGGATACCACATACAACACCCATCCAGAGTGTAAAAGGTAAGAGCTTCCCATTTTTTGTCCTATTTGCTCTTAGCACACAGAGCCATCTAGGAGGGGAACCGGTGACTTCCAGAACACTGAATAAAAATACTTTTTGTTTACAAGGTGTCAATGGATACATTATGTATCAATGGTAAAAAAAAAAATAATAATTTACGATTAAAAAGGGGAAAAAAAAAACAAAAAAAAAAAACTTACTTCTGAAACGAGTCATGGTTGGTAAACTTTGGAGGCCCCTGGATCAATTGGATTCCGTCTGAACCTCTGACTATGGGAAGAAAAATAACACCACAATCAAAATGCTAGTCACATAAACACATTCATAAAAACATTAAAGTGCAAGTAAACCCATCAATTTAACCATTTCAAAAAAAAAGTTACATTCCTGACACGTGTCAGAAATGTAACTGTCACATTGGTTGTGCTCATAACCAAACTGTCAAACCTTCCAATGGCTGGTGTCATAACTGATCACATGTGCAGCTTCATTGTAGTTGAAGATTAAACAGAGGGCAAGATGGCCGCTTTCTTGACTGAAGAGGACAGGAGGGTTTACTTCCACTTTGTTGTGAATGATATAGCACCAAGAGTAGGCATTCTGAGGCCTTTCTTCCATTAAAGTGGCACTCCCAGTAAAGGCTTGCTAGTTTAGCATAGATTACCATAGATCATGGTGAAGAGTCAAAAACTGTACCAGATATGACTATGTCACCAAGCCCAGGTTCACACTGAGCTGCGGGAATGAAGCCGTGCGAGTTCAGCTGAACTCGCACAATTTCACTCCCGCATGTCAGTCCCAATTTCAAAGACTGTGTGGATTTCTGCACACATGTCAATGGAAATCGCAAGCTGAAATTGCAAAAAGTAGTACAGAAACTACTTTTTGAAATCAGTGCGGCACCGCAATAGCGGCGTCACACTGATTAGGACGTTGTCATTGCCACCGATTTCACATGCGCAGCGGACGTGTGCGTGCCCACAGTATCTATTGCACAAAATAACGTACAGGTACGTTGTTTAACGCAATAGAGCCCCCCTGCCACAGTATATATGCGGTGGGTGGTCTTCAAGTTGCTAATAAAACATTACAGAGGTTTTCCCCTTCTCCATTCTTTCCAACATGTTTTTTGCACCTGCGTGGCTCAAATGAGGAAACTAGCATGGTCTGCATCCCTTTAGACAGGATTTCCCTTTAGGAGTATCTACCCAAAAAATTACATTTTTGTAGCAGGGGATGCTCAAAATCTGACATGTATAAGTGCAAACTTCTGGGAAAAACAGTGAGCCAATCACACAAGCAGAAAATCACATATCTGGGGCGTTCTGTACACCAGTGGTTCTCAACTTCAGTCCTCAAGTACCCCCACCATGCCATGTTTTGGAAATTTCTCTTAGGGCCAGTTCAAACCACATGCAGTCCAGTGTGTTTTTTTTCTGCATCAAAAACGCTTAGAAAGTAGGTTATATATTTTCCAATGGCACAGTTCATACCAGTGCAATCAGTTCCAGGGCTTTCCAGTTCCAGAAAAAAAAAAAGTAGAACATGTTGTATTTTACCTGCACTGAAACACAGTAAAACACATTAAAAAAACCACACTGGACCCTAGTATAGTGGGGAGTGGACAGGAAAAAAAATTAAAAAGCACCTGGAAAGGCATAAAAAACGTACTGCATTGCGTCAAAAACACGCATACAGAAAGCTATCCGGAACGAATACGGAGTGCGTTTTTAGGGTGTGAACCAGCCTTCAGATAAAATTGCTGTCCAAAATACTAAGCCATTTGTTTGATTTAAACCAGCTGTGCAAGATAAAGGAAAACCTGCAAACATGGATGGTCTGTTGAAGGTACCTGAGGACTGTGGTTGAGAACCACTGCTGTACACCATCTGTGTACAGAATGCCTCCAGGTAGGTATGTATTGCATTTTACAGAGAATTACAGCGCTGAAGATGGAAAAGGACTTGCGGCACAATTGTATATGCTAGAATATTTTTTATTTGCTATTTTATCCCCCACGAAAGTGGAGTTACCCCTTAAGAAGTCTGAATGCAATGCGACACGATCCCAAACCTACTAAAAACAGATTTTGGGTTTACATACACAAAGTGTCACACTTAGTAGTAGAGGTGCACCGAAATTTCAGCTGAAAAATTATCGTCCGAAAACTGTGTTTTTTCATTCAGCCTATTGCAAAAAACAGCCAATACCGAAAGGGGGTGGGGTCCACCCCGGGTGCCGCCCATTGCAGGGAGTGTCACCCTGGCGTGCCCCAGTCCTCCTCCTCCTCCCCACTATCTCCGCATGTCACGGAGCTGAATTATCCGGGCAGTAGTAACAATGTCCCGCCTCCTGTGATAGACGGCACACTGATCCAATGGAGGGACATTGAATCAGTGTGACGTGATCACAGGAGACAGGACATTGTTACTGCGGCCCAGGCAATTCAATGCCTGCTCCGTGATACACGGAGGACGCCACTCTGATCAGCATGCTGCAGATGATGGACACTGGTGAGGCTGCTAGGCACAGGCAGGCTGCATATGACGGGCACTGGAGAGGTTGCTGGGCACAGGCAGGCTGCATTTGACATGCACTGGTGAGGCTGCATATGATGGGGCACTGGTGAGCCTGCATATGACGGGGAACTGGTGAGCCTGCATATGACAGGGCACTGGTGAGGCTACTGGGCACAGGCATGCTGCATATGATGGGCACTGGTGAGGCTGCTGGGCACAGGCAGGCTGCATATGACAGGGCACTGGTGAGGTTGCATTAATCTCCTTGTAGCAGGTCTGCAGTCTCTGACCATCTCCTGTAGCAGGTCTGCAGTCTCTGACCATCTCCTGTAGCAGGTCTGCAGTCTCTGACCATCTCCTGTAGCAGGTCTGCAGTCTCTGACCATCTCCTGTAGCAGGTCTGCAGTCTCTGACCATCTCCTGTAGCAGGTCTGCAGTCTCTGACCATCTCCTGTAGCAGGTCTGCAGTCTCTGACCATCTCCTGTAGCAGGTCTGCAGTCTCCGACCATCTCCTGTAGCAGGTCTGCAGTCTCCGACCATCTCCTGTAGCATGTCTGCTAGAGGTGCATGAAATGGAAATTTTGCTAATACTATTAGCAATGTGTTTAAGTTTAAGTAAGAGATTGCAGAGATGATACAAGAGATGGTTAGAGACTGCAGACTGCATTTTTCTTGACCTTTCTTGCACTAAAGGTGCCAATAATGGAAAACAATAAATTCGTATTAATTTAAATTGATGATATTAATTAAAAAGTTAAATACAATTATATATAAAAATAATAAATATTTTTTAAAACCTGACATTTTCGGTATCGGTTTTCGGCCTAGTGCATCCTTCATTTTCAGTATCGGTTTCAGCACCAAAATTTCCATTCGGTGCATCCCTACTTAGTAGTCATGTAAAGTAGTGGAGAGGGCGTAGAACATAATTGGGGTGTGGGTCTACTTGAGATGATTTGTTCTGTTGCTCAAATCTGGACGTGTCTACGACCCCTTTCACACTGAGGCAGTTTTAGCGCTAGAAATAGCATCTGTAAAGCACCTGAAAACTGCCTCCCGTGCTTGCACACTGGGGCGGTGCGCTTGTGGGACATTAGAAAAAGTCCTACCAGCAGCATTTTTGAGGCGGTTTGGGAGCGCTGTATACAGCGCTCCTAAAATGCCACTGCCCATTGGAATGAATGAGAAAGCGCTGCAACATTGGCAGTTTTAACCCCTTTTTCCGCCACTAGCTTGGGTAAAAGCACCCCGCTAGCTACCAAAAAGTGCTGCTAAAGCGCCACTAAAACTAGCGGCGCTTTAGCACTAACGCACGGGTGGCCCCAGTGTGAAAGAGGTCTGGAAAGTGAAAATCTATCACTGAGGGCTCCTTCACACCATGTCTATGCAGATCAAAGCAGGCTCAATACAGGAAAGCACAGATTTGCCCAGTTCCCACAGTATCCATAAAAATGTATCATGTCTTCATTATTACACTGTGAAACACATTGCAGCATGGCACACTGTGGTGCATAGAGTTGGTTAAAGTGCTGCCCTAAGCCACTGCAAAAATAACGTTGAATCTCTTGTCATTTGACCATTTATAAATGGCTTGGACTTCAAGTGGTTAAAACAAGCTCCCATCTGCAATAGAGGCTGTGAGCTTGGCATCTTTTCTTTTTGCTTTCATACAAAAGTGATTCAGGTGGACGTAGAACTGATTGATCATGTTTACAGTACCATAAAAGTGATTTGGTGGTTCTACATCCTTCCATATCATGTTTATATCTTCTGTGATTATTGAACCTGGAGGTGCTCAGCTCTGAGTTTTTTTTTCTCAGTGAAAAGCTGTCAGAATCCTGACTGAAATGCCATGTAAATATTCAATCTAGTATGTCCTCTGCTTGATCTGGTGAAAAGGAGTGCAGGGGAGACACTGGGAGTCTTACAGACCCCTGAGGTCTCCATAAAGATAACCTGTCACCTGAACATGAGAACACATAGGGAGCTTGTTAACCCCCTTAAGATAGCAATAAAGATAAAAAAGACTAAAAGACAAAACTTTTTTTCATTTTGGATAGAATAAGGGAGGGTATAATCCGTATTTTTTTTTTGTTGCCTTCTATATGCCATTAGGGAGATTTCACTTCCTGTCCCACAGCCAAAACAGGAAGTTAGATAAAATGCCTCCAAAGTGAGGGAATCTCCTGTTGTCACCAGTACTAGTATCACTATTGGAAGATTTCCTCTCTGTGCCTGTTCTGGTGAAAACACACATTTTAGGAATCTTTCACCTTCACTCTCAGTGATAAAAGTAAACAAAGATGAATCTCCCTAAGGCCCTGTACACATCTGAGCACTCGTGTCACGCTTTGCCATTGTCACTGACACCCCAAATGTGGCCAGCAAACGCGCTAAAGAACATGGTAAAAAAGATGCAGGAGCTTCTTTGATGCCTTTGGTGAGCGTAGAGCAATCCATTCAAATGAAGGGGACTGCCCTATGTGTGTCTTGCTAAAAACGCTAGATGTGAATTGCAAAGTAACAGACAGCAATACATACCTGACAGGTGTTCTAAACCCTCTCCAATCAGTCCATTAAAAATGCCTTTAGATAGGGCTCATTCACATCACAATGCATCTGTTAGGGCATGTGTTGCATTTTTGCAATGTGTTGTGATACATCGGCATGCATTTTACATGCGTTGCATTTATCTGTTTATGTGAGTTTGCATGCAAGTGAATGAGTTGTGTTTTGCATGCCATACTTTTTTCAGTGCTAGGCAGACGCAACGCGCTGGCGTGAACTGCATTCATAAGGAACCATTATTTTTTGGTTGCCATGCGTTGGGAATGCACTCAAAAAATGCACCCCAGCACATCTACTGTGAATATGGCCTTACGAATTAACCACTTGAGCGTGGGCGGCCCCCAAGGGCAAAGCGACGCATCTGTACAGTACTGTTCGCTTCCCCCGTCGCTGTGATTGTGCACAGTGGAAGTCTGTCAACAAGTCCTCGCCAATGATTTATGGTTGGGACCTGCTGATCAGCTGTGTCCAATGAGAGCCCAGAGCTCTGTGTTGACAACCTCTTTGTTTATCTCTGCAAAGCAGGGATAAGAAACAAAGTGATCTGTAGTAAAAAACAGCACACATTACAAACCTTGATTGCCCTAGATGTCAACCTCTTCCCAGTCAGCATATATTATTAGCACTGATCACTGAATTAGTGTCATGGGTGATTTCAGTGGCAGTTACTCAGTTCCCCCCTGCATCAGTTAGTGTTAGATTGCCTGCCACACTATCGCGGGCCCATTATATGTCGCTGATCAGCAATATTACTAGTATAAAAAAAAAAAAAATTCCAATATATATATACACACACCATAGTTTGTAGACGCTATAACTTTCACGCAAACCAATCAACATACATTTATTGGAATTTTTTTTTTAACAAAGACATGTAGCAGAACACATTTTATCCAAAATTAGATTTTTTATTGGATATGTTTTGTAACATAAAGTAAAAAATCTTTTTTTTTTTTTTTCAAACTTTTCGGTCTTTTTTCATTTAAATAATAAAAAATCCAGTGGCAATCAAATACCACCAAAACAAAGCTCTATTTGTGTGAAAAAAAATATATATAGAATTTCATTTAGGTACAGTGTTACATGACCGCGCAATTACCAGTTAACAACTTCAATACAGTGCACTTTCACCCCTTCCTGCTCAGACCAATTTTCAGCTTTCAGTGCTGTCACACTTTGAATGATAATTGCAGGGTCATACAACACTGTACCCAAATGAAATTTTTAGCATGTTTATTTTTTAGACTGATAGAGCTTTTTTGGGGGGTATTTAACCGTTTCCTGCCCGCCACATAACAGATTGTGCGCAGTGCACCAATCGGTGGTGTGGTGTGTCACTTTTATACACCACAATTCTGATCGTGGTAAAGAGTCTATGATGTAGGCGCTTTACCACGTGATCAGCTGTGACCAATCACAGCGTGTAATCAGAAGTGCCAGTAAACGGCTTTCCTCGTCAGAGGGGGGTCTGCGCTGATAATCAGCGCATTGATTATCAGCACAGCCCCCATCAGAGGTGCCCACTACATCTGACAATCAGTGCCCAAAGTGCCAATCAGTGCCCTTCAATAATGACTATCAGTACCTCATCATCAGTGTTGCCCATCAGTGCCATCTATTAGTGCCCATCAGTTCTACATATTAGCGCCTTCTCATCAGTGCCCGTTATTGAAGGAGAAAACAACATTTTATAACAGAAACAAAGAAAAACATTATTTATTTCATTATTATTCATTATTTATTTATTTCAGTATTTTTTTGTTTGTTTAGCAAAAAATAAAAACCCCAGTGGTAATCAAATATCACCAAAAGAAAGCTCTATTTGTGGGAGGACAATGATAAAAATTTAGTTTAAATACAGTGTTGTATGACAGAGCAATTGTCATTCAAAATGTGACATCGCTGAAAATTGTCCTGGGCAGGAGGGGGGTACCTGGTATTGAAGTGGTTAACCACTTGCTTACCGGGTACTTAAACCCCCCTCCTATCCAGACCAATTTTCAGCTTTCAGCGCTGACACACTTTGAATGACAATTGCGCAGTCATACAACACTGTACCCAAATGAAATTTTTACCATTTTTTCACCACAAATAGAGCTTTCTTTTGGTGGTATTTGATCACCTCTGCAGTTTTTACTTTTTGTTAAAAAAAAAAATTGTTATTTTTTTATATTTTGTTATAAAAAATTTTAAACGGGTAATTTTTCTCCTTTATTGATGTACGCTGATGAGGCGGCAGTGATGGGTGGCAGTGATGGGCAGCACTGCCGGGTGGCACTGATTGGCACTACAGGTGGGCATTGATAGGTGGCACTTGTTGGCACTGTTAGGTGGCACTGTGGGCACTATTAGGTGGCACTTTTAGGTGGCACTGATGAGGCAGATGTGCCTCTTCCACTTGGGGACCGATGTCCCTCACATCCTAGCCGGTGATCGGCTGTTTTTTCTACTCACGCTGTCAGCATGAGTAAAAAAAAAAAAAACGATTACCGATCTTTTGTTTACATCATGTGGTCAGCTGTCATTGGCTGACAGCTGATCACATGGTAAGGGGCCGGGACCGGCCCCTTACTTAGATCGGTGATCAGCCAAGTTTCAGTGACTCGGTGATCACGGCGCGCGCAGGGAGCGTGCACAGGGGAGGCCGTCATATGACGGCCTCCTGGGAATGCAGGTCCGCGCTGTGGCCGTCATTCGGCCATAGCGCAGATGCCAGGAGGTTAAAGGACAAGTCCATCCACCCTAACACTAAAATTGCTACATCTACAGACATCCACGGTATAAGCCTAACCTATGTAGCCCTATATAGAAATCAGTATACATACCTTTTTTTGAAGCCGCTCTGGTTCCGGTCTCCAGCGGCGGAAGCTCTGCAGAGGACACAGCCAACAACAGTTGTGAAATGAACGGGGAGTGACATCACCCATAGACCTACTATGGGGCTTCAGTTGTTCGCTGTGTCCTTTGCACCCGCCTCCACATCGAAGCCACGGCTGACAGCTCAGCATGGGATCGGGTCGGCTTCAAAAAAGGTATGGATACTGATGTGTTCTTTATAGGGTTGGATAGGTTAGTGTTAGATCGTGAATGTCTGTAGATGTAGAGATTTTAGTGTTACATGCATTTATCCTACTGGGTTTTTTTCTATTTTTTGCTAGAAAAGAAAAACGACTGAAAATGTTGAAAAAAAAAAAAAAAGTTTCTGTTAGAAAATTTTGTAAATAAGTAATTTTTCTCCTTCGCTGGTGTGTGCTGATGAGGAGGCTCTAATGATCTGTTCAGGCCTACCCTCATCAGCTCTCCTCTCAAGCTGTCAGTGTGACACATGTATGTACACACGTTTGTAGACATGTATGATGTACGTCGGCAGAATGGCACGGCTGGGCAAATGGGCGCACTTAGGGTTGTCCCGATACCACTTTTTTAGGACCGAGTACAAGTACCGATACTTTTTTTCAAGTACTCGCCGATAGCGATTACCGATACTTTTTTTTAAATGTCACGCGACAGTGTTTTTTTTTTTTTTTAACAGTGCTTTCTTTTTTTGGGGGGTGGGGGGGTGAACGGTGTATGTGTGTGTGTTTTTTTTTTTTATTTATTTACAATTTTTATTTTTTTAAATAATATTTTTTTTATACTTTATTGCAATATGTGTTTTTTTTGTTTTTTTTTTATCAGCCCTGTTGGGGGGCTTTGGTGAGATATCAGGGGTCTTAACAGACCTCTGTTATCTCCCCCTTGAGACAGAGAAAGAGACAGAGGATAGAGATTCCCCAGTCCCTTTCTCTGCAGCCTCAGCTGCACTGAGAATGAATGGAGAGAAGACAGTGGCTCCTCTCCATTCATAAACTGAGACATCGTAATCACAAGAGATTACAATGTTTCAGTTATGTGAATGGACAGAGTCAGCTGACTCTGTCTATTCACAAAGCAAGGAGGAGGACGGCGGAACGGAGGGGGACAGAAAAGGAGATTGGATCGGAGGGGACAGTCACAGTGGAGAGGCACAGAGAAGGAGAGGGGAACGGAGGGGGACAGCGGAGAGGGACAGAGGAAAGGAGGGGACATGGAGGAGGATGCAGTGACAGTCAGCGGTGAGCGATCACCGCTGTGTCACTGAAGCAGCTGAAAGCCGGCGCGGGGGGAGAATCTTGTAACTCCCCCCACTGCCGATCACAGCTGTCCTCTAGGTATCGGGGGGAAGCATCGGGAGCATTTGCCCGAGTACAAGTACTTGGGCAAATGCTCGGTATCGGTGCCGATACCGATACTAGTATCGGGACAACCCTAGCGTACCTGTAAGTCCCATTGAATTCCCCGCCATGCCATTGCGTGCACGCGCCGGCCGGGAGCTCCATGAGTCAGGTCGTCGCACGGAGAGGACGAACGGGGAGATGCTGATGTAAACAAGCATCTCCCCGTTCTGCCTAGTGACAGTGTCACTGATCTCTGCTCCCTGTCATCGGGAGCAGAGATCAGTCACGTGTCACAGCTAGCCCATCCCCCCTACAGTTAGAACACATCCCTAGTACTGACTTAACCCCTCCCCGCCCCTAATGGTTAACCCCTTCACTACCAGTGTCATTTACACAGTAATCAGTGCATTTTTATAGCACTGATTGCTGTATAAATGACAATGGTCCCAAAAATGTTTTAAAAATGTCCGATGTGTCCGCCATAATGTTGCAGTCACAAAAATCGCTGATCGCTGACATTGCTAGTAAAAAAAAAAAATTATTAATAAAAATGCCATAAAACTAGCCCCTATTTTGCACAAACCAATCAATAAACGCTTATTGCGATTTTTTTTTACCAAAAATATGTAGAAGAATACGTATCGGCCTAAACTGAGGAAAAAAAATGTTTTTTTTTAATAATTTTTTGGGGATATTTATTATAGCAAAAAGTAAAAAAATAATGCGTTTTTTTTAAAACTGTCGCTATTTTTTGTTTATAGCCCAAAAAATAAAAACCGCAGAGGTGATCAAATACCACCAAAAGAAAGCTCTATTTGTGGAGAAAAAAGGACGTCAATTTTGTTTGGGAGCCACGTCGCACGACCGCGCAATTGTCAGTTAAAGCGACGCAGTGGCGAATCGCATAAAGTGCTCTGGTCAGGAAGGGGGTAAATTCTTCCGGGGCTGAAAAAAAAAAAAAAGGAGTAGAAAAAAATGAAGCATGGCATGAGCAGACAGATTACAGCACACATTGGTGGGGCAAATAATAAGAGAAGGCTTTGTAATGCCAAGCAGAGCTTTCCATGGGCCATCCTGCACAGGACTCCTTGTAGCCGCACATGCTTTGCTCTCAGTGCACATCCCTAGAACACGTGTCCTATGTGAGCTCCCATGTCAGGTCCTATGAGTGGATGGACACCACACCGACAACACAGCCCGCTATTAGAGAACTCATTGCTGCCAACAGGACCACCCTCCCAGGTGTCCACTAGAACTCCCTAATACAGAGGACACAGACCTGCCAGCAGCGGTATGGGAGGCGCCATGTTGAGCCGGAAAGGGACCG
The DNA here is from genome assembly GCF_042186555.1 of Aquarana catesbeiana. Taxonomy (NCBI): domain Eukaryota; kingdom Metazoa; phylum Chordata; class Amphibia; order Anura; family Ranidae; genus Aquarana; species Aquarana catesbeiana. The sequence continues at coordinate 185,560,682 of NC_133327.1, read as the reverse complement.
CTGACGTCGGACAGACGAGGAGGAGCTACAACTAGATACACGTACCCCTTACCGCCGCATCACTGGTCACTGTATGGAGCAGACACTTCCGCTAGTGGGCTCTGGTATCCATCCGCCGAGAGAGGCGGGGCCTGCGCTAGAAGACACGTGTGATGTCATCCTGTCACAGTGTTGCATGTTGCAGGGAAACTCTTCACTTCTGTGATTTCCAGAGGAGAGTGTTTGCTGATTCAGTCCTAATAATAATAATACGCCACATACTGCATCACACTGAAGGAATGTCAAAACTGGAGCAGCAGTAAATGGCAACCAATCACCTTCTATCTTCATTCCCTGGATATTTAAAAAAAAACATTTTCTATGTAATAGATTTTTCTGTGTGTTTGAATACCTAAATCAGGGGTCTGAAACTGGCTGTTGCGAAACTACAAGTCCCATGAGGCATAGCTCCCAACTATCCCTGATTTGGAGGGACTGTCCCTGATTTGGAGCCTCTGTCCCTCATTCCTCCTCATGTGTCCCTCATTTTGGTCTGATCTCTATAGTTGTATATAAAATGCACCTTTTATCTATCGAAAAGTGTTTTCCAGTGCTAATCCTTTCATCTGATTTCTAAATTGCTGCATTTGTAAATTCCAAAAGCCAATATAAAGGAATAGTAGTGGTAAAAAAAAGCACTTGTGGGTTTAACCAATCTTGTTTTTATTTGTTTTTATACAATTCTCCTTTAAGAGGGCGTGGCAAGGGGTGTGTTCTATGCCTGCATGCATTTGCTGATAGGTGCCCCTCATTCCCATCTCAAAAAGTTGGGAGGTATGCATGAGCCATTGCAAGGCTGACAGTTACATGCATGACTCCCACAGGCAGAGGCACGATGGGACTTGTAGTTTCGCAACAGCTGGAAGGGGAAGGGTCATTAGAAAAGCAGGGGGACACAATTATAACCCGGCAGGAGTCTGCAGTCAGCATGGAGTCTGCATCATTAGCATGTCGCAAAGCCTCCTGGACTTGTGCCCAAGTAGAACGAAGACCATGGAGATGCTCCACTAACGCAGGAATACTCTGCGGAACAAATGAGTCAGGCAACATGGAAGGTTGGAAACCATAGTTCGCCATAAATGGGGCCAGTCGGGAAGCACAATTCAAGGCACTATTGTGAGCAAATTCCGCCCACCGTAAGAGGTCTGACCAGTTGTTATGATGGTTAGAAATACAGCAACGTAGGAATTGCTCCAAGGCCTGATTGGCTCGTTCTGCGGCCCCATTAGGCTGCGGGTGATACGCAGAGGAGAAAGCAAGCTGAATTCCCAACTGTGCACAAAAGGCTCGCCAGAACCGGGACACAAACTGACTACCCCTGTCTGAGACAATCACCTTGGGTAGCCCATGTAAGAGAAAGATCTCCCGAGCAAAAATGGAAGCCAGTTCCTTAGATGCAACTTCTTAAGTGGAATTCAATGAGACATTTTTGAGAACTGGTCAACCACCATAAGGATAACTGTGTTTCCCTGGAAGTTGGGTAACTCCACAATGAAATCCATAGACAGGTGGGTCCAGGGCCTCTCTACATTGGGTATGGGTTGTAGGAGGCCCACTGGAAGGTGTTGTGGAGTCTTACTCTCAGCACACACGGAACAGGCAGCTACGAAGGCAGTTACATCAGCACGTAGACTAGGCCACCAGAATTGTTGGGAAATGGTCCAAAAGAGTTGATTCTTCCCAGGGTGGCCAGCAGCCTTGGGAGAATGGTAAGTCTGGAGCACGGCAGTACGGAGACTCTCTGGGACAAAGTTGCACTCACAAGGTTTCTCAGGAGGTGCATGAACCTGAGCAGCAAGAATTTTGTCACCCAAAGGAGAAGTGAGACTGGTGCGAACCGTAGCCAGAATACGATCAGGAGGAATCACAGGAACCGGAACCGACTCCATCTTGGAAGTGGAGGAAAATTGTCGTGACAAAGTGTCAGCCCTTACATTCTTAGTATCGGGTAAGAATGAGACAATGTAATTGAAACTAGACAAGAAAAGAGCCAATCGCGCCTTTCTGGGAGAGAGGCGTTTAACCTCAGACAAAAATGTGAGATTCTTATGGTCAGTAAGAATGAGAACAGGCACGGTGGTACCTTTGAGGATATGTCTCAATTCTTTTAAAATGATCGCTAACAGCTCTCTGTCACCAATCTCGTAATTACACTCCACAGGTGACAATTTATTGGAAAAGTAGCCACAAGGATGCATAGCGCTCTCAGAGGTAGGACATTGAGACAGTAGGGCGCCAACTTTAGTCTCAGAAGCATCAACCTCAAGGATAAAAGGTAACGTAGGATCAGGGTGTGCCAACACAGCAGCAGAAACATAGGCAGCCTTGAGACTTTCAAAGGCCTTAATGGACTCCGGAGATCAACTCTGTGGGTTATCGTCCTTTTTGGTCATATCAGTCAGGGGCTTGACCAGACACGAGAAGTTACGAATAAACTTCCGATAATAGTTGGCAAAGCCAAAAAAACACTGCAAAGTCCATCGAAAAACCAGCAGTGGAAATGACATAACCCAGGAATTTAACCTGTTCACAATGGAATTCGCACTTCTCCATATTACCATAGAGATTGTTCTCTCTTAGTTTCTGAAGCACATGACAGACATCTGTGTGGTGGCTCTCCAGGGACTTGGAAAATATGAGTATATCGTCGAGATAAACCACTACACATAACTGCCACAAATCTCGGAGGACATCGTTAATAAATTCCTGGAAAACTGCCAGGGCATTACAAAGGCCAAAAGGCTTTACGAGGTACTCATAATAGCCTGTTCTGGTATTAAACGCAGGTTTCCACTCGTCGCCCTCCTTAATCCTCGCGAGATTGTATGCCCCTCTTAAATCAAGCTTTGTAAAAACGTTGCTCTCTTGAAGCGGTCAAATAACTCCGTAATCAACAGAATCGGATAGGCATTCTTAATCGTGAAACGATTGAGACCCCTATCCCTATAATCAATACAAGGTCTCAGTTCACCACTCTTTTTCTTCACAAAGAAGAAACCAGCACTAGCAGGAGATGAGGATTTGCGGATGAAACCTCGAGAAAGTGCGTCTGCAACATACTCCTCCATGACCTTATCCTCCAAGACCGACAAAGGCTAAACCTGGCCATGAGGGGGTATGGCACCAGGTTGAAGGTCAATTGTGCAATCATACGACCGGTGTGGAAGCAAACTACCGGCCTGACGTTTGTCAAAGACATCGCGGTCCTCCCCTGGCAGGGAGGAGAGTGAAGAGGTGCACAGGGCCTTGGCTACCTTCTGTAAGCATGTCTTACTGCATTGTGGCGACCAGGAGAGAACCTCAGCACAGAGCCAATCAAAAGAGGGTTTGTGCCTCTATAACCAAGGATAACCAATAATCAGCGGAAACTTAGGTGAGGAAATAACTTGGAATTAGATTATCTCATGGTGAAGAGCCCCTACGGCCATCGACAACGGAACAGTCTCATGAGTCACATGGGCAGGCTGTAGAGGTCTCCCGTCAAGAGCCTCAGTGGCAAGTGGAGTGTCACGCAGCTGCAGCAGAATCGAGTGCTTCGATACAAAGGCAGAATCATTGAACAGGCCTGCAGCCCCAGAGTCGATTAGGGCCTGTATCTCAACGGACGACTTAGCCCAAGAAAGGGTAATCAAAACCAGGGGCTTATCCTTCTGGATAACTGGGGACGAAACAACACCACCTAAGGTCTGTCTGTGACAAGACCTCAAAGTTCGGACGTTCCCTGGACTGGTAGGACAAGACTTCAAAAAGTGATCTGCCTGGCCACAATAAAGGCGCAATCTCTCCCTCCTCCCAAGGGTTGTCTCATCCGCAGAGAGATGCGTGAAGCCCAAGTGCAGGGGTTCATCTTCACAGACCGACTCGGTACCAGGAGGCATGGGAGGTGAGGGAGACAAGAGTGGGACTGTAAAGTTCGGAGACAAATGTACAGGAGGCTTCCCTAAGCGCTCTTTAAAAGGGAGTCTTTCTCTGAGTCTGGAGTCAATGAGGATGGCAAACGTGATCAACTTCTCCAGCTCAGTGGGTATATCTCAGGCTGCTATCTCATCCTTGATGGTATCCGAGAAACCATGTGAAAAAGCAGCCACGAGGGCCTCATTGTTCCAAGCAACCTCTGCTGCCAGAGTATGGAATTCAATGGCGTAATCGGCAACAGTTCTCGTACTCTGTTTGATGGACATGAGGCACTTGGCAGCAGAAGCGGAGCTTGCAGGAATGTCAAATACCCTTTTAAAAGAAGCCACAAACTCAAGGTAACCCAAGACAACAGGTTTTTGTGTCTCAGAGGATTTGCCCAGGTCAAGGCTGTCTCAGAAAGCAAAGATATCACAAAACCTACTTTGCTTCTGTCCATGTGAAACACCTGGGACAGCATCTCAATGTATATCTCAACCTGGTTGGGAAGATATTAGGTCCCAGATTAAGGACATTGTAGGTCTGGACGTTCCTCTTTCCCTGGTCCATTTCCTTTTGCACATTCCTCCCATGCCAGTTAGCCAATATAGAAGAAGTGTATTGCCTCACTTATTGAACGCAGCTAAGCGGCTGCTCCCCATATACTGGAAACAAACACAAATCCCTGGCAGGGAGGAATGGAGGCGTAAAGTGAGTGAAATAAGGGAAGGAGAGGACTGGATTGCCACCTTTCGGGGTACCCGTGACTGCTTCTCCAGCACTTGGTCAGATTGGGTAACATATGTCTCCGACCCAGGACAAGTGTCCTCTAGCTTGGACGTGGCCCTCCTGGAACTGGCAAAGCCATCCCTTAAGCGACGCCCTCAGACTCCACGAGTGAGAACAGAGATCTAATGTACTGTAATTTAACAGCTTGAGGAGGAAGGGAAATTACCTTTCTCTTTCAGTTACCCACCATATTGTGCTATGGCAGCAGAGGCGAAGTGTGAGAGGTGAGGCTGGACGCGAGATTCCAGGTATGTTCCAGTTATTCTTTCTGTCTTTTCCTGCTCCCTATACCTTTTCTTTCTTCTACCTCAACTTATCCTGGTCCCCTGACCAATGGTAGTGTATTTGTTTATATATAAGGTGGTGAGTGGGGAATGGACGTGCCAGCTAGACCGACAGGCTGGAGAGTTTGTTACCATGAGACAGCCCGGCTCACCCGGGAGTTGGCATAGTTTTGCCACTATGGAGCAGACACTTTACCTTGGGGTGACCCTCACATGGGTGGTGTGCGGGGAGAGGTCAGTTGGAGGCCTATAGTTGCCCCCCTCGCCTTGCTCTCCGCCCAGGAGATCCATCCCTAAATCTTCATAATACACTATAATCTACTTGCTGTCTGAAGGGCTGGCTAGTCCGTTACCACACTACAACTCCTCTTCAGGGGGCAAATAAATGTAGACAATGGGACGGTTGGAGCTCCCCTCACCCTCTGTGGGGGGGCTTTTTCTCAACATCCTTTCAGGTGTAAAATGAGTCCCTCCGCTTTCAAGCCATCAAGCGGTAAATCTGAGGGTTTGGGTGGAGTACTGGCCCTTGTCGAAGAAGGTTCTTTCAATCTGGCAGGGGCCAGGGGAGAGCTTTTGAAAGTGTTCTCAGTGTTGAGAACCAACTCCTCCTGGGTCTCCATGGAGCTATCAGAATTACTTCTGCCTGAACAAACCTCTGTACTACCAGAGGCAACAGTGCAAACTGCGGGAAGGCATATGCAAGACTGAACTTCCATGGGAAAGTCAGCGCATCTGTCCCTAAAGCTTCCGTCTCTATTTCTAGCGAGAAAAAAGGGCTGGAAGCTTCCTGTTTAGACTGGGTGCAAATAGATCCAATACAGGTACACCCCATCTTAGAGTGATCTCACTGGTTGCAACAGATTTCTGACCGAATAAATGCTTTTCATACGGAATCAGCTGTAAACCAAAAATCTGTTCAGGACACCTAACTTGATGAACATCCAAAATTTGCCAGAAGGTTACTTTAATGAAAAAACGAGAGAGTAGCAACCCTGAAATTTTTGATTCTCCGGAACGGAAGAAACCATTTGCTCCGATTCCCAAAGAGAAATCAGGCCTAATATGGCCTGCTTTCTCCCCTGATCCCTGGGTAGATGTGTGAGAAAACCCCCTCAGGCCTAGGGAAAGTCTGAATTCTAACCTGTAGTCCTCTTTTATAATCTGGAGGATGAAGGGACTTTCGGTGACCTCTGCCCATTGTTTGGCAAACCAGGTCAACCTTCCTCCCACCCCTAGTCTGCCGTAACTGTGGTCTTTTGGTATGGGCTAAAGGAGCAAACAGTGCCCCCTTTTTGATTTATCTTTATTGAACTACCACTTTTTCTAAGTCGGTTGAACATCCGATTTAAAATTAGATTTGTTTTGGAAACCACAAAAAGGGGCTCTTACCCTGAGGATTGGAAAAAATAAGACCCCTAAGTTGAGAAACTTATATACCCCCCAGTATAATGGGACTTTGTAGGCGAACCATACATGGATTAGATAAAAAATGTTTTATTTATTTGAAAAATCATAAAAACAAGGTACATTTGGTTATAGATCTCAACAGGAATATTTATACAATAAAATTTGCTATCCTGTAATAATTTTTGTATACTTCCATTCATAATAGAATATTTTCTCTAGAAGCCTGACATGTTTCAGGACGATGTCCCTTCTTCAGAGGCGTATTGCAGAGAGAAAAGTCGCATATATAGGAGATACATTCTGAAATAACAAATGAAAACAATTTGCACAGAGGGAACAATATGAACCACAAAGGTTTAGTAACCTAACAACCCACCATGTCCACCATACATACCAACAAGAAGTTTTCAAGAATGAAAGCTATATATATGACTGCACCCCAACATGCAATTTGGCATAGGGTAGCAGGCTAGATCCTTTTAAAAGAAAAACACACTGGTTGTCGGCTGATCAGCCAGTGTAAGATAGTAGCTATCCGTCGGCTTCAGAAATTGCCTCGCAAAGGCCCCCCAAAAAGGAAGGACAACCCCACTGGATCCCAGATTGCCCTTTAAAAAAAGAAAAATAAGCTTATGAGTAATTTTCTCAAAAGACCATGAATTTGCAAATATCCTATACATCTTTTGTTATCCATTCACCCAAAAAGAAAAGGAGACTTTTTTCTTCATTTATGCAAAGAATGTAAGGACCATAGATTGTGGCTAAATGTTTCAGTATATCAGGATAATGCTCTCTGGAATATAGAAAGGAAGACATACTGGCAGGCCTGCTGGATATAGGGGATTAATGATGGGCCCTTTTTAAATTGGAGAAGAATTAAATGTAGATTGATCAATTAATCACATCAGTGAGCCATTAGTCAAGTAGGTATAGAGCAGGCAAGTAAGAAGAGTATGGCAAAGTATGCTTAATTTTGTCTCATAGAGAGGTGTCACAGAGCGGTAAAACATCCAGTTCAGAGGGAAGGAAATTTTTTTAGTCTTACTTACTTATTAGGTGCAAGGATGGTACTTAAGCAGCTGGGACGGAGAGCGTCCTGAGGGTTAGCTGGTGGGATAGCACACTGGGCAGAACGCCAAGACGCGGCTTAAATAGCCGCCGGCGCCTGCGCAGTGAGATTCCAACCGGAGGTGTCAGCAGAGGAAGGAATATCACTCTGCAGTGTGCGCATGCGTCAGACGGAGCGACGCATACAGGAAGGGCGGATATCCGGAGATCCTAGAGGAGAGGAAACTCCGGAGTCACGCCGTCCCAGGGGGTGGTGTCATTGCGCATGGCGCAGCGCATGACAACGTCCTGTCAAGCTAATACTTGTGAGGATAAGGAACTAGGCTGAAGCATTTAAGAAAGAGAGAGAAAGCAGTCATATGGACAAAGAAAAAGGGGAAGGAGGAGGGGAGAGAATAGAAAGAGGCAATGGAAGGAAGAAGGAAGGGGAAGGAAAAAAAAAAAAAAAGGGGAAAAATAAATGGGATTGAAAAGGAGGATGGAAAGAAAAGGGGAAAAGTAAGTTGGATTGAAAAAGAGGATGGAAATATGTATGAATGATGAAAATAAATAAAAAATATAGATGAAAAAATGTGTAAAAAATATGGAAAAATAAATATGAAAAAATATATGAAAAATCATGAAATTAGAGTCAACATATGAAAAAATAAATATGAAAAAATATATGAAAAATCATGAAGTTAGAGTCAACATTGATTCCATTTAATTTAACAACCTAAGGAAGGGGAGATGTATGGAAAGTGTATATATATATATTTTTATATATTCAAAAAACGGAAGGGGGAAAAAACGAGGTGTCCAGAAAAGGGCCCCAGGGGACGGTCTGCACGGCACCCCCCCAGAAAACCGAGGTGCTGGGAGAGCGTCATGCAGATCAACCCCACCGACGCACGAACACACCGACATGACAAGCCCGATTAAACGGACGAGTCTGCAGTGTAAAAAAGTGCCACGCCGTCATCAAAGATGGCTCGGCGTGGCCCACGTGCGCCGGGCGAGGACAGATCCAAAGCCAGGCAAACACAAAAATAATTGTAGACTAAATAGGAGAGTTTTAGAACTCTTTTGGATAATATCCTTCAAAGTGATTACAGAAGATATCATTCTTGCAAATAAAGCATGGTGGGCATAATTGGGTAGGCAAAGGATGAATAAACGTACATGACAGGAAATTTTTTGTATGTACAATCAATTCGATACATCAAAATACAACTGTTGTTATACATATGTAAACATATTAGGGATATATTTTATGAATACAGACAACGTCGTCAAAGGATATCTACACAGAGTTCATCATCACAGACCTGTCAATCATTTTCGTAGGACATTTTTTGAATTTTCTAGCAATAATGGACGATTTAACCAGGTCTGTGATGATGAACTCTGTGTAGATATCCTTTGACGACGTTGTCTGTATTCATAAAATATATCCCTAATATGTTTACATATGTATAACAACAGTTGTATTTTGATGTATCGAATTGATTGTACATACAAAAAATTTCCTGTCATGTACGTTTATTCATCCTTTGCCTACCCAATTATGCCCACCATGCTTTATTTGCAAGAATGATATCTTCTGTAATCACTTTGAAGGATATTATCCAAAAGAGTTCTAAAACTCTCCTATTTAGTCTACAATTATTTTTGTGTTTGCCTGGCTTTGGACCTGTCCTCGCCTGGCGCACGTGGGCCACGCCAAGCCATCTTTGATGACGGCGTGGCACTTTTTTACACTGCAGACTCGTCCGTTTAATCGGGCTTTTCATGTCGGTGTGTTCGAGCGTCGGTGGGGTTGATCTGCATGATGCTCTACCAGCACCTCGGTTTTCTGGGGGGGTGCCGTGCAGACCGTCCCCTGGGGCCCTTTTCTGGACACCTCGTTTTTTCCCCCTCCCGTTTTTTGAATATATAAAAATATATATATACACTTTCCATACATCTCCCCTTCCTTAGGTTGTTAAATTAAATGGAATCAATGTTGACTCTAACTTCATGATTTTTCATATATTTTTTCATATTTATTTTTTCATATGTTGACTCTAATTTCATGATTTTTCATATATTTTTTCATATTTATTTTTCCATATTTTTTACACATTTTTTTCATCTATATTTTTTATTTATTTTCATCATTCATACATATTTCCATCCTCTTTTTCAATCCAACTTACTTTTCCCCTTTTCTTTCCATCCTCCTTTTCAATCCCATTTATTTTTCCCCTTTTTTTTTTTTTTTCCTTCCCCTTCCTTCTTCCTTCCATTGCCTCTTTCTATTCTCTCCCCTCCTCCTTCCCCTTTTTCTTTGTCCATATGACTGCTTTCTCTCTCTTTCTTAAATGCTTCAGCCTAGTTCCTTATCCTTACAAGTATTAGCTTGATAGGACGTTGTTATGCGCTGCACCATGCGCAATGACACCACCCCCTGGGACGGCGTGACTCCGGAGTTTCCTCTCCTCTAGGATCTCCGGATATCCGCCCTTCCTGTATGCGTCGCTCTGTCTGACGCATGCGCACACTGCAGAGTGATATTCCTTCCTCTGCTGACACCTCCGGTTGGAATCTCACTGCGCAGGCGCCGGCGGCTATTTAAGCCGCGTCTTGGCGTTCTGCCCAGTGTGCTATCCCACCAGCTAACCCTCAGGACGCTCTCCGTCCCAGCTGCTTAAGTACCATCCTTGCACCTAATAAGTAAGTAAGACTAAAAAAATTTCCTTCCCTCTGAACTGGATGTTTTACCGCTCTGTGACACCTCTCTATGAGACAAAATTAAACTTACTTTGCCATACTCTTCTTACTTGCCTGCTCTATACCTACTTGACTAATGGCTCACTGATGTGATTAATTGATCAATCTACATTTAATTCTTCTCCAATTTAAAAAGAGCCCATCATTAATCCCCTATATCCAGCAGGCCTGCCAGTATGTCTTCCTTTCTATATTCCAGAGAGCATTATCCTGATATACTGAAACATTTAGCCACAATCTATGGTCCTTACATTCTTTGCATAAATGAAGAAAAAAGTCTCCTTTTCTTTTTGGGTGAATGGATAACAAAAGATGTATAGGATATATGCAAATTCATGGTCTTTTGAGAAAATTACTCATAAGCTTATTTTTCTTTTTTTAAAGGGCAATCTGGGATCCAGTGGGGTTGTCCTTCCTTTTTGGGGGGCCTTTGCGAGGCAATTTCTGAAGCCGACGGATAGCTACTATCTTACACTGGCTGATCAGCCGACAACCAGTGTGTTTTTCTTTTAAAAGGATCTAGCCTGCTACCCTATGCCAAATTGCATGTTGGGGTGCAGTCATATATATATCTTTCATTCTTGAAAACTTCTTGTTGGTATGTATGGTGGACATGGTGGGTTGTTAGGTTACTAAACCTTTGTGGTTCATATTGTTCCCTCTGTGCAAATTGTTTTCATTTGTTATTTCAGAATGTATCTCCTATATATGCGACTTTTCTCTCTGCAATACGCCTCTGAAGAAAGGACATCGTCCTGAAACATGTCAGGCTTCTAGAGAAAATATTCTATTATGAATGGAAGTATACAAAAATTATTACAGGATAGCAAATTTTATTGTATAAATATTCCTGTTGAGATCTATAACCAAATGTACCTTGTTTTTATGATTTTTCAAATAAATAAAACATTTTTTATCTAATCCATGTATGGTTCGCCTACAAAGTCCCATTATACTGGGGGGTATATAAGTTCCTCAACTTAGGGGTCTTATTTTTTCCACTTATTCGGGATGTTGGCAACTCTTTGAAGGCAATTATTGATAAATCTTCCCTTCAGTAGTTCAATCCATTATATACTAACTTACCCTGAGGATTATTCTTCTGGGAAGGAAACGCTTACTTCTCTCTGAGAAATGGGTCAGGACTTTCCATGGGGTAGAACTGAACAATAGCTTACCCTAAAAATGAATTCAGCACAAATTATTTTCAGAAGTAAAGTCCCCCTCCCAGGACTCAGAAATGCTACAGATTTGGCGACCAGGGGGAAAGATTCCCTGGCCTCAACAGGAACGCTGGAAGAAAATAATCAGTCCAGCCTCTGGATCCAAACCTCTAGATTCCTACCGATATACCTGGAAGCCAAGGCTAGACCGAGGGAGAAAGCCAAGGCCTCAAGTTGCTCAGAAGTATAGACAGCTTTTAAAAATTCAACAATTTCTACAACCAGAAAGAAAAATCTAGCAGAGCTAACAGCTACTTTGAAGTGAAAGGATCTAAACCTGCCCCTATAAAGAGGCAACAGATTCAGGCCCTGCCACTAGCTCTTAGCAGTACAAACTTTTACTGAATGTGATAAAAACAAATACCACCGGCCCTAATGGCTATCATCCATAGCATTAGGAGAACTGGATGCAGCCACTGGATCAGCATGAGCGGGTGCTCCACCTGTAGGGATGTCCTCAGCATTCCACAGGAAAATCCCCCACTGCCAAGCTTGGTGATAGACACTATAATGAAGTGCCGCTAGGCCAGAAACCTGCACTGTACTCCAGGCAGAGCTATTAGCAGCGTTCCCCCAGTCAGCACATCCTAACGTGGCCAGCCCGGAAAAGGGAATCTGGCCTCTGGAAGTACGTTGCGCTACTTACGGTTCCAGCGCCATCTTGACACATCCCCGGAAGTGCTTCATCCGATGCCATTTTGGTACACCTGATGCAGAGAGTGGAATTTTAGGATGCAGCTCTCCTGCCAATTCTCCTCACCTAGGTCCACCATGGCAGGACACACTCCAGGCCTGAAAGACACTAGGATGTGGAAGTTGCCTCTTAAAATATTAAGGCAAATAATCCACCAACACAAATGGGAACCCTTTAGGCAAAGAAAAGAGAATACAGTCCGCCAACCACAGCTACCAAACCTATAGAAAAAACAAACATTTCGGTGTGTACTCCTGGAGGGTCTGGAAACACTAAACAACTGAGGGTCAGAGGAAGGGGAGGGCCTTTTAAATCATGTGAGATTTGTGTTTCCTGTAGAGGGCGGAGACAATCATCTCTCCAAGTAGCTGTCCTGGAAGATGAAGGGGTAAATATCAGTTTTTTCTCACTCTCCCCTCTCCCTATAGAGCTGCCAGGACACTTTAGTGATGTAGTGGCAGGGGAGGGGAACCATGGAGGAGGGCGCAGGCACATGGGATACCCGAAGAGCCTAGTACCACCTCCAACTCTGGAAGAAAGTGACAATTCCATTCAATAACAGGATTAATGGTAAGTATAATACATGTATTTTGAAGAGACCCTGTCATTGGGATACATGTACTATGTCTCTTTAAATCTAAACTCTAGGGGGAAAAAAGGTAGTTAATGTATTGATATTTATCTATACTGTGTCCAGCCAGGATCACTGCAGTGTGAACAGTCAATAACCGCTTTGGTCTCCAACAGCCTATCATTGCAGTGTATGGACTCGGCAGCTGCAGGTTTCCACACGCAGCTGTCAATCCCAGCTGCAGGAATCAGTAAATTATTTCCGCTGGGATTTGCAGTGTGGCATGCAGCCTAAAATTGCAATTTTGGTACAAAGCATTGCAAAATAAAGAATTAAAGAAGTTTTTTATTATTATTTTTACATTTTTTAATGTGGCGTGATTTTTTTTAATACAATTCTAACTAAAACAAGCCATTATTAACCACTTCAGCTCCGGAAGGATTTACCCCCTTCCTGACCAGAGCACTTTTTACAATTTGGCACTGCGTCGCTTTAACTGCTAATTGCGCGGTCATGCAATGCTGTACCCAAACGAAATTTGCGTCCTTTTCTTCCCACAAATAGAGCTTTCTTTTGATGGTATTTGATCACCTCTGCCGTTTTTATTTTTTGCGCTATACACGGAAAAAGACCGAAAATTTTGAAAAAAATTGATATTTTCTACTTTTTGTTCTAAAAAAAATCCAATAAACTCAATTTTAGTCATACATTTAGGCCAAAATGTATTCGGCCACATGTCTTTGGTAAAAAAAATGTCAATAAGTGTATATTTATTGGTTTGCGCAAAAGTTATAGCGCCTACAAACTAGGGTACATTTTCTGGAATTTACACAGCCTTTAATTTATGACTGCCTATGTCGTTTCTTGAGGTGCTAAAATGGCAGGGCAGTACAAAACCTCCACAAATGACCCCATTTTGGAAAGTAGACACCCCAAGGAAATTGCTGAGAGGCATGTTGAGCCCATTGAATATTAATTTTTTTTGTCCCAAGTGATTGAATAATGACAAAAAAAAAATTACAAAAAGTTGTCACTAAATGATATATTGCTCACACAGGCCATGGGCATATGTGGAATTGCACCCCAAAATACATTTAGCTGCTTCTCCTGAGTATGGGGATACCACATGTGTGGGACTTTTTAGGAGCCTAGCCGCGTACGGGGCCCCGAAAACCAAGCACCGCCTTCAGGATTTCTAAGGGTGTGAATTTTTGATTTCACTCTTCACTGCCTATCACAGTTTCGGAGGCCATGGAATGCCCAGGTGGCACAAACCCCCCCAAATGACCCCATTTTGGAAAGTAGACACCCCAAGCTATTTGCTGAGAGGCATGGTGAGTATTTTGCAGCTCTCATTTGTTTTTGAAAATAAAGACAAGAAAAAAAATTTTTTTTTTCTTTTTTCAATTTTCAAAACTTTGTGACAAAAAGTGAGGTCTGCAAAATACTCACTATACCTCTCAGCAAATAGCTTGGGATGTCTACTTTCCAAAATGGGGTCATTTGGGGGGGGGGGGTTTGCCACCTGGGCATTCCATGGCCTCCGAAACTGTGATAGGCAGTGAAGAGTGAAATCAAAAATTTACGCCCTTAGAAAGCCTGAAGGCGATGCTTGGTTTTCGGGGTCCCGTGCGCGGATAGGCTCCCAAAAAGTCCCACACATGTGGTATCCCCGTACTCAGGAGAAGCAGCAGAATGTATTTTGGGGTGTAATTTCACATATTCCCATGGCATATTTGAGCAATATATCATTTAGTGACAACTTTGTGCAAAAAACAAAAAACAAAATTGTCTCTTTCCCGCAACTTGTGTCACAATATAAAATATTCCATGGACTCGACATGCCTCTCAGCAAATAGCTTGGGGTGTCTACTTTCCAAAATGGGGTCATTTGGGGGGGGTTTGAACTGTCCTGGCATTTTATGCACAACATTTAGAAGCTTATGTCACACATAACCCACTCTTCTAACCACTTGAATACAAAGCCCTTTCTGACACTTTTTGATTACATGAAAAAATTATTTTTTTTGCAAGAAAATTACTTTGAACCCCCACACATTATATATTTTTTTAAAGCAAATGCCCTACAGATTAAAATGGTGGGTGTTTCATTTTTTTTTTTCACACAGTATTTGCGCAGCGATTTTTCAAACGCATTTTTTGGGGAAAAAACACACTTTTTTAAATTTTAATGCACTAAAACACACTATATTGCCCAAATGTTTGATGAAATAAAAAAGATGATCTTAGGCCGAGTACATAGATACCAAACATGACATGCTTTAAAATTGCGCACAAACGTGCAGTGGCGACAAACTAAATACATTTTTAAAAGCCTTTAAAAGCCTTTACAGGTTACCACTTTAGATTTACAGAGGAGGTCTACTGCTAAAATTACTGCCCTCGATCTGACCTTCGCGGTGATACCTCACATGCATGGTGCAATTGCTGTTTACATTTGACGCCAGACCGACGCTTGCGTTCGCCTTAGCGCGAGAGCAGGGGGGACAGGGGTGCTTTTTTTTTTTTTTTTTTTTTCTTTATTATTTTTTTGCTTTTTTATCTTATTTTTAAACTGTTCCTTTCATATTTTTTTAAAAATCATTTTTATTGTTATCTCAGGGAATGTAAATATCCCCTATCATAGCAATAGGTGGTGACAGGTACTCTTTTTTTGAAAAAATTGGGGTCTATTAGACCCTAGATTTCTCCTCTGCCCTCAAAGCATCTGACCACACCAAGATCGGTGTGATAAAATGCTTTCCCAATTTCCCAATGGCGCTGTTTACATCCGGCAAAATCTAAGTCATAAAATGCTCGTAGCTTCCGGTTTCTTAGGCCATAGAGATGTTTGGAGCCATTCTGGTCTCTGATCAGCTCTATGGTCAGCTGGCTGAATCATCGGCTGCATTCTCAGGTTCCCTGTTGAGACAGGAGAGCCAGAGAAATACACGGAAGACGGGGGGGGGGGGGGGGGGCATTCCCTCCCACTGCTTGTAAAAGCAGTCTAGAGGCTGAAAAGAATGATACCAAGATGATACCTAAACCTGCAGGCATCATTCTGGTATAACCACCCAAAGTCGTGAATGGCGTACCTGAAGACAAAAAAATGGTTAACAATAAAGCACAGTAAACGGTAAAGTATAAAAAATTGCAGACCTGAAAAACAAACATGATAAAACATAATAACAATAAAACATTGCAGAATAGAATACAGTAAAAAAGAGCAGAACAATAGAGAGAGAATAGAGAGAGAGAGAACAATAAAACGACAACTATTTTTTTTTTATTTTATATTTTTGTATGTGGTTTTTTTTTTTTTACACTTTTTTTTTGTAACTAACTTTCACCAATGCAAAGACCAGGATTGTCAGGACAGGAGGGACAATAATAGCGGGTGTCACGCCTATATCCGCGCTTGCTGCAGACACAACATCTTTTTTGGGGGGGTTCGTTGGGTAGGGGTACTCGGGAGGACATAAAGAAAATGCCTCTCATGCAGCCGACTGCATTTGGTTGGGGATGTGAATGGGGGAAGTACGGGCGCTGCAGAAGTGGTCGGTTCCCAATTAGGATTGGCGAATGCAGCAGGAAGGGCACTATGGGCACGACGGGCCTGTGTTTGTCTTTTTGGTGGCAGCGGGACACTACTTGTGCTTGCCACCTCACCAGCTTGAACTGCACTTATGGGACTCGCCACGTCACCAAGTGTTACTGCAGTGCTGGTTTGACTACGACCGGGGTGTACTAGGCCGCCGGTGCTTGCCAGTTCACCAAAACGCTACCAAAAAAACTGTTAGCGATCGCAGGGATCAGGCCTGACTCTGCGAACGCTGCAGTTATGCGTTTAGTGTTTTGTAAGTGACAGTGATCGATCGATACTGCACTTGGGTGGGCTGGGCCGGGCTGGGCGGAGGGGCAAAACGCAGGTGCTAGCAGGTATCTGGGCTGATCCCACTAACACTGCGTTTTTGGGAACCCTAAACTGCTGGGGACGCTAGTATAGATCTGATCGGATCAGGTATTGATCTGATCAGATACTATACCACTAAGGGAGGTGTACGGTGCGTGCGTGGGTGTTAGCGCGACTGGCGCTAACCTGACGCTGCCTGGGGCTGGTGCTTGCCAGTTCACCAAAACGCTACCAAAAAAACTGTTAGCGATCGCAGGGATCAGGCCTGACTCTGCGAACGCTGCAGTTATGCGTTTAGCGTTTTGTAAGTGACAGTGATCGATCGATACTGCACTTGGGTGGGCTGGGCCGGGCGGAGGGGCAAAACGCAGGTGCTAGCGGGTATCTGGGCTGATCCCGCTAACACTGCGTTTTTGGGAACCCTAAACTGCTGGGGACGCCAGTATAGATCTGATCGGATCAGATATTGATGCGTTCAGATAGTATACCACTAAGGGAGGCGTATGCTGCGTGCGTGGGTGTTAGCGGTACTGGCGCTAATCTGACGCTGCCTGGGGCGACGCATATCACCGCCGGGCGATCAGGGGGCTAAACTATTATTCGGTAATAAACGGCGGGTGCCCTGACACTATGAAAAATAAACGAACTAACCAGCGTCACCCGTAATGGTTATACGGTGATCAGTGGTGAAAGGGTTAACTAGGGGGCAATCAAGGGGTTAAAACATTTATTAGCTAGTATATGGGGGTACCTGTCGCTATAAAATGCTGACGGCGAACCTAAATATTTACGTTCCTAACTAGCGTCACCAGTGACACTAATACAGCGATCAGAAAAATGATCGCTTAGCGACACTGGTGACAGGGGGTGATCAAGGGGTTAAACTTTATTAGGGGGGGTTAGGGGGGTACCCTAGACCTAAAGGGGGGTAACACTCACTGTCCTACCACAGTAACTGTCACTAACTGACACCCTGCAGTAATCAGAAAAAAAAAAATAAAATACTGCTTGGTGTCAGTGTTACAGGGAGGGGGGAGGGGTGATTGGGGGGGGATCGGGGGGCGATCGGGGGGGGGATCAGGGGTGTTTTGTGTGACTGGCATGTTCTACTGTGTGTGTGTGTGTGTTGGTGCACTTACATGTCTTCTCTCCTCGGCGCTAGAACGGAAACTGCCGAGCCGAGGAGAGATGACATCACATCCTCTGCCTGTGTGTACTATACACAGGCAGGGGATGTTCCTCATTGGCTGGGAGCGATCGCGAGGGGGGGGCCACGATCGGATGGTCTCCCCCTCGTCTCCCATCGCTCCTAGCCAAATGCCGACCGCCGCTGGCACCGGGGAGGGGGTCCGATCGGACCCCCCGCCCGCGGGAAGGCAATCACGTATGGGTACGTGATTTTGCCTGCCCGTGCCATTCTGCTCACGTATATATGCGTGAGGCGGTCGGCAAGTGGTTAATTCTAAAAACAATAGAAATAATAATTAAAAATCTGAAAATACAAGCCAAGGGGAGAAGGCAATTGGGGGAGATGATCAGAGTTTGAATTAAGTATTAGTAAAGGTTAAATATGAATTTTATTTGGGTTGCTTTAATTGACATCACACCTAGATCATCATAGAATAAGGAAAGTGTCAAAAGTACCATAAAGCAGTAATAAATTCAAAACCAAAAATGTATTATTTTGCAGTTTACCAATCATTAGATGTGGTAGCTGTCTTAGTTTTCTTCATTTAGGCTTTTTCCCCTCTGTTTTCACCTGGCGATCTGGCCAGTAACACACCTCCTGTATTAGACTGCCCCCACTGTGGGTGAAGGATAACCTGAGGAAACCGTGGACAGCAACATCATCAGTCTGGGGGGAGGGGTGTGTTAGATGCACTGGCAAATTTAAATGAACTAACAAATTGAAGCCAAACTCCAGCTAACACTTTATAAGCTGATTCCTACTGTATTAAACTGTGTTGTAATTGTACTGTCTGCCCTCATGTTGTAAAGTACTGTGTAAACTGTTGGCACTATATAAATCCTGTATAATAATAATAATAATAATAAGCAGTTGCAGCAGTTTTGTTCCTTTTGGGATAAAGGCTTTACACAAATAAATAAAAACTGATTGTCACCCCCAGGGTAGCCATCAGAAATTGTGGGGCCCCTTACACAGCTTTAGGTCTAGGCTCCCAAGCCTGACCACCAACATTCCCCAGGGCCTGCCCACAGGCCGTCCCACCGAATCCGCCCACTGGCCGTCCCACCAAGTCCTTCAGTGCCTCAGCCCCCCTCACACCTGTACGCTCTCAGGCCTCTCACACCTGTAGGCTCTCAGCCCCCCCTCACACCTGTACGCTCTCAGCTTCCCTCACACCTGTACGCTCTCAGCTTCCCTCACACCTGTACGCTCTCAGCTTCCCTCACACCTGTACGCTCTCAGCCCCCCTCACCCCTGTACTCTCTCAGCCCCCCTCACCCCTGTACGCTCTCAGCCCCCCTCACACCTGTACGCTCTCAGCCCCCTCACACCTGTACGCTCTCAGCCCCCCTCACCCCTGTACGCTATCAGCTCCCCTCACACCTGTACGCTCTCAGCCCCCCTCACCCCTGTATGCTCTCAGCCCCCTCACACCTGTACGCTCTCTGCCCCCTCACACCTGTATGCTCTCAGCCCCCCTCACCCCTGTACGCTCTCAGTCCCCCTCACACCTGTACGCTCTCAGTCCCCCTCACCCCTGTACGCCCTCAGCCTCCCTCACACCTGTACGCTCTAAGCCCCTCTCACACCTGTACATTCTCAGCCCCACTCACACCTGTACGCTCTCAGCCTCCCCCCACACCTGTACGCTCTCAGCCCCTCCTCACACCTGTACGCTCTCAGCCCCTCCCTCACACCTGTACGCTCTCAGCTCCCCCTCACACCTGTACGCTCTCAGCTCCCCCTCAGACCTGTACACTCTCAGCTCCCCTCACACCTGTACGCTCTCAGCTCCCCCTCACACCTATACACCCTCAGCCCCCCTTACGTCTGTACGTTCTCAGACCCCCTCACACCTGTATGCTCTCAGACACACGGAGTGTATGAACCCTAGTGGTGTCACATGGGATGATTGAAGCCCACTGGTGTCACATAGAATGACTGAGGCCCAGTGGTGTCACACAAAGTGTATGAAGCCTAGTGGTGTCACACAAAGTGTATGAAGCCTAGTGGTGACACATAGGATGATTAAGGCCCGCTGGTGTCACATAAGATGACTGAGGCCCAGTAGTGTCACACAAAGTGTATGAGGCCTAGTGGTGTCACATAGGATGACTGAGGCCCAGTGGTGTTTATACAGAGTATATGAGGCCCAGTGGTGTCACATAGGATAACCAAGGTAGAGTGGTGTCACACAGAGTATATGAGGGCCAGTGATGTCACATAGGATGACTGAGGCCCAGTGGTATCACATAGGATGACCGAGGCCCAGTGGTGTCACATAGGATGACCGAGGCCCAGTGGTGTCACATGGGATGACCGAGGCCCAGTGGTGTCACATGGGATGACCGAGGCCCAGTGGTGTCACATGGGATGACCGAAGCCCAGTGGTGTCACATGGGATGACCGAGGCCCAGTGGTGTCACATGGGATGACCGAGGCCCAGTGGTGTCACATAGAATGACCGAGGCCCAGTGGTGTCACATAGGATGACCGAGGCCCAGTGGTGTCACATAGGATGACCGAGGCCCAGTGGTGCCACATAGGATGATCGAGGCCCAGTGGTGCCACATAGGATGATCGAGGCCCAGTGGTGCCACATAGGATGACCGAGGACCAGTGGTGCCACATAGGATGACTGAGGCCCAGTGCATTGTCCGTGGTACTTTTTACATATAGTGATGTAAAGCCCCAGTGTTGGACAAGGTCTAACAGTGCCCACGGTGAAGATGCCAAACCCCAGATAGCAAGCAAATGAGCTGCAAGTTTTAAAATGACTTGCTAAGCTATTGCTAGACTTGCCAGGCTTCACAAGTCTGTATTGCATGACTCCAGATCAACTTTCTTTGCAAACATTATGCAAACATTATGGTTCAGTTATGTTGTGCAATAGTCATCCCACCACAGGGGTCACTGTGGCTGAATTTTCATGCTGTAGACTTGCAGAGCTCTTGCTGTAGACTCACCACTGAAACTTTGCTCTTGCCAGAGACTTGCCATGCAAAATTTGCCACAAATTGGAAAAAGTGTCAACTAGAACTTGTGCTTCAAGTGCTCTGCAAGTGTACAACTGGCCAGTGAAAATGTGCAGCAAGTTAACAGACTTACAATTCAACACTGACACACATTTTATTGATGCAGAAAAACAAATCATCAATTGCACATTAAAACATGGTAACAGTACAGATATATCGCCAGTGAAATAATTAACCCCCGAAGGGGGAGAATCACAATAGGACAATTGATCACAGATGTCATTTTCCTCGACTAGTTTTGCGGACAATGGCTGCTTCATCGGGAGGGTATCTGTAATGTGGTTTAGCTGTTTAATCAGAAAAAAACAACAATATAACTGCCAAAAGGCATGAGCAATAAAAACAGCATCATGGTTAAACAAAATATTAATGGGGATAAAAAGGGGGAGGGAGCAAGACTGCTTACCCATGTCCAAGCAGACACCAGGCACAGGGCTCCGCCACCAAGGAGTGATCCCCTGCGGCGACTTGGGGGAGCTACCAATAATGATGAGTTTGGAATCTGGGTAAATAAGGTGAAGGGAATGGGTATAATGTGGGCTTGCCACACCATAACCGAGTGAGCCAGTGAAACTGATGAATAAGGTGGTAGAGGAGATGCTATAATGAGTGAGAGTTGTAAAATGGCGGTGGAGGTGTGCAGGGTGCACAATTGAAAAAATGTGAAGGAGAAAAACGAATTGGTGAATGAGTGAAAAATATAAGACAATGAGTGGGTGAAAGTAGAGTGGAGGTGAGGCGTGGTGGGAGTGAGGGAGTAAAAGGATGGGGGAAGGGAGGGGGAAAGGAAAAGGAAAGGAAGAGAAAAGGCATAGCATAGGGTCAGTGTGGGACAGAAAGGGAAGAGAGGGGGGAAGGAGAAAAAAAGGGGGGGGGAGAAAAGGGGGGGAGGGGGAAGGAAGGGAAGGAGGGGGGAGGGAAAAAAGGAAGGGTCCAAGCTGAAAGAAGGTAAGGAGGGATAGAAGAGGAGGGAAAAGGGGAGAAGGGGACGGGAGTGAAAAACAAAAGAAAACAGAAAGTGAGGGGAGGGAAAGGGGGGGGGGGGGGGGGAGGGGGGGTGATGGATAGCAAGGGAGGGTGAAACGAGGTCGAGGTGAAATGTAGAATATAAGGTGAGTAGGAGGCACAGCAATACCTGGTAATGATATCGAAATTTGAGGGGTCCCGGGGGAGGCAACACCACTAGGGGAAAAGGTGCCAGTGTGTGGCTAGTGTATATAGCACTAAGGACCACAGGCGAAGGGTGGAGGCATGGTAAGGCATATCCACCCATGCCCGAGTCACCTGTAGGGAGAAGAAACGGTATCAAAATTAGAGAAACCAGTGCCAATACCTTAGGGTAAAAGGTGCTGCAACATGGTTGTGGTAAGCCAAATTATCCCAGGTCACTTACTGGGGGCTGGCTGAGGCACACAATCCCGGGTTCCCGAGTCCAGAACATCACTGAACAGGCAAACGACTGTTATTTGTAGCTCCCGACTGTGCGACGCTGGAACACACACCGGCACATGACGTCACAAGGTCAGAGATCCCGCACAGCGCACGTGTGAGGTGATCGCATGTGCACTCACCCTATGGCCGAGGGGAGAGAGTCCCCGCCAGGACCAGTGCAAGAGGAGGTGGCCCCGGATGCGGGGACTCTGTCCCCTCGGCCATAAGGCGAGTGCGCATGCGATCACCTCGTGCGTGCGCAGGATCTCTGACCTTGTGACGTCACGTGCCGGCATCCGCATTACAGATACCCTCCCGATGTAGCGGCCATTGTCCGTGAAACTAGTCGAGGAAAATGACATCTGTGATCAATTGTCCTATTGTGATTCTCCCCCTCCGGGGTTATTTCACTGGCAATATATCTGTAGTTACCATGTTTTAATGTGCAATTTACGATTTGTTTTTCTGCATCAATAAAATCACCTGTATTTTTTTTACATAATTGTCTTATCATCTAACATTGTATTGTTTTTTAGTCCAAATGCCTCCATGTCCTTGCGCCAGCCTGGTTGGGGACCAGGCTCCCAATTTTGTTATTTCTAGATTCCTGGATGATGGTACAAGCCCCTAACTATGCTTACTTTAGTAACCTACCATAGAGGCCACTCATTTTCTTACTGCCACACATTTGTGACAAGTTATCCTTGCTATGTTGGACTGCCCCAGGGCCAGGAGGGGACAGGTGGGTATGAGGAAGGTGAGGTAGGTGCTGTGACTTGAGGTACACGGCACTGAGGCAGTGTAATAAGGTGAGGGAGGCCTCAGAGGGGGGACTTGGGGGCCAAGCTTGCCATTAGCTTCCTCAGAAGACATATTTTGTCCTGTGGAGCCCTCCAGCAGTGCACAGCTCTGCTCGCCCTATAGTCTGCAGACACTCTCCCGCACTTTATCACTATGAGGAGTGATATGAGCACACAGGACATTAGCAGTACGGCTGGAGCGGCGGATACACCCAGTAGTACGCCTAGCCCTCCATCTCTATGCTGAGCACACAGGACACTAACAGTACGGCTGGAGGGCACAGTCCCGGCGGATACACTCAGTAGTACGCCTAGCCCTCCATCTCTATGCTGAGCACGCAAGACACTAACAGTACGGCTGGAGCGGCGGATACACCAAATAGTACGCCCAGCCCCCTTCCTCTATGCTGAGCGCACAACAGCGCTGACACGTGTGGGAGGGACTATTTGCCGAGACCTCACTCCGTGTGTCGTCAGACGTAGTTCCGTTGTGGGCGGGGACTGTAGAATTGCCTACGCTGGCACCTCGGCGGGTCACTATTTACAACTCACACACCCTGCGAGCCAGGTGATCGCTTCATAGGGATCTCATCTCCCCCTATATCCCAGGATCCATCCATCCATCCACCGCACCGCAGCCATGGTGGCCAAACAGAGAATCCGAATGGCGAACGAAAAACACAGCAAGAACATCACACAGAGGGGCAACGTGGCCAAGACCGCGGTATGTGCTGTATGGGGAGCGGAGGGGAGGGAGAGGAGGAGGGGGACGTGGCCGGGGCTGATCGCTGTCTCTGTCCTGTCTACAGAGGAACGCCACGGAGGAGAAGTCATCGGTAGGTCCCTGGTTACTGGCTCTCTTCATCTTCGTGGTCTGCGGGTCAGGTGAGTGCCCTTTCCTCTATTTACATTACTACTAACCAATCACACAGGGACTACAAGTCCCAGCAATCCCTACCAGAGCCACATAGATATGTGTCACCACACACCTTACAATCTCAGCTATACAATGCATTGTCTGATTGGATGCAGATTGGCAGGTTAGTTCAGGTAGGCTCCCATTACATAATTTTGGTAAATCTAAACTTGATTGTATGGCTAGATTGTAACACGTATGGTGACCTTCCAGGGTTCTCCAATTGAGTCGGCTCCATGATCCTTCCATAGACTTATTTCCTGACTGGTTCCTGAATTCCATCATCCTTTTCAGGATCACTTTTCTGTGTAGAGTAAACCATGTCCAGATTGCTGGTTGCAGTCTAAAGATCAGTAGTAGCACATAAGTAGGGAGATCTTCCACAAGACCTCTGCTGATCACAGGCTGGACACATCCGAAACTTTCCTGTTACTCCCCCCTATGTATGTAACATATGTCAGGAACACCCAGCTGTGTACTGTGGGGAGGGTGAGCACCTAACAGACAGAATCTGCATCAGGCAACCAATTGGCTTCTATCTTCCACTTGCTCAGTTAAGCTTTGAAAATAAAAGCTAGAAGCTGATTGGTGGTTATGCACAGCTGCTCCAGTTCTAGGAAATCCCCCCCCCCCCCAAGTGTGTTTCCTGTGAGTTCTGCTGCACTTGTCTGTATGATCAAACCACTTTCCTTCCTCTCTCCATTCCTGATGTCTTCAGTGTTGTCATTGCCCAGCACTAGTAGATGTTCTGACATTCTCCAATATCTGATATTACCTGTCTGTTCTTTTACTTTGTGACACTGAAGTCACAGCCTTGGCTGATTCCATACCCCCCCCCCCCAAAAAAAAAAATTCAATCGCTGGATTAAGTGCCATTTTTCCCTTGTCTTAAAGAGGAGCTCCAGACTCCCTCCCCTGCAGCTACTGACTTTTAATATTAGGACACTTGCCTGTCCCAGGGATCCAGCGCTGTCTTCATCTGAGCCAATTCTTAAATCAGCTATTGGGTGCCAACATTTTGACTAAGGGAAACTGGCAGTGAAGCCTTGAGGCTTCACAGCCGGCTTCCTACTGCACAAAGTGCACTGTAGTCTTTTGGGATGTGAGTCTCAGAAGGCTGCAATTCCCGCTCCCCCCCCCCCCCCCCCCCCCCCCAAAAGGTGCCAAATCTGGCAGCAGACACAGGGAGCTTCCACGCTTGGGTGGAGCTCCGCTTTAAGCCACAGTCACATAACGGTGCACAGAGTATTTTCTTCTGTTTACTTTTTGCTTGGGTCCTTTATCGGGTGTCCATTGGTGCTTGTGTGACCTGCACACTTCCAATTGGATGCCCAGCAGTGGGGTTCTTTCAGAATCCAAAAGAGGATGATGTCATCACAGCGGGGCAGCCGGGGTCTGTCAATCTCAGGGTCCATTCATACCACTAAAGCCCATAATGGGGCCTTAAAATGGATATTTGTTACCCTTATGACAGTGTTCATCTAAATCCAGAACTTTTTTTTTTTTATATAGAATTGGTAAGAGTTATCAGGTTGTCAGTTTTTTTTTGCCATCTGTGTCTCATGAGGGAGATTCCCTTTTACTTCCTGTCCTGTAGATTCAAAAGGAAGTTTCTAATATAAGGGAAGTCCTCTTGTAAACAGCTGACAGAGTAGATTTTCTCTCCATTCCTGTTCTGGTGATGTCTCAAAAATTTGGAAGTCCCCTTGTATTTCTGGTGACATTGATCTTTAGAGTGACTATTCTTAAATGAGTGACAGTCAGCAAAAAAAAAATTCTCTTCCTTCTCTACACTATCCAAGTCTAAGAAAAAAGTTTGCTTGGTGGCGCTTTAACTTGAAGCAGACCTTCAGGCATGGAGACAAGGATGACATATGATCAGCTGTCCGCAGCCTCCTGGAATATCTACGCACATTCCAGGAGGTTCTGAAACAGTGTTGTGCTGTTTGGAGGCTGGAGCATCTGTACATGTGTAGAATTGGGGACACCTCATCAGGTAGCTGCCTATACGAATGAGAAAAAGACAGCTGGGTGTATCAAGATGACAGCGCAGGACTGGATGGACAGCAGCAGAAACGTGGCTGAGAAAAGGATAATGCACATTTCACTGGTATTGAGTGTGTTATGTATAAAGGAACATCAAAGATAAGTGGCATATTGAAAGGAAATCTCCACGGGCATGGGTTAAGTTCCTCAAGTTTTTTTTTTTTGTTCTCTCATTCTCACTATAATAGCCCGTATATTCTCCCACAGTTCTGACCCAAATGTCCTTTCCTTTTCACCAAACCGATCTATATGCCCACAATTCTGACCTGTATGTTCTCACCAAACAGATCCATATGTCCACAGTTCTGACCTGTATGTTCTCACCAAACAGATCCATATGCCCACAGTTCTGACCTGTATGTTCTCACCAAACAGATCCATATGCCCACAGTTCTGACCTGTATGTTCTCACCAAACAGATCCATATGCCCACAGTTCTGACCTGTATGTTCTCACCAAACAGATCCATATGCCCACAGTTCTGACCTGTATGTTCTCACCAAACAGATCCATATGCCCACAGTTCTGACCTGTATGTTCTCACCAAACAGATCCATATGCCCACAGTTCTGACCTGTATGTTCTCACCAAACAGATCCATATGCCCACAGTTCTGACCTGTATGTTCTCACCAAACAGATCCATATGCCCACAGTTCTGACCTGTATGTTCTCACCAAACAGATCCATATGCCCACAGTTCTGACCTGTATGTTCTCACCAAACAGATCCATATGCCCACAGTTCTGACCTGTATGTTCTCACCAAACAGATCCATATGCCCACAGTTCTGACCTGTATGTTCTCACCAAACAGATCCATATGCCCACAGTTCTGACCTGTATGTTCTCACCAAACAGATCCATATGCCCACAGTTCTGACCTGTATGTTCTCACCAAACAGATCCATATGCCCACAGTTCTGACCTGTATGTTCTCACCAAACAGATCCATATGCCCACAGTTCTGACCTGTATGTTCTCACCAAACAGATCCATATGCCCACAGTTCTGACCTGTATGTTCTCACCAAACAGATCCATATGCCCACAGTTCTGACCTGTATGTTCTCACCAAACAGATCCATATGCCCACAGTTCTGACCTGTATGTTCTCACCAAACAGATCCATATGTCCACAGTTCTGACCTGTATGTTCTCACCAAACAGATCCATATGTCCACAGTTTTGACCCATATGTACTCTCATAGTAGTAATCCAAATGGTCTTTTACTCATGACACTGACCCTAATGGTATCTGTATCGCATAACTGACCCTTATGATCTCATTCCTACCATACGGCCCCATATGTTTTCACTTTTGCGGTACTAATCCATATATACTGTCACTGCTTTGACCCATATGTTCTCTCAGTTCTGAACCATATGTTCTCTTACTCTTCCTAAAATAGGGCAAATCCATATGTTCTCACTCTTACAGTTCTGACCCATATGTGCCTTCACTCTTGCCATACAGATCCATTTGTTCTCACACTGGCACCGACCCATATGCTCTTGCTGCGCCGAGCCAAGGGGTCTTGCGCTCTCTTGCTGTGCTGACACATATGTTCTCTTGCAGACAAAAACGCAGTAAAGAGAAAGTCAGAAAAAAAATTAATTGGATAGTGGCCTACCATCACAATACACTGACCCTATCTTGCAGACTACTACAGACCAAACTCCTGTGTACACATAATCCAAATGTGCAAATGTAATAAAGAAAACTTGAGCTGTGTTCCCAAGAAAGAGTGCTTGTTTATTTCTGCAGAATTGCTTAAAGCGGAGTTCCACCCTAAAGTGGAACTTCTGCTCATCGGATCCCCCCTCTGGTGCCACAATTGGCACCTTTCAGAGGGGAAGGGGGTGCCGATACCTGTTTAATACAGGTATCTGCACCCACTTCTGGGCTTAGATAGCCACAGATACCTGCCCCTCTCCCCCCGTTGTGTTCTGGGAAACACACAGTTCCCAGAACACAACGGGGACCAGTGAAGACGCACAGCGTGACTTGCGCATGCGCAGTAGGGAACCGGGCAGTGAAGCCGCAACGCTTCACTTCCTGATTCCCTGACCGAAGATGGCGGCGGGGGCAGCCGAGAGAAGAGTGATCGATCGGCTTCAGCTGCCGACATCGCTGGACCCTGGGACAGGTAAGTGTCCATTTATTAAGTCAGCAGCTGCAGTATGTAGCTGCTGGCTTTTAATTTTTTTTTTTTTTTTTAAGGTGGAGCTCCTCTTTAAAAAAACAGCCTATTTTGTGTTCCATATCACAAGAGATGCACATGTATTACTCACTTAACTACTTGCATCACTCAGTGCAAATATACAACTATATATAGCAGGGATGTCCAAACTACGGCCCTCCAGCTGTTGCGGAACTACACTTCCCATGAGGCATTGTAAAACTCTGACATTCACAGACATGACTAGGCATGATGGGAGTTGTAGTTCCTTAACAACTGGAGGGCCATAGTTTGGACACCACTGATATATAGGGATACTTCACTGATCCCAAAAAGGAAGATAATGAAAATGCATGAGTGAGTATGAGTCTCCTAGGATGTCGAACACAAAGTGGGGTGAGATTACGTTTTTAACTTCTAATATGATGGTATTTTAAACAAATGTGTAGAAATAAACATTTTCTTTCTTGCAGACAACTCAATTTTTTTATTTTTTTTTTGGGTCTGTGGTTGTCTGAAATACTGATATTGGAATGTTCAGTGATTGTGGTAATCCCATTTCTACTAGGCACCATCTAGTTGAGGTTGATGGAACTGCAGTCAATGAGGAAATCCAGATCTACTAGGCACCATCTAGTGGCGATTGTCAGAACTGCAGTCCATGAGATTGCATATAAAGTTCCCTGTAGCAGCTTGGCAAACAGAATTTGACCAGCGCTAGTTTAGGCTGCAAATAATGAGTTCTGCCTAATGTATTTTTTAAATAAACTTACCAAATCTGTTTCTTATCCTACAGCAATCTTCCAGATCATCCAGAGCATCAGGATGGGCATGTAAAAAGTCTGCCTGCAGATGATTTTTGTTCTCCTGTGAAGTATAACATGAACTCTTACCTTTTTTTTTTTTTTCTGTTGATTGGGACAAAGAGAAACAAAACCACGGATTTCACATAACTGTTCCAGAATGACGACTTGTACAGCAGTTATTCAAGTCATTCCAAATGATTTCCACCAAAGTCATTCCATGTTTTCTAATCCATACCACAGTGCCTTCAGAGAGCACCATATGCATAAGAGCAATAAAGGCAGATGTGCTATTGTGGAGCTACTTATTCAGTGAACTGTCAATTCAGTGTGGAACTAATTTGTATGCAATGTAGATACATTTAGTTTGAATAGGTCTTGTGTTGAAGCTATTTGTGTTAAATATTCTACCTTTTTTATTGTATAAAATTGGTTACTTTTTAATTTAAAAATTGAAAGCTGGAAGACTGATTCCTACATAATTTGAATATTCTCTACATGCTGCAGGGAAACCTATCCCACATGTCATTAGTTTTAGCACTCTCATTTGGAATATGTCAAGTAGTTTTGGGGAAATGCTGCAATGTACTGCAGCAGCTTTGTGCAAAGAAAGGAATAAGATACTGTCTTATGCCAGGACACCTTTTTATATGTCCCTCCCTCTTTACATCTGCACAAAAGAGTGAGACTGTGCTGTTCATCTCTGATTTTGACTAGTAGGTGAAGATCTGGGTAATCCTCCCCCCCCCTCGCCACGCCAGGAGCATTGTATCTAGATGGTATTTGTCTTTGGGAAAAGGCCACTTTCAAACTGTGGAAATGTTCGGCTTTGTAGTTTATATCTGCTTTTTCTGCATGCAAAACTCAATTGCCATTCAACTTGATTACCTTTAGGTTATTATGTACCAATTTTCACCAAGTTGTGAAATGACGGTTAGCAACACAGCCTTGGGTAAAGACAGCAAGTAACTCTAAAGGTATTGTAAAAAAATGTGATGTGCAGCAAAAGCAGTGTACAATTGCTGCATTTTTTAAGAACAAATAAAACATGACAAAAAAAACCCCTCAGTTGTATTTATAAGTAGTTTTTCAGTTGCTGCATTTAAAATCACTTGATAGAAAAGGCAAAAAAACTTAAAGTGGATGTAACCCCAATGTCATCCTTTCTAAACTACTGCCATAGGGGTTATCTATAAGGATATGCATGCCTCCTGCATGTATCTTTACCTGTCAAATGTCTCCTCTCTGTCTGTTATGAGACCTGAAAAACTGCATATTCTGTGGGTGGGTCTGTTGTCTGGAGCTCGGTGGGTGGAGTCGTGATGTCAGTAGAGTCCCCGCCCATCTCTACACTCCCCTTGTCAATATGCATTTTCTCTGTGTATTTCTTACACTGAACTTCTGCTATGATCTCTAACATCCAGTGAAAAGACAGGAAAGTAACCACATGACTTCAGCATGCCAAATCATGCTGAGGTGTGGAACAGCCAATCCTTGCAGAGCTGCTGAAGAAAGGAGTGGGGGAGGGAATTAAAAAATAATGCCTGTGTCTTAGGCTGTCACTCACAGCAACGGGGAGTATTTGACAAAGTTTTTCTTACTAAACAATAAAAGAGGATTGCTCAGAGATGGATTAACTCTGTGGCAAGACTGGGCTCAAATGATAGGAAATCTTATACTCTACAGTATGATATTAAAAAAAAAAAAAAAATTTGGGTTTACATCCACTTTAAAGTAATCTTTGCATGGAGAATATGGGTCACTCCTTCAATTTTCTGTAATGAGGAATTTCTTAGATCAGGGGTCAGCAACCTTTTTCCACTTAAGGGCTGTATTCAATGTATGTGAATGCATGGAGGGCCGCATTCACCTGCTGAATGACTAGAGTGCATCGTGTCTAAACTTCACATTTGGCACAGTACCACTCTGCTGTGGATGCATACAAACTGGCCAGTTTGCTCTGTCCAGTTTGTGTTCAGCCAGAACCACCAGCCCTGGATGCAAACTGGGTTCAGGGATGATCAGAATCCCTCTTTGCATGTAACCCCCTGGTATGAGTGATTACATGTGAACAGCGGTGGCACCATTCTTTGTCTTGTACATGGTTTTGTAATGTTTGCAAAAAAAAAGTGTGCCTGGGACTAGTTTCTGTGCTGGCAAGAATCGCAGATTCTTGCTGGCAGGTACCTTTTATGAATCAGCTCTACAAGTTCCTACTTCATTTGCAACATGCTTGTTCTGGGTCAGTGACTCAAAACACTGAAGCCAGAGACAGCCAGGTAAGTAGTCTAGACCAGGTTGTCTTTGCAGGACTAGAAGAAGGTACAACATTATTTAATGCTGTACATACGATGTGGGTGTGGTGCTAGTTCATTATTATACAGGATTTATATCATGCCATCAGTTTTCACAGGGCTTTACAACATGAGGGGAGATTATACAGTTATACAAGAGGGTTAGGAGGGCCCTGCCCATAAGAGCTTACAATCTAATAGATTCATCAATAAAGAATACTGCAGACAGCATTGCAAGTGTCTTAACAGTATGCAGATAACATTCCTATAGCTGCTTGCAAAACAGTGGAGTAGAATATAGTGTGAAATGCATTGGTTACTTCACCTGTGTTTGTATGAAAAGTACTGAAAACAAAAGCTATTTAAAGTTAGAAGTCCAGTCTGTTCCAATCTAAGCCCTCTACTAACTAGCCTGTAGAGTACATGGGTCAAACACAAGGCCTGTGGGCTAATATGCATTCTGCTAAATATTTTTGGTTTAAAAAAAAAAAAAAAAAAAAAAAAACCCCAATAAGCATATAGTGATTGGTTTGCGCAAAAGTCATAGCGTCTACAAAATAGGGGAAAGATTTATGGCATTTTTTAATTTTTTTTTTTTACTAGTTAATGGTGGTGATCAGTGATTTTTAGCAGCACTGTGCCATTGCGGCAGACAGATTGGACACCTAGCTGACATTTTTGACACTTTTTTGGGAACCAGTGACATTACAGTGATCAGTGCTAAAAATATGCACTGACATTGTACTAATGACACTGGCAAGGAAGGGGTTAACTGGGACAATCTAATGGTTAAATGTGTTCTCTCGGTGTGTTTCTAACAGTGTGGGGGGATGGGCTGCCTGGGACAACACACAGATTCGTCTTCCTGCACAGCAGAAAGACAAGATCCTGTGTAATCCCCTGTAAGAACGGAGACTTGTTTACTTTGGCAGATCCCCATTCTGTCTCTGTGGGGAACGATCGCATGTGGCCGGCGAACATAGAGTCCTCTGGACCTGCTGATTGGCTCTCCTGTTGTCCAATCGGTGCGTGCGCGTGCCCACAGAACCTCGTGCACGAACCAACGTACATCTACGGCGATTTGCGCAGCCGAGCCAACTTACCGCAGTATAACTGCGGCAGCTGGTCGGCAAGAGGTTAATACAACCATCAGTCCCTCCCTTCTTGCCAGGGTGCTACTTGTAATCCTGGACTCTGACCTGTCCTTCAGCCCCAAATCCACTCGCTGTCCAAATCTTGCAGACTTCACCTCTGTAATATCTCCAAAATACGCCCCTTAAAACCATTAAAGAGGGAGTCCCGCAAATTTTTTTTTTTTTTTTTTAAGCCAGCTGCTACAAATACTGCAGCTGCTGACTTTTAAAATATGGACACTTACCTGTCACAGGGTCCAGCGATGTTGGCACCCAAGGCCGAACCATCCCTCGGATGCTGCTGCTGCCATCTTCGGTATGGGAATCAGGAAATGAAGCCCTGCGGCTTCACTTCCCGGTTCCCTACTGCGCATGCGTGAGTCGCGCAGCGCAATCTGAATGGTCCGTGCTGTCTCTGGGACCCGTGTGTGTCCCAGCAGACAGCACGGCGGGACAGGAAAAGGCATAGACTCTTGTGGGAGTCTATGCCCAAAAGTGGGTGCAAATACCTGTCTTGGGTATCTGCACCCCTGAAAGGTGCCAAATGTGACACCGGAGGGGGGGAGGGTTCCGAAAAGCGGAGGTTAAATTTTTGTGTGAACCTTCGCTTTAAGCAACTTATTTACTCCCTTGTTATCTTTCGCCTTGACTGTTGTAACACCCTCCTCATTGGCCTACCTCTCCACAAGCTATCCTCTCTTCAGTTTATCGTGAATGCCACTGCCAGACTCATCCACCTTACCAACCATTCAGTGTCCATCACCCCTCTCTGCCAATCCCTCCACTGGCTTCCCATCACCTCAAAACACTAACAATAACATACAAAGCCCAAACTTTGCCCCGAGCTACATCACCAATCTTATCTCCAAATATCACACAAACTGTTTTCTCTCTGCTCCTCCCAAGACCCCCTGTTCTCTAGCTCCCTCATCTCCTCTTCCCATGCTTGTCTCCAGTGCTTCTCCACAGCCTCTCCCATCCTCTGGAACTCATTACCCCAATCTGTCCAGTTATCTCCTACTCTGTCCACTTTTAGGAGATCCCTGAAAACTAATCTCTTCAGGGAGGCCTATGCTGCCTTCAGGTAAAAAGAATCTTCTACTTCCCTCATCAGTTCATCCCTCACATTTACTACCTTTTTGTTTGACCAGCCCCCTCCCTATTAGATTATAAGCTTGCAGGAAGGGGGCCCTCCTAACCCTCTTGTATTGAATTTTATTGTGTCCCTTTATATTGTAAAGCACTGCGCAAACTGTGGGCGCTATATAAATTCGGTATAATAATAATATAGTCTTACAGAAATAACCAGCCCTTTGAGGGTAACCATAATGCTGATACGGACCATGATGAAATTGAGTTTGACACCCCTGCTAAGGAATGATGTCTATACTTACAGTATCCCACAAAAGTAAGTACACCCCTCACCTTTTTTGTAACTATTTTATTATATCTTTTCATGTGACAACACTGAAGAAATTACACTTTTCTACAATGTAAAGTAGTGAGTGTACAGCTTGTATAACAGTGTAAATTTGCTGTCCCCTCAAAATAACTCAACACACAGCCATTAATGTCTAAACTGCTGGCAACAAAAGTGAGTACACCCCTAAGTGGAAATGTCCAAATAAGGCCCAAAGTGTCAATATTTTGTGTGGACACCATTATTTTCCAGCACTGCCTTAACTCTCTTGGGCATGGAGTTTACCAGAGCTTCACAGGTTGCCACTGGAGTCTTCCATTTCTCCATGACGATATCACAGAGTTGGTGGCTGTTGGAGACCTTGCGCTTCTCCACCTTCTGTTTGATTATGCCCCACAGATGCTCAATTGGGTTTGGGTCTGGAGACATGCTTGGCCAGTCCATCACCTTTACCCTCAAATTATTTAGTAAGGCAGTGGTCGTCTTGGAGGTGTGTTTGGGGTTGTTATCATGTTGGACTACTGCCCTGCGGCCCAGTCTCCGAAAGGAGGGGGGGATCATGCTCTGCTTCAGTAGGCCACAGTAGATAATGGCATTCACGATTCCCTCAATGAACTGTAGCTCCCCAGTGCTGGCAGCACTCATGCAGCCCCAGACCATGACACTCCCACCACCATGCTTGACTGTAGGCAAGACACACTTGTTTTTGTACTCCTCACCTGGTTGCCGCCACACATCCTTGACACCATCTGAACCAAATAAGTTTATCTTGGTCTCAGCAGACCACAGGACATGGTTCCAGCAATCCATATCCTTAGTTTTCTTGTCTTCAGCAAACTGTTTGTGGCCTTTCTTGTGCATCATCTTTAGAAGAGGCTTCCTTCCAGGACAACAGCCATGCAGAACAATTTGATGCAGTGTGCGGCGTATGGTCTGAGCACTGACAGGCTGACCCCCCCCCCCCCCCCACCCCCACCCCGTCAACTTCTGCAGCAATGCTGGCAGCACTCATATGTCTTTTTCCCAAAGACAACCTCTGGATATGACACTGAGCAAGTGCACTCCACTTTTTTGGTCGACCATGGCGAGGCCTGTTCTGAGTGGAACCTGTCCTGTTAAACCACGGTATGGTCTTGGCCACCGTGCTGCAGCTCAGTTACAGGGTCTTGGCAATCTTCATGTAAAGCAACAATTTTTTTTTTCAGATCCTCAGAGTTCTGTGCCATGAGAGAGTGAGAGTGATAACACCAAATTTAACACACCTCCTCCCCATTCACACCTGAGACCTTGTAACACTAACGAGTCACATGACACGGGGAGGGAAAATGTCTAACTGGGACCAATTTGGACATTTTCACTTAGGGGTGTACGTACTTTTGTTGCCAGTGGTTTAGACATTAATGGCTGTGTGTTGAGTTATTTTGAAGGGACAGCAAATTTACACTGTTATACAAGCTGTACATTCACTACTTTACATTGTAGCAAAGTGTCAATTTGTCAGTGTTGTCACATGAAAAGATATAATAAAATATTTACAAAAATGTGAGGGGTGTACTCACTTTTGTGAGATACTGTACCTATTCTTCTTGTGCTCTGGTCTGGTCACATGATTGTGTCCCTGCACTGACTTTAGGGGAGAGGAGGGACATCTGACAATGGATGCCCCATAGTAAGCCCATGGGTGTCACCTCATGCATTGCAGCCTTTGTCGGCGATCTCTCTTTTCATTGAAGCTGGCCACTAGGGAGACCATATGACCAGACCAGAGCGCCCAGAACATAGATAAGTATATACACCTTTCCTCTACACAGGCTAGTTAGTATAGGCCTAGAATGAGGGTGGGAGCTGGTTTAACATTACATAGGATAAGACTGAACTTCCACTTCCACATATCTACCTGCTACAAGTTTAAGCATTTTTCAGTATAGAGCTTAAGCGCTTGTTTACGCTATTAGGGGTGACCTGTATTTTTCCACACTAGATAAATGCAGGTTACCGCAAGAGCACATAGAAAACAATTGTTCCAGTGTGATGTGTAGTCTCGTGAATTGTGGTAAAATGTAGCATGCCTGCAGTGCACTGCATGTCACCACACATCAGTGCTATGCACTGTGCTGCTGGGCAGGGACATGAATAAAGTTAGGAGCAAAAAAAAACACAGAGCCCGCACAGTAAAATACTGTTTTTTACCACACGGGTTAGTGTAAACCTAGCCTAAAATTGATAAAAAGCACTGTGGGTGGACACCCATGGTCCAACACTAGCTAGCATTATAACAGGTTTGAGTATCAATAGTGACTATGTAGGGGATAACTAAAGCCGGCCATAGAGCAAATCTTGGCCAGTCTAGCAGGGGCCAAGATTCAATCCATATATGGGAAGGCTGGTTGTACTGAAGTCGATCCATCGATCGACTTCAGTACAACCAACCTGTTGTTTTTTTTTTTTTTTTAAATGAGATCACTACTGGTGACTATAGCCGCCAGCAGTGATCATTGTGTTCTGCTTTAAGGGGAAGGCTCCCCGCCAGCAGAACACAATAGCAATGCAGGAGGGATTCCCATATCAACACTGACCTGTAGTGGAAGGAAAGAAAATTGTATAATCTTAGGCTTGCTTTAGTATACTGAGCTGTATAATTTTTGCTTGTCCTGCCTAAGATCATTTCCATTTCTGTGAGAATTACAGTATATGGGGCAGCCAAGTCAGGGACAGGCTCCTGACTGTTCATAGAGCAGCAATAAATATAGGTTAATCAGTGACTGCCCATAATTCTCAGCCAGGATTCTGCTTTTGGTCTATGGCCACTTTAGGATGAGCAAAATAGGACACAGGATGTATCACAACTACTAACTTGATCTTCATGGAACATTCACAGATGGGATGCCATGTTCAGGTAACACCTTTTAGTCAATTAAGCCCCCGTTCACATGGGTGATTTGAAATCACAGCAAAAAGCGTAATGCACATTAGGGTGCCATTCATCTTGAATAGCACCCCAAACATGGTGCGATTCTTCTGTGATTGTCGAACATGCAAGAATCGCGGCAAACCGCAAGTACAAAAGTGCTCTAAATTTTGGTCCCCGAGCATCTTTAGAGTGACAACCGCGCATAGGGCAGCCCTATGCATGACACGCGTTTCCATGTGAAAATCACAAGCGGTAAAGTAAGTTCCCCCTACGCATAATGTGAACAAGGCCTTAAAGTGGTAGTAAAGGTTGATGCTTTTTACCTTCATGCATTCTATGCGTGAAAGTAAAAAAAAAACTCCCGTATCTCCCGGGTCTCTGCTTCCTCATTGGCTGAGACACAGCAATGGGAGTCATTGGCTCCCGCTGTTGTCAACCAGTAAGCCAATGAGGAGAGAGCAGGGGGCAAGGCCGATCCCCATTCTGTTTGTCTTATGGACATACAGAGCGGGGCAGAAAAGATGAGGAACCAGGAATACCGATGGGGGGACCCGAGAAGAGGAGGATCGGGGCTGCTCTGTGTAAAACCATTGCACAGAGCAGGTAAGTATAATGTTTTTTTTTTTTTTTTTAATAATTTAACCTTTTTTTGTCGGACTGAACGGAAAATAATCTGCTGAACAGTGACTGCATCCTATATAACAGTGGCTGTTTGGGTATTCAGGGAACCCTGGTTGCAGCAGCTGTTTACCATGGATGGGGGAATCAATTGCTTTTCTCCAGTTCAGCCTGTGGTGTAAGTGACATAAAACAGGATGCGCGAGAAAGACACAGGACAGCTTTGAGTGTCTGATGACAGGAAGTTTTTTTTTTTTTTTGTTTTTTTGTTTTTTTTTTTTGTTTTTTTTGCACTAATCAACTAACATCTATAACAAGATGCTTGCAATGGTCTATTAGACCAAAAGGAAGCATACACATACATGAAGATCATTGTTAGGCTTTACACATGCTTTAACAGAAACGCCACTGATGAATATAAATGTGAGCTTAGAACTCATATACTGCTGATAAAGCAGTCCAAACCATTAATATATCACCCTTGCCAATAACTAGAATGTAAGGGGTTGTCCCCTGCAAAGACACAGTTCCTCTCCCTCGTAAATAAATTGGCAAGCAACAACACTCCATTTTTTTTCTGTTTTATTATTATTACCGCTCAGTCTTTCATACCACTATGGCCTAGCACACTGGATGTTTTCTTCCTCCCCTGGACGCCTTTGCTCCTGGCAGGAAAAATAGCAGCTTAAAAAATGTGCAAAAAGCCTAGTTTTGCAAATGAATTTAGGTGCATCAAGCATTTGGCCATTCATTAATTCCACTGGCCAGAATTTTAATCTATTCTGGTCACTGGCATGAATGAACACTCAAGCGCTAAATACGCTTAGCGTATAGGTGTGTTTAGATGCATCAAGCGTTTTTTCTGCCCAAATGCTCCTCTTCTGAACGTGCAAGTGATGGGGGGGGGGGGGGGGGGGTGTTCAGTCTCTAAACACACCTATTCTAATATGTCTGTAAATACCTATGTGTGCATGACCACATAGGCCAGTGATGATAAACTTTGACACCCTAGATGTTTTGGAACTACATTTCCCATGATACAGAGTGCATGAGCATCATGGTAAATGTAGTTCCAAAACATTTGGGGTGCCAAGGTTCACCATCACTCACATAGGCTAACATAGAGGTGCATTTAGAGGCTGATGAAAAAAAAAGTCAAATGGCTGTAAAAGTGGTGTTTTTAAGCCCTGTGTGCATGTAATGGTGTGTATCCACTGTAATGGAATTTATTATTATTACCCAAGCCCCTTAACATAGTATGCATACCTCCCAACTTTTGAACTTCCCAATAAGGGACACTTGAGGCAAGGGACAACCTGTGCATTGCGCACCGGGGCAAAATGTGGGTGTGTAATGTACAGAGCACAGTGGTCAGGAGTGTGTAATGCACTGAACGCAGGGGTCGGGAGTATATAATGCACAGAATGCAGGGGTCAGGAGGGTGTAATGCACAGAATGCAGGGGTCAGGAGTGTTTGGAGTCTGCATTTTTTTACTACATAAAAGTGTAGGGTTGTGGGGTGCGCTACGTACTGAATGCAGGGTTGCGCTACGTACTGAATGCAGGGTTGCGCTACGTACTGAGTGCAGGGTTTGCGCTACGTACTGAGTGCAGGGTTTGCGCTACGTACTGAGTGCAGGGTTTGCGCTACTTACTGAGTGCAGGGTTTGCGGGGTGCGCTAGGTACTAAGTGCAGGGTTGCAGTGTGCACTACGTACTGAGTGCAGGGTTGCGAGGTGCGCTCCATACTGAGTGCAGAGTTGAGGGGCGTGCTATGTACAGAGTGCAGGGTTGTGAAGTGGAGGAGGAAACGGAGTGGGGTGGGGTGGGGGCAAGTGAGAGAGATCCTAGCCCTGTCTGCAGTCCCTCCTGTGGGAAGGTGTGTGCATGTGTCTGTACCTTCCAAGCAGTGTGTAGAGCCCGTTCTCAAAGCTAGGAGGTCACGGAGCTGCTCAATCCAGCGGCTCTCCTGCTGTCTCCGGGACGGGTGATCTGTCTATCAAAGTTCCCCGGACTAGGGGGAGGGGCTGTATGTGACAGCGCACGGCGGGGAACACACAGCTATTGAAATGAAAGCTGTTATGTTCCCGGCGCTCTAATCAATCAGGCGGCGGCTCTCCTTCTCTCTTCTGCGCTATAGGACACCCCCGTGATGGGCGGCACCAGGGGTGGGGGGCGGGGCACCCGCCCCATTTTCAGCTCCATTATCGGCCATTTTTCTCTTTCGGCAAATTGCCAAAAGGCCATTTTCAGCCAATATATTATGGCGGCCGAAATTTCAGTGCATCCCTAATTATTGAACTTATGATCTACCAAAACCCCCAGATCCTTCTCCACTATGGATCCCCCCCAGTTTTACTCCCCCTAGTATGTATGATGGATGCATATTCTTAGCCCCAAGTACATAACTTTACGTTTATCTACATTAAACCTCATCTGCCACATAGTCGTCCAATTAGACAGTGCCTTGAGGTCAGCTTGTAAATTGGAGACACCCTGTAAGGATGTTATTCCACTGCATAGCTTAGTGTCATCTGCAAAGACTGAAATGGTACTTTTAATCCCAGGCCCTATATCATTTATAAAGGTATTAAAAAGTACGGGTCCCAGCACTGAACCTTGGGCTATACCACTGATAACCTTAGACCATTCAGAGTATGAATCATTAACCAATACTCTGAATTCTGTCTTTTAGCCAGTTTTCTATCCATTTACTGATATTTCCAAGCCTGTAGACTTTACCTTACACATGAGCCGTATGTGGGGAACTGTATTGAACGCTTTTGCAAAGTCCAGGTATACAACATCCACAGCCCCCCCGATGTCCAAGGTTTTACCTCTTCATAAAAAGAAATCAGATTTGTTTGACAACTTCTTCCTTTCATGAACCCATGCTGTCTGTTGCTTAAAATAGTTTTTTTCCAGCAAAAACTCATCTATGTGGTCCTTTATTAAACCCTCCAGTATCTTCTTCCCAACTATAGAAGTTAAACTAACAGGTCTATAGTTACTTGGTAAAGACTTTGATCCCTTTTTGAATATAGGCACGACATTGGCCCTACGCCAATC
The DNA here is from genome assembly GCF_042186555.1 of Aquarana catesbeiana. Classification (NCBI taxonomy): domain Eukaryota; kingdom Metazoa; phylum Chordata; class Amphibia; order Anura; family Ranidae; genus Aquarana; species Aquarana catesbeiana. The sequence continues at coordinate 185,520,204 of NC_133327.1, read as the reverse complement.
CAGTGGTACTATTTCCATCATTAATGAGTTCCTAGTAAAAATTAGATACAGGGGCTTTGAAATGACAGAGTACAATTCTTTTAGGATCGGTTGGTGGCTACCATCTGGTCCAGGTGCTTTATCCACCTTTATTCTTTCTAAATATTTCTGGACTATATTAATTTTGAGCCATTGTGGATCATTTGGGGCTGTGTCAATACCACCACCATTATGGAGTTGAGCTCCCCTATGCTCCTTTATATACACAGAACTGAAGAATGTATTTAATAAATTTGCCTTCTCTTTGTTCCCAGTCACCCACTCTAGATTATTTTGTAAAGGTCCTACATGCTCAGACCTGACCTTTTTACTATTAATATATTTGAAGAATTTTTTGGGGTTTGTCCTACAATCTTTTGCAATCTGTTGTTCGTTTTGAATTTTTGCGTCCTTGAATTCCTTTTTTACATATTCTGTTATTTGTAACATTTAAACTACAATAGTGTTCCTTCATTTTTATATTTTCTCTTTTCTTATTGTTTATAGCTTTTTTAACTTTGGCCGTGAGCAACATAGGTTTTATTTTTAGCCTTTTAAACTTATTGCCCATAGGAATATACTTTGCAGTGAGTTCACAAACTTTTTGAAGAATTCCCATTTCTGTTCTGTGTTCACCAATGCCAATATTCCCTCCCAGTCTAAGTCTTAGAGAACAGCCCCCATCCTTGGAACATTTGCTCTCTTAAAGTTAAGTGTTTTTATCTTTCCCATGTGTTTTTTGCTTACAGCTAACATCAAATTAAATCATGTTATGGTCACTGCTACACAGATGTTCCTTCATATGAACATTAGTAATAAGCTCTGCATGGTTAGAGATTACCAGGTCCAACAGAGCATCATTCCTAGTTGGGGCCTCAATAAACTGGACCATAAAATCATCCTGTAATAGGTTTATACATTTTTGACCTTTAGCTGTTCCAGCAGTGCCATTACTCCAGTCAATTTCTGGGTAGTTAAAATCCCCCATTATTATCACCGTCTCAGTCCTTGCAGCCCTTTCCATTTGTGCAAGGAGCTGAGTCTCCACCTCCTCATTTACATTGGGTGGTCTATAACAAACTCCAATGATTAACTTTGAACTACGCACATCTATATGCAGTTCCACCCATAATGCTTCAGCCACATCACACTCTCCATCAATTAGGTCCTCATTCACACTCGCTTTGAGATCACTTCTCGCATAGAGACAGACCCCGCCACCTTTCCTTTTTACCCTGTTTCTCCGAAAGATTGCATAGCCAGGAATATTAATAGCCCAGTCATGTGAGGAATAAAGCCAAGATTCAGCAATACCGATTACATCATAGGTCTCCTCGTGCACCAGAGCTTACAACTCACCTATTTTGCTTGGCAGACTTCTGGCATTGGTAAACAAACACTTTAATGTATTATTACATTTTGCTCTGGTGTTTTGAATATCCTTTTTAGTAGTACAAATAGCACTATAATTTCCATGGACACTAAATGATATCCTTTTTCTTCAAAAATAAGCCATTCATATCCACTTTTTAATGGCACTGTAATCTATTCAGCATTATTTATTTATTACAGGTACTTATATAGCACCATCAATGTACACAGCGCTTTAGATATGTTCATAAAATTGTTTCTTATTGTGCCTCCTTGTAACATTTTCTGTGAGCTCCAGAACCTCTTCTTTTTCCTCACTTCTGTTTGTTTGGATCAATCCGTGCTAGTTAGTTACATTCCTGTTCATTGCTCTATGCACACTGCATATTCCATAGTCCTTAGTTAAGAATATATACTTAAAGCGGCGTTCCGCCTGGGTAAAAAATTATTTAAAGTCAGCAGCTACAAATACTGTAGCTGCTGACTTTTAATATAAGGACACTTACCTGTCGAGGGAGCTCACGATGCCGGCATCCAAAGCAAGCTCCGGGTGCAGGTGCCGGGTGCATCCTTACTAAGGGAAACAGAAAGTGAAGCCTTGCGGCTTCACAGCCTGTTTTCTAGTGTGCATGCGCGCGCCATGCTGCACTTCCTGAATGGCCCCTGCTGTCTTCTGGGACCTATGTGTCTCACAAAAGGCAGCGGGGGGGAAGGAGGAGGGGCCGGACATTGCTTAGATCACTGCACAAGATTGCGGCAATCTTTCCCCAGAAGTGGGAGCGAATACCTGGTTTTGACAGGTATCCGCTCCCCCCTGAAAGGTGCCAAATGTGGCACCGGAGGGGGGGAGGAATTAGATCCACGGAAATTGCATTTCTGGTTGGAACTTTGCTTTAAATAGAATTTCATTTTTAAACCAGAGTTTAGTGTCACTTTAAGTTTAGTTTTGTATAGTGTTTCTTTCTAGGCTCAGTTCACACTAGTGCAGGCCGTGCGTTCCAGTTGTGGGAATTGCATTGATTCCCGCACCCGCAGCTAAATTGCACTGCTCTTGCGAGATGCTCAGGGCTGCCATTCATTATGAATGGCAGCCCCATGCATCTTCAGCCGGCAGCATGGTTATGGGTGCAGGAACCACAGGGAAACAGCAAGGTCAAAAAGACAATGCAGTTTCCCTGCGGCTGCGTTTTAAAAAAGGTGCATGCACCTTTTTATTTTTGTGCGTTTCACACAGCACAGCAGCCCATTCACGGCATGGCCCGCACAAGTGTGAACAAATTAGTATGTAATTGGAAGTAGAATAGATCTGAGGGGAGGCAATCATTTCAAACAAATAGCGGATTGCAGTCCAGTCATTCCAGGGTAAACCATTACCTATCATTTGTCTCGTCTCATTAACCACTTCAGCCCCGGACCATTTGGCTGGCAAAAGACCAGAGCACTTTTTGCGATTTGGCACTGCGTCGCTTTATCTGATAATTGCACGGTCGTGTGACGTGGCTCCCAAACAAAATTGACGTCCTTTTTTCCCCACAAATAGAGCTTTCTTTTGGTGGTATTTAATCACCTCTGTAGTTTTTATTTTTTGTGCTATAAACAAAAAAATAGCGACAATTTTGAAAAAGTCGCATTATCACAATAAGCGTTTATTGATTGGTTTGCGCAAAAGTTATAGCGTCTACAAAAAATAGGGGATAGTTTTATGGCATTTTTATTAATAATTTTTTTTACTAGTAATGGCGGCGATCGGCGATTTTTATCGTGACTGCAACATTATGGCAGACAGAACGGACACTTTCGGAACTATTTTGGGACCATTCACATTTATACAGCGATCAATGCGATTAAAAATGCATTGATTACTGTGTAAATGTGACTGGCAGTGAAGGGGTTGACCACTAGGGGGCGCTGTAGGGGTTAAGTGTGTCCTAGGGAGTTATTCTAACTGTGGGGGGGGTGGGCTACGTGTGACACGACACTGGTTATCGCTCCCGATTACAGGGAGCTGTGATCAGTGTCCTTGTCACTAGGCAGAACGGGGAAATGCTTGTTTACATCATCATTTCCCCATTCTTCCTCTCCTTGAGATGATCGCAGGTATCCCTGAGGACATCAAGTGCGCGGGACCCGTGATCACACTCACGAAGCTCGCAGAAGGTGCGTGGTTAAACAAGGAATCCAGCATAGAGCATTAGGCTGCAACGCTAGATGAATGTTAGTGTATGCCTTTTTTTTTTTTTTGGATAGAGTAGGGCAGTGGCTTAAAGCGGATGTATACCCGCAAAAAACCCCCCAAAAAACCCTGTAAGGCGAAGGCATAATGAGCTAGTATGCCCGCTGCGCGGGGGTGCCGATGCTCGTGGCCGATGGTCGCGTTGACCGCCGGCCACGATCGATTACGAGCATGAGAGGCAGAACAGGGACGTGTGTGTGTAAACACACAAATCCCTGTTCTGTTCTGTGAGGAGAGACAGGTTGTGAGTTCCTAATAGCTAGGAACTACAATCTGTCATTTCCTCTAGGTCAGTCCCCTCCCCCTTCAGTTAGAAACACACACAGGGAACACAGTTAACCCCTTGATCGCCCCCTAGTGTTAACCCTTTCCCTGCCAGTGACATTTTTACAGTAATTAGTGCATTTTTATAGCACTGATCACTGTATAAATGCCTATGGTCCCAAAAATGTGTCAAAAGTGTCTGATGTTTCCACCATAATGTCGCAGTCCTGATAAAAATCGCAAATCGCCGCCATTACTAGTAAAAAAAATAATAATAAAAATGTTATAAATCTATCCCCTATTTTCTAAACGCTATAACTTTTGTGCAAACCAATCAATATACGCTTATTGCGATTTTTATTACCAAAAATATGTAGAAGAATACATATCGGCCTAAACTGAGAAAAAATGTGCTTTTTTTTAAAAAAAATGGGGATATTTATTATAGCAAAAAGTAAAAAATGTGTTTTTTGCAAAATTGTCGTTTTTTTTTTTTTTTTATAGCGCAAAAAATAAAAACCGCAGAGATGATCAAATACCACCAAAAGAAAGCTATATTTGTGGGGAAAAAAAAAGGACGTCAATTTTGTTAGGGTGCAGCGTCACCCAACCGCGCAATTGTCAGTTAAAGCGACGCAGTGCCGAATCTCAAAAAATGGCCCGGTCATTCAGCAGCCAAATCTTCCGGGGCTGAAGTGGGTAGCCTCCTGGCGGTATGATTATGTCAGATTTTTGCGTCTCAAAGCAGTACAATTATTTTGCATAGAAATTTGGCGTTTTATATTGTAGGCCTGTAATTCTTAGCAATAACACACTTAAATCTGTCCAAACAAGAGTCTAGTAGACATCCCGGGTATGATGAAGTTTGAAACACGAAATCATAAATTATAATATAATAAATAAATATAAATAATTCTAAAAAATAATAATATAATAATAATAAAATGAATTTCCCCACGATTCACTATCGCTCAATTCTACAAATTTCTAGCTGGTCTAAAAGCACTTTTGACGTAAAGGGACACTTTTTGGTTGCTATGGACAATCTCCAGTTTCCAGGCAGAAAGAACAGTTTTTATAATATAAAACTGCATGCAGGGCACAGGACAAAGCACTGGGGACAAAAGGGATGTGAAATAATTTCATACAGTAATGTAATCTGTAAGATTACATTGTGCTGTATGTATTATGATTTTTCACTTTTTTGAATTTGCCGCTGGGCTCCGCCCCCGTGTGTCACGACGCTCACAGGGAACGGAGCCTGGCACAGAGAGGCATCGGGCGGAGTACAGAGCCCGCGGACACAGCGGGGGGACATCGTAGGATCCTGGGGACAAGGTAAGTATACCGCACCAGGATCCTGCAATGTAATCCCGAGTGTGTCTCGGAGTTACCGCTAATGGTGCTGAAATTTAACCCCGTGCCACACTCGGGAAAACTGCCAGGGAGGTTAAGGGTATGCAACATAACACAGTAGTATGACAGGACAGCACAGTCCTGACAAAGAATGTCAGCAGTGACCACATGGAATTGGAAATAACATTAGTTGTCATTAATCAAACTATATATGTTATGTCAATTTGGTGATAAATCGTATCTAACAAGTCAGGGTCATATTCAATACGAAGTAAGACATAACCACGTGTAGATAAATAGTTGTAGGAACATGGCTCCCATGTACCTACTAAGAGGATCAGATCACCTATAGGCACGCATCAGTTGTAAAGTAACGGCAAGCAATGACCCTCTTCAAAAAAATGGCATACTGTGTGGTCGGTGCATACCGAAAGGCATTTTCGGGTGTTTTTTTTTTAAAAAGAAGAAAGGTGGACACATTAAGTGTAAGTGGGAGGAAGAAAGAAGAAGAAGAAGAGAAGAAGAAAAGGAAGAATGAGAAAAAGGAGGCAGGGAAGAAGAAATAAATAAATAAAAGGGGGAGGGGTGTTAAGGGAACTTCTGTGGGGACAGCAAAAGGAACAAAGCTTCCAGAACTGAATACCTTCAGATAGTTAAGAAAATGCTAAATATTCATCCAAAAAATGAAACATGTCCCAATACAGCCAACGAGTATTGTGTTCCTTCCTCTGTCTTATCCCTGAGGACCGCAGTGAGGTGTTCCATCCCTTGGATATCGTTCACCCTGGCAAACCACTGTGTTATAAGGGGTGGGGTTTGTTGTTTCCACATACTAGGAATACATGCCCTAGCTGCATTCAAAAGATGCTTCAGCAAGGATTTACGGTATCTCTTACTCGACATAGGAGTCAAATTAAGTAGGGTTGTCAAAGAGAGAGTAGTTTGTAAGTTTGTGCACGATTTGCAGTACCTGTTGCCAGAAGGGGTGAATCTTTGGACAGTCCCAGAAAATGTGAAATATTGTGCCGTTCTGGGTGCCACATCTCCAACATAATGGGCTGTGTCCAGGGAAAAGGGGTCCAGTACCAGCGTGTCAAGATTTTGTAAGAGGTCTCCTGATATTTGTTACAGAGGGAAGTTTTGTGAGCAAAAAATAATATTCGGTTCTTTTGATCTTCTGAAAACGTGAAGTTTAGGTCTCTTTCCCATTTGAGCAAATATGGTGGGTCTTGGTGAGACGTGACTGTGAGTAAAATACAGTATGAAACGGAGAGGGATTTTTGAATAGGCCCTTCTCCCAAACAAAGGTCTTTAAATGAAGTAGGTTGTCTTCAATGATGATTGGGAAGGGATCGAAGGAAGTAGGTTAGTTGTAACATTTTCCACTGGCCCAGAGCTGAAGAGTTGAAAGAACCAAACAGTTCCAATGGGCGGATTAAACCAGATGGGCCAAGGAAGGATAAAGCTCTGACTAGGTTCAGATCATGTTGGAGTTGAAAGGCTCTATCAGTCAGGCCCAGAGTGAAGTCTGGGTGACCAATGACGGGAGTCAATGGCGAGGGGAAGCTGGAAGTTGCTGGCAGTTTGTAATATCTAGAAAGTTCTATCAAGGTGGATTCAATCAAGGAATGGGGAGGCAGCAGCTACACCTTTTGTAGCTGCTGACTTTTAAATGGATGGAACTCCACTTAAAACTAAAAAGTTACCGTAACCAAATCCACACATCCTGGAACCCCAAATCCTGTTACCAACAGCCCCTGCGAATGCCTATCTATAATATATTTAATTGTAGGCTTACCTGTAGGTAAAAATGTGAAAGCAGGGTATACAATCGCTTTAAAGGGGAATGGTTAGAAGAAACCTGAGCCTATCCTAAAAAAGAGTCAAAAGAATGTAAAGCTTAGAGTACGGGGGTCAGGATTAAAGTGGTTGTAAAGGCAGAAGGCTTTTTATCTTAATGCTTTCTATGCGTGCAGCAGCCCCCCTCAGCCCCTCCAATACTTACCTGAGTCCATCTCTATTCAGCGATGTTGCACGAGAGACTTGGCTGCCCGAGGCTCTCCTCCTCATTGGTTGAGAAAGCAGCGGAGCGCCATTGGCTCCAGCTGCTGTCAATCAAAGTCAATGAGCCAATGAGCAGAGAGAGGGGGTGGGGCCTAGCAGGGGCTCTGTGTCTGAATTGACACAAGAGCTCCTGCTTGGCTCGGGTGCCCCCATAGCAAGCTGCTAGCTGTTGGGGCACTTGTTGGGGGGGAGGGGCCAGGAGAGCCAGAGAGGGACCCCAGAAGAGGAGGATCGGGGCTGCTCTGTGCAAAATCATTTCACAGAGCAGGTAAGTATAACATATTTGTTATTTTTAGGCAAAAAAAATAGACTATTATTGCTTTAAGTAATACACAGAGTGCAGGGGTCAGAAGTAGGTATCACAAAGCAGTCAGGGGTCAGTAATGCTCAGGAGAAGGTATCACACAGAGTTCAGGGTTAGGATTAAGTAACACACAGAGCTGAGGAGTCAGGACTAAGTAACACACAGAGCTGAGGAGCCAGAATCAGTGGTGGCCCATCCATACGGGGCGCCGCACCCCTAATCTACATGCCAGCAGAAGCATGGATTCCAATGGGGGTTTTTTTTTTTTTAGAAGCACATGATTAGAGCCTGAGGCTCTAATTGGCTGAAAAAAAGGGTGGGCCCAGGGGGTGCAGAGCACTGCGCCCTGAGCCCACCCAGTTGTGTGACAATAGCGAATTAATATTTGCTTATGTCTTCCTGAATCTCTTCCCGGCCAATCAGGAACTAGGTCCTTTGACCCATCACCCAACTGGCCGAGAGGAGAAGCGATCCTATTGGCCACCGAAGAGGAGGAGGAGCAGGGAGGAGACACAGGGGGGAGCCGAGGAGGAGGAGACGCAGAGTGAAGCCGCCGACCAGAGGAAGTGCTGCCCGTGACCTAGATGGGGTAAGTGCGGGACTGGTGACTGACTGACCGGGGGGTGGATTGCAGCCCCCCCCAAAAAAATATACCGCCAGCCGCCACTGGTCAGAATTAAGTAACACAGAGCTGAGGGGTCAGGATTCAGTAATACAAAGTTGAGTTCAGGAGCCAGGACCATGCAAGTCAAAGAGTTCAAGGGCCAGGATTAACCACTTTCCGCCTGCGCTATTGCCGAATGACGGCTACAGCACGGGCTTGCAGTGGGGTAGCGTGGGTTGTCAGCGCCCGGGGCAAGGCAAGTAATTTGCGCCCCCTAACCTGCGGACTTTTAAGGCACTCCCTGAGTCCCTTCCCTTCCTACAATAGTACTGACCAGCCTGATTCTAGAGAAGCAAAATGATACCCCAGCTCCACTGCCAATATGATGGTCTATGAACTGTGTTCCGGTGCTTTAGCCAGGACGTTCAGGCCCGAAAATGCAGTACTTGAATCAGAAAAGGGCTGGCGACTCGGATGCTCTTGAAGTCCTTTTTTGGGTTACATGGGTACAGGCTACGGTGACGCGTTTCGGCTAAGAAGCCTTCATCAAAGCATACATGTTTGATTTAAAAACTGATATTTATAACAGAGTAAGCACTCCAAATGGGGCGGGTGCATCCTAATCAGGGCAATCAAAACAATTAAAAACACATGGAGAAAAGAAAGAGAGAAGCACAGCAGGCATATGAGAGACATATCATGAACAAATGAAGCATATTCAAAATGGTGCAATAAATGTATCAAACGATGCGACTATGTTGAAAAATGCGATTATGCTACAAAAAGCTTTATATCCATCCTATCATTCAAACCATACGGTTTTCTAGTATTGAGGGTATGTATCCACCATACTTCATGCTTGAGCAAAATACGATGAGTGTCACCTCCTCTTGGGGGTTTTTTAACCTGTTCAGCACCAAAAAAGGAAAAAGTGTCAAGATTACCATGATGGAATTCCCGGAAATGTTTTGACACATTTGAGATATTTTTAGCATTAATATTTGTAGTGTCATTCACATGTTCCGAGATTCTAACTCTCAACGGGTGTATAGTGCATCCAACGTATTGTAGACTGCAGGCACTACACTGAATAACATATACCACCGATTTAGAGTTGCAGTTTATATACTGTTTGATGGTATATGTTTTCTTGGTAGATAAAGAAAAAACCGAGGTGCTTTTTTTATGTCTATGACACTGCCTACAGTTGTTGTGGCCACACATGTAGGAACCTACAGTGGAAAGCCAGGTCTGCGATTTGTTATTCAGTGTAGTGCCTGCACTCTACAATACGTGGTCGTTGGGTGCACTATGAATCCGTTGAGAGTTAGAATCTCAGAACATGTAAATGACACTACAAATATTAATGCTAAAAATATCTCAAATGTGTCAAAACATTTCCGGGAATTCCATCATGGTAATCTTATCTCTCATCGTATTTTGCTTAAGCGTGAAGTATGGTGGATACATACCCTCATTACTAGAAAACCGTATGGTTTCAACGATAGGATGGATATAAATCTTTTTTTAGCATAATCGCATTTTTCAACATAGTCGCATTGTTTGATACATTTATCGCACCATTTAGAATATGCTTTATTTGTTCATGATAAGTCTCTCATATGCCTGCTGTGCTTCTCTCTTTCTTTTCTCCATGTATTATTATTATTATTTAGGGTACTTATATAGCGCTGTCAATTTACGCAGCACTTTACATATACATTGTACATTCACATCAGTCCCTACCCTCAAGGAGCTTACAGTCTAAGGTCCCTAACTCACATTCATATACTAGGGCCAATTTAGACAGAAACCAATTAACCTACCAGCATGTCTTTGGAGTGTGGGAGAAAACTGGAGTACCCGGAGGAAACCCACGCAGGCACAGGGAGAACATGCAAACTCCAGGCAGGTAGTGTCGTGGTTGGGATTTGAACCAGTGACCCTTTTTACTGCTAGGCGTGAGTGCTACCCACTACACCACTGTGCCGCCCCGTTTTTAATTGTTTTGATTGCCCTGATTAGGATGCACTCGCCCCATTTGGAGTGCTTACTCTGTTATAAATATCAGTTTTTAAATCAAACATGTATGCTTTGTTGAAGACTTCTTAGCCGAAACGCGTCACCGTAGCCTGTACCTGTGTACCCAACCTGATTCCTACTCTGACCACTACACTAACCTACCTGACCACTATAATAACCTACCTAACCACTACACTGACCACTGCACTAACCTACCTGATTCCTACACTGACCTACCTGACCACAGCACTAACCTACCTGATTCCAACAATGACCTACCTGACCACTACACTGGCCTACCTGACCACTACACAGACCTACATGATTCCTACCCTGACCTACCTGCTTCCTATACTGGCCACTACACTGACCTACCTGTCCACTATCCTGACCCCTACACTACCTGATTCCTACACTGACCACTACACTACCCACCACACTGTCCATTACACTGTCCACCACACTACATTGTTCAATACACTACACTACACTGACCACTACACTGTCCAGTACACTACACTGACCACTGCACTGACCACTACACTGACCACTACACTGTCCACTACACTGCTCTGACCACTACACCATCCACTACACAGCACTGACCACTACACTGCACTGACCACTACACTGCACTGACCATTACACTGTCCACTACACTACACTGACCACTACACTGTCCACTACACTGCACTGACCACTACACTGTCCACTACACTACACTGACCACTACACTGTCCACAACACTACGCTGACCACTACACTGTCCACTACACTGCTCTGACCACTACACTGCACTGACCACTATACTGCACTGTCCACTACACTACACTGACCACTACACTACACTTATACTGACACCAGACCTTTTTTTTATTTATACCGACTTTAACTGCTTGTCTTATTTCTCTAATCTCTCTGGCTGGCTGCTCCCTCTCCCCAAACCGTATCCACCCCCTCACCTGCAGCTTGTAGCTTCCATCAGTCCGGAGGATAGGGGGGGAGCCTGAAGGAGGTGAAGACAGCAGCGGTGTTCACAATGAGGTGGAGGTGGAGGCGGAACTCCAGGAGCAACGACGATCGCGGATAGGCCAGCTCCATCGCAATCATGGATAGGCCAGCACCTCCGCGATCACTGATAGGCCAGCCCCGCCGCGATCACTGATAGGCCAGCCCCCCCTTGATCACGGATAGGCCAGGAAGGAGATGTAAGTGCCCAGTAGACAAGTGGTTAAGCAGGTAATACATTTCTCCTGGTGTCCTGCATGTCTGGCTTCCTACTTCCCCCTTCTGCTTCCAGTCATTCCCAGCTGCTGGGGCCCAATTTTGTGCTCAGGAGGCAGGGATCGCAGATGAAACTTTGCAGTGTACATGCTCCAACTCAAGTCACAGTGCTCAAAATGGGGTGACTGGAGCAGCTTGCACATCATGAATTGGCACACATGTGCAGGCTGCTCTAGCAGTGCCATTTTAGACTGATGCTTAGTTTGCACAGTGTATGTTCAGTTTGAGTGTACGCACTGCAGAATTTACTGTGAGTTGCCCGGCTCCTGGGGATGAATATTGGGACAAATGGTAACCTTGCTCTAAGATGGGTATTTTGTTTACTTTGGAGAGATTTCCTTTCATTTCCTGTTTCATCTCCAGGACAGGAAGTGAGGGGAAATCTTCCCTAAAGCTGAAGTTTATATATGGCTATTTTTGCATAGTTACATTGGTCCAGTTTTGACCAATGTAAACAGGCATGTGCCATTCCTGGCTGATCCCAATGGAAACTATAAATCACTGTTGTAGGCATTGTAGCATGCCAAGCAGTTGCCTTGTTGCCTAGTGCACAGGGGGTTACTTGCTCGGCATAGGTGCCATTTTGAGTACACTGCATCTTCTCAATGAATGCAAATCGTTCTCTGATTGGACAACGTGGAGAAGCACAGCGTCAGCGGTGATGTCACATTGACTTTAAAACTAAGCTCCAGGCAAAAGGCTAAATACACACTTGAAGTACATATACTGTATAAGAGGGATTTTAGCTGCCAAAAGGTTTGTATTGCGTAGTATGCGTAGCCATTCTTGAGATTTATACAGGCCTATCAGGCAACATAGCCAGGTTGGAGATTTGACTTTACTGCAGTTATGTAATAGAGCTTGGTCACTTTCCTGCCCCTAGTGTGGGATTGGACAGTGAAGGAGCAGCAGCACACTGAATACTAGATATGTGCATGACGAAAAAATGTGTTTTGTTTCTTTTCGATTTGTTAATCTAGTTATTTTGTTTCGTTCAATTCGTATTCGGAATTAGTTTTATATCTTTTTCAAATTTTCTTGAAATTCACCAATTTTTTTAGATTTGAAACATTCAAATGGATACATTTTGAATTTCGAATGGAAAACTTTCGATTTTTTTTTTTTCGATTTGAGTGTGGAAAAGTTAACAAACAAAAGAAAATCTTCACCAAATGATTACAATGACTCTTTAAATCACCTTTGGCTTAACTAAAACAGCATTATTTCGAAATGGTACTCTAATAACACACACAGTCTTTGATTTCAGAAACATGTTTACAGTTTGAATTCGACTGGAATTCGATGTAAAATTTGATTCGAAATTCAATTCGAATTTCGTTTTGTTATTCGGAGCATTCGGTAAACTTTTGTTTATACTGTAATTCGGGTATTCGGATATATCAGAATTTCTGAATAATGAAAAATTCATCCGCATATTGATTCGGAACGAAACGAACCGCACATGTCTACTGAATACTACTTGTTCTTGTACCCATTTCAGCGTGAAAGCATATTCCTTGGGGGGCAGAGGTTCATACAGCACACTTGGCTGGCTCCTAGTACTCCACTTTCTGGGCTGAGTTTGTATGTACTAGGGACTACAAGAAGCTGTTGTCAAAACAAATTTAGGGGATTAACCACTTCAATAATTGGCACTTTCCCCCCTTCCTACCCAGGCCAATTTTCAGCTTTCAGCGCTGTCACATTTTTAATGACAATTGCGCGGTCATGCAACACTGTACCCAAACAATTTTTTTTAACATTTTGTTCCCACAAACAGAACTTTCTTTTGGTGGTATTTGATCACCTCTGGTACTTTTATTTTTTTGCTAAACAAACAAATAATAAAAAAAAATTTTTGAAAAATTTTTTTTTGTTTTTTTCTGTTATAAAATTTTGTAAATAAGTAAGTTTTCTCCTTCACTGATAAGCTGCACTGACGGGCACTGATGATGAGGCACTAATATATATATGGGCAGCACTGATGAGGAGGCACTGGCAAGCATTATTTATGGGCACTGATTGACACCTCTAATGGGCACTGATTGGCACCTCTAATGGGCACTGATTGGCAACCCTGGTGGTCATGGGTGGGCATCCTGAGGGGGCTGCACTGATATTCAATCAGCGCAGACCCCCCCCGTCAGGAGAGCAGCTGATCGGCTCTCCTCTACTCGTGTCTGTCAGTGCGAGTGGAGGAAAGGCCGGTAAACGGCTCTTCCTGTTTACGCTGTGATCAGCTGTGATTGGATACAGCTGATTACATGGTAAAGAGCCTAGGTCAGAGGTTCTTTACCGAGATCAGTGATGCGGTGTGTCAGACTGATACACCACACCAATGATCGCCATGCTGCACGCCCCACGGGTGCGCAATCGCAGCTTATCCTGCTGGACATCATATGATGTCCAGTCAGGATAACTTAACCACTTTGTGCATGTCATTCTGCTATATGGCGGGTGCAAAGTGGTTAAAGGAGTTGTAAAGGCAGAAGGTTTTTTATCTTAATGCATTCTATGCATTAAGATAAAAAACCTTCTGTGTGTAGCAGCAACCCCAGCACCCCCTAATTACCTACCTGAGCCCCTTCTCCCTCCAGCGATGTCCACGATCCCCTCAGCCATCCAGGACACGCCTCCTGATTGGCTGAGACAGAGCAGCGGTGCCAATGGCTCCCACGGCTGTCAATCAAAGTCAGTCAGTCAATCAGGGGGGAGATGGGGCAGGCCAGGGAGGGGCGCCGTGTCTGAATGGATACACGGAGCTCTGACTCGCCTTGGGTGCCCCCTGTAGCAAGCTGCTGGCTAAGGGGCACTCAAAGGAGGGAGGGGCTAGGAGCAGTAAAGAGGGACCCGAGAAGAGGAGGATCCAACTGCACGGAGGAGATAAGTATAACATGTTCTTATATATTCTTATCACTAGTAACTAGTACACTTATTATGAACGTTTATATATGGAATGATTTGGTATAATTTATGTATTAATTACTATGCACAAACAAGGAAATAGGCGCAGCAACATTTATTAGTTTTTTTTAGTGATTATAAGAAATGTTTTTTTGGATTCCTACTTACCTAGGTGGATGTAGCATCGGATCGATGCTGCATCTGTCCCCCGGCACCTCTAACACTGAGAATCGAGTGATTGAACACCTTCGATCGTTCGGTTCTCACAGCTCCCTGAGCAGAGAGCTGCTGACTGTCAATCACAGGTCTCTGCTCTGCCCCTTCCTCGCTCATTGGAGCGCTGGGCTGTGGAGGAGGCAGGAGCGGCCAGTTCAGGCTCTCAGCAGCTCGTGGAGAGGCTGAGCCGGGTGCTGGTCCAGGGATCTGGGCGGATTCCGACTCCATGGTCGTGATGACGCGGTGCCTGGACCGACTCTGTGGCATCAGCCAAGAGCGGACTTCAGCCCACTCTCTTCTGAAAACGGATCACAGGAGAGCAAAACGAACTGCACTGCTGTGATCCCCAGGAGAAGTATAGCCAAACAAGCTTTGGCTGTACTTCTCCTTTAACCGCTGCGGCAGGTCGGCATGATCCTGCGAGCCGTTGTAGTTATACGTCGGCTCCTTTAAGCGGGATAGCAGGAGCGCACGCGCCCGATGCACTGCGTGGGTGACGATGCTCGTGGCCGACGGTCGCGATGACCACCGGCCACGAGCGATCGCGGGCACGAGAGGCAGAACAGGGACCTGTGTACAAATCCCTGTTCTGTTCTGTGGTTTTTTTTTTCAAAATTGTCGCTCTTTTTTTGTTTGTTTTTTTGTTGATCAGAGATGATCAAATACCACCAAAAGAAAGCTCTTTTTGTGGGAAAAAAAGGACGTCAATTTTGTTTGGGTGCAGCGTCGCACGACCGCGCAATTGTCAGAATCGCAAAAAAAGGTCTGGTTATTCAGCAGCCAAATCTTCCGGGCTGAATTGGTTAACATTGTGAGAAAACAATTTGGTTGCTTGCAGCCATCCACTAGATCTTGATCTATACCACACACGCCAGAACAGGTAGTGTAGGATAATATAATTCTTCTTTAAAATATACGATTTGGGTTATTTTTAGCTAAGAAATGTAACAGACTACATTTTAGCCTAACTTCATGAAGAAATATTATTTGTTTGCAAAATTTTTTTAACAGAAACGTGTAAAAGAAAAACGTGGAGTTTTTTTGTTGTTGTACAATTTTAAGTATTTTTTCTTTTATATAGAAAAAAAAAAACCCTGTGGTGATTAAATGCCACCAAAAGAAAACACAATTTGAGGGAAATAAAATGATATAAATCTCATTTGCATACAGTATTGCATGACCACACAGTCATTGCCAGCTAAAGTAGCACAGTGCTGAATAGCAAAAAATGTTCTGGCCATTAAAGAGGAAGTAAAGTCTTCCTCTTTAATTATACCTGCAGGTAAGTCTATAATAAGGCTTAGCTGTAGGTACTGTAAATATCTCCTAAACTTGCACAGTTTAGGAGACATTTACTATATACACTGTCGCCGACGCTGGAACAGCCCGCTCGTGCCATTTCTTCAGGGCCCGTGCCGTGACTGGCGGCACCCGCACGCATGCGTGGGAGTGATGTTATCACGGCTCCGGCCAATCACAGAGCCGGAGCCCGCAAACCCGGAAGTAACTCCGGGAAAGATGTTGGCTGTGTCAGCGGTGTGCCAGCACCACTGTAGGGCATCATTCTAAGGTAAGTATTTCATAATGAGCTAGTGTGCGATGCATACTAGCACATTATGCCTTTTTCTTGCAGGTTTTTTTTTTGGTGGGATCTTTTTTTTGGAGGTTTACAACTTCTTTAAGGGGGTAAAACCTTTCCGGAGGTCAAGTGGTCCACCGCATCACACCAGATGAAAGATTTCAACTAGGACACCTGCCACCAGCACAAGGGACACTTCTCATTAGATGTAAGTACCACACCTTGTGTTGATTTTTTGTCTAAAAAACTAGCTAAATTAAAAAATACATGTAATGTTTTTTTTTTAATAAGTACATAACAACATTAAGCCGGTTATTTTCATATTTGCTTGGAGTTTAGCTTTAAATAGGGTGCCCCTTAAGTGTAAGAACAAAGGTATGTATTTACACCTGTGCTCAGCTGGTAATAAATGGGTAGACATCTCAAGAATCAAGGGCTAAGAGATATCCACCTGCTCTCTCTTGAGTGCCATACCAGCGCCCACTCGGATCTTTGTTCAAAGCGCAGGATGGCAGGCACATTGGTGGCTAATGAATCAGAGGATCAGATTTGTTTTGCTATGCCATAGCGAGCACCTCTGACAGACTGCAGCTTATTACCCTCCAGCACATAAGAAAAAGTCTGAATTAGTTTAAGGGCAGCCTCATTGTTCTGGAAAGAGAGGTAGACTACACTGTGTGCACAATTGAATGAACATCCATTTTAAATATCTGCAGCTATTATTTAAAGCAGTGGTTCTCAACTCCAGTCCTCAGGACCCACCAACAGGCCAGGTTTGCAAGATAACTGAAATACATCACAGGTGATATCACTTGCTGCTCAGTGATTGCAGTATTCTAGTCTGCATCTCCCCAAGGTAATACATAAACCTGGCCTGTTGGTGGGTCCCGAGGACTGGAGTTGAGAACCACTGATTTAAAGCAAACACTTGGTGGCAGCACTGGGCCACACACAAACTTTTCAATGCAGATGTTGTTCTGGCAGGAGATTTATTGTATACTAAGTATATACTAATTATATACAATATTTGGGTACTCATGAAAATAATTTATAAGCATGTATATGAGGACAAGCAACTTACTTTGTTTCTAAATAAAACAATTTTTATTATGAGGATTATCACTGTGTACAGCCGTGGCCAAAAGTTTTGAGAATGACACAAATATACATTTTCTCAAAGTCTTCTGTCTCAGATTTTATGATGGCAATTTGCATATACTCTAGAATGTTATGAAGATTGATCAGATGAATTGCAATTATTTACAAAGTCCCTCTTTGCTATGTAAATGAACTTAATCCCATAAAAAAAAAAAAACATTTCCACTGCATTTGTCAAGAAGGATTCAGGGCACCCAAGAAAGTCCAGCAAGCGCCAGGACCAACTCCCCTACAGTTGATTCAGCTGCGGGGTCAGGGCACCACCAGTACAGAGCTTGTTTAGGAATGGCAGCAGGCAGGTGTGAGAGTACATCTGCACAGACAGTGACTTTTGGAGGATGGCCTGGTGTCAGGACAGGCAGGAAACAAGCCACTTCTTTTCAAGAAAAACATTGCTGAGAACTGGGGTAAAGTCATTTTCTTGGAGGAATCCCCTTTCTGATTGTTTGGGGCATCCTGAAAATAACCTTGTTCAGAAAAGAAAAGGTAAAAGCTACCATAAGTTCTGTGTCATGCCAACAGTAAAGCATCCTGAGACCATTCATGTGTGGGATAGCTTCTCAGCCAAGGGAGTGGGCTCAGTCACAATTTTGCCTAATGCCGCGTACACACGGGAGGACTGTTCCACCGGACTGGTCCGATGGACTTTGCACCGAATTTTCCGACGGACTTTCGACGGACTTCCGACAAACTTTTGAACGAACGGACTTGCCTACACACGATCACACCAAAGTCCAACTGATTCGTACGTGATGACGTACGACCAGACTAAAATAAGGAATTTGATAGCCGGTAGCCAATAGCTGCCCTAGCGTGGGTTTTCGTCCATCGGACTAGCATACAAACGAGCAGATTTTTTCGGCCGGACTCGAGTCTGTCGGACAAATTTGAAACATGTTCCAACTCTAAAGTCCGTCAGATTTTTGACCGAAAAAGTCCGCTGCAGGTCCGATGGAGCCCCCACATGGTCATGTTGTACGCCGGATTTGGTCCGTCGGACCAGTCCGTTCGAAAAGTCCGCCCGTGTGTACACGGCATAAGAACACAGCCATGAATAAAGAATGGCACAAAAACATCCTCCAAAAGCAACTTCTCCCAACCATCCTAGAACAGTTTGGTGATGAACAGCATGATGGAGCACCTTGCCATAAGGCAAAAGTGATAACTAAGTGGCTTGGAGAACAAAACATTAAAATTTTGGGTTCATGGCCAGGAAACTCCCTGTTTTGTGGTCAATCCTCAAGAGGCAGGTGAACAAAAAAAACACCACAAATTCTGACAAACTCCAAGCATTGATTAAACAAGTATGGGCTGCAATCAGTCGGGATGTGGCCCAGAAGTTGATTGACAGCATTCTGGGGTGAATTGCAGAGGTCTTGAAAAAGAACCTAAACCTAATGTAATTGTCAATAAAAGCATTTCACATTTATGAAATGCTTGTAATTATACTTCAGTATACCATAGTAACATCTGACAACTTTTGGCCACAGATGTAACTACATATCTCCCAGTTATCAGAGATAGGAAATAATTTTTAGCACAAGGCATGCATGCAAAGGACATACATTCGCCTGCTATGCCCCGAGTTCCGCCGAACATAAAGTAATATTCTGAGCAGCGCCCATGGCCTCAATTCACCTTTTCACCCTGAGAACAGACTTTCTATTGAAGTGAATGGAGTCTTTAGCATGATGCACAGGCCAGAATATTTCAGCTATACGTTGTGTGATACCGAGCAGGCCACATAGTGGGGATCTTGGATCAGCAGGTTGTAGATTCTGGGGAAGCAGTGCAGTATAATAGAATGGGTAACATAGTAAGTACAATTTTCTTCCAAAGCCTTTATAGAGTATAGACAAATCTGTTTTAGATCAGGTTGCTTTAGACTAAGGGCTTGTTCACACAATGTCCTTTTAAGCTCTGTGGATCAACACAAACTCAACATAGAAAACAATGGTTTTCTTAAAGTCCTGATTACACTATACATTTTTTGTATTATAATGCAACACAATCCACAACAAGGTGTTACAACACACAGCAGCACGTCACACTATGCTGTTGTGCATGGAGTCGAATGGAGTGTTTGGTAATGTCCAAATTAATTTAACCACTTGCCTTCCCCACTGGGCACTTTTACCCCCTTCCTGCCCAGGCCAATTTTCAACTTTCAACACTGTCATACCCGAAGTTGCCAAAAGTAGTACAGAAACTACTTTTGGGAATCGATGCCGCACCGGTCATCGTTGCACCAATTCGGACGGTGCTATCGCGGGCAATAGCTGCCGATTTGCATGCGATTTGACATGTCAAATTGCATGCCAAATCGCATCATTGTGAACCTGGACTAAATGACAATTGTGTGGTCATGCAATGCAGTACCCAAATTAATTTTTTACCATTTTTTCCCCCACAAATAGAGCTTTCTTTTGATGATATTTAATCACTGCTGGGTTTTTTATCTTTTTCTAAAAAACGACTGAAAAATTTGGAAAAAAGTAATTTTTCTCCCTCACTGATGTGCACTGATGAGGCTGCACTGATGAGCACTGATGAGGAAGCACTGATATGCAGCACTGATAGGTGGCACTGATGGGCAATGCTAGGTGGCACGGATGAGTAGGCACTGATGGTCACTGAGGAGGCACTAATATGCAGCACTGATGGCTAAAGGACATCGTCACCTCCCCCTCGCACTTGCCGCAATAGGAAAATTTGTTTTTCCTATTGCAGTGAGCGCGAGATGTAGTACCGTCAGGAACTGACTCCGGTGGAGGTACGATGTAAAGATTTGAAACAGGTGTCAAATCTAAAGTCCGTCGGATTTCTGACCGGAACGGTCCGTCGGAAGTCCGATGCAGCCCACACACGGTCGGACCAGTCTGGTCGGAAAGTCCACTCGTGTGTACGCTGCATTAGTGTTGACAAGGAACTTTTCAGTCAGGATCAGTGCTTTCTCTGTTTAGTGTTGCTGTATATAGCTTCTTTGTTCTTGTTCAGGCTGCAGCAGTCCTGTCTCTGGAACGACTAGAAGAGAGTTGTGAGCTGGATACATAAAACCTAATGGGCAAGTCAGAGCCTTCTAAGTGAGTACTAATGACTCTGGGAACAGGAGAGCAACTTCAGGTTGCATACCCAGCTGGGGTAGAGCTATGGAGTGGGACTGGAAAGGAGAGACTGGTATACTATAGGAGGCGCCTTGTTAATCTTGGCTGACAGAGCAGGATGCTTCACCTTTCCATTTGACTAAAAAGTGCATGTTATAAAAACTCTCCATAGAAGAATATGCATGGTGCTTACTTATACTTACAGCACTCTCTACCTTAGGTAGGTAGTTTGCTATAGGTAGTTATTTTTTGTTTCAGCCAGTGCAGGTAAATTTAGGCAGGCCTGGCTGAAAGCTAGGTCTCTTTGTTTTTGATCTGGGGGCTGGGATCTGAGGTTTGAGAGTAGCAGCAGGTGACTAACATGTGGCTTCATCTCTCTGGCGCCTCCTTCTGGTTTCCAGAAGGTTCTGGAAAAGAGGCGGGGAGAGAGGATTGGAGTGGGGTGTATCTAGGACCAATCCCCAACTAGGATTGGCAGGGGTAGGCCTCCTATACCCAGGGCCAGCCTGCTGGGGGAGGAGTTGTTGGGTGGAAGAACTGAGTGATGGAGTGTTAGGCTGTCAGGGCCTTTGAGGGAGCCCCCTCTCTGGGGGAGTGACCTTGGGCCGGGGCTCAATGAGCTGGGAAGGACCCCCCTCCATACAACCCAAACAAGGGGTGTCCTGAACAGGAGCAGGAGAGGACAGCGGGGAACACTGCCGGGCAAGTCGTCAGGAGGGATCTATCTGTGGTTCGGGGAGTGACCGGCACAGTCAGAAGATCTGGGAGAAACATGCCAGGAGTGGATGTAGAGTCAGAGGGAGAGACTGTGAGTCAGAGGGAGAGACTGTGATGTTGCTGGCATTTGAGACAGGCTGCTGCAGCCAGGAGGTTTGGCAGAGTCTGCACAGGACTGACTGGGACCAGTAGTCCACCTAAAACACAGCTAGCACAAAAAGACTCTTTTCAGTTGCTATTGGTTGCTACACGAAAGGAGACTGCAGACCTCTGCTAGCAAATTGCGAAACCTTAACTGTTAGGCCTTATTCAGTGTGGAGCCTAGCCATGTGCTAGCTGTGCCAGGAATCAGGCATTGTGCAGTAGAGGAAGCAGAGTGATGTGCTGAAGGAGTATGGAGCTTTAGAGACTGCAAATACAGATTCCAAATATCTTTTCATTCGTTTAAAGTCAATTATCTGGGCATCCCATGTTCCCTTTACCCCATCCAAGTTAAATCCCTCAATAAAGCAACAAAAAACCAGCTGATGGACTGTTCATTGTTCATTGTGAGTAGTGACTGGAAGTGAATGCCTGTCTGTGCAGGGTGACAGGTGGAACTACTACACTCAGCGACAACACGGGGGCACTGCTACATATTGAATCTGCATAACACTTTTGTGACTGAGATGCCCAGATTCCCAGACCAAATTTAGCAAAGTCTGTATGAAATTTGCCTGCCTAAAAAAAATTACACTGTTTATAGAAAAGAAAAATTGGTCTATTTTGATTGGCAGGGCTTGAATGCATGTGAGCTTGAGAGTTCATTAATTATGGCATCATACTGTGTGTGATGAGAATATATGCTGAGCTGCACCTGCACAACTCAAAGATGATTCCTAACAGGCAAGTCAGTTTGTTTTGGTGCAGAAGGGACATAGCACATCTCTTCTGCAATAAAAAATATGCTAGCTCACTTTTTGTTTTTAGGGTAAATTCAGTCTTCAAAATAAATGGCACCGCAGCACCCCAACGTGCAATACATGTATTTTCATAGTGCTAACCAAGACTTAAGCCGGCCATAGATGGTTCGAATCTCGTGCGTTTCAGCAAGGACCGGCCGAGATTCAAACCATCTATGGACAGGCAGAATATACTGAAGTTGATTCATCGATTGCCTTGAGTACAACCAGCATGTTGGATTTTCCGAATGCGATAACTGCCAGTGTTCTCCCGGCAGGGACAGCTCCCTGTATCCCCCCGCCGGGAGAACACAATGCTCTGGGTATCAAGCGATTTTCTTTCCTGCAACCAAGGGTACCCTGATCAACCCCGATATCTTTGGTGAGATATCAGGGGTCTAAACAGACCCCTGAAGTCTCACAATCCCCAGTCCACTCACTGTTGTCACTTAGAATAGGAAGGGGCCAGTAAATGACATACCGTACTTGCCCCTGCCCCTGCTCTGCATTCTGAAGATCCCCCTGTGTGCCTGCAGCTACTGCTGGCAGGAGAGGGGAGGGGGGAAACTGGCATCCCTGTGGGGGTTTGTAGGTTCACACGGTGGAGGGGGTTCTTGGCAGCAAGAGAAATCTGGATCAGTGCAACGGGTGGGGAAAATAACTGGAACCGATCTTTTGTGCCTCTTACTGCAGCTGGAGATGTGGGCTTTCAGCTGCCGCAGTGAGAGCCACAAGTTTTGTTCCGCTCTATCCACTTTACACACAATCCCCCCCTGTTGAGGAGTCGGGGGGCGAACTGCAGGGGCCCCCCCACACACCTGGGGCCATTGTGAAAAGATGGCCCTGAAGATGAATATACAATAGTCAATTCATACAAAAATTCTCAGTACATTCGATGGCTTGATGAAAGTAGTTCAAAATGTTATTTGGTTTTCACATTCGATTTTGGAGTGAATAGACTTTTGCTGAATGAAAATCACATTCACTGTTATTGATTTGTTATAAGTATGTTTCGTTTGATTTGGCCCCACTAATAATTATAAAATGTATTGTTTCTTAAGATTAAATATTTTGCATGAAAATCTACTAGTAGCAACAGCTTTAGCCATCTGTTCTTCATAGTGTTGGCCAAGCGGCACCGGCATGGGACACAGTGTCAAGTTCTCACACAAAGG
Organism: Aquarana catesbeiana; assembly: GCF_042186555.1. Taxonomy (NCBI): domain Eukaryota; kingdom Metazoa; phylum Chordata; class Amphibia; order Anura; family Ranidae; genus Aquarana; species Aquarana catesbeiana. The sequence continues at coordinate 185,496,890 of NC_133327.1, read as the reverse complement.
GGAACAGTCTTATACTTGCGTGCCAGTTTCAGGGATATAATACCTGCGTGTGCAAACCTAAGACAGGCACTGCCAGGCACTGCCAGGCACAAACACAAAGTAATTGGAATTTTATTTTACATGTATAGAATATATCTATTAGAGCTACACGATTCTGGCCAAAATGAGAATCACAATTTTTTTGCTTAGAATAAAAAGATTGTGATTCTCGCGGCATAAATCTTTCACATTATACAAAAAAAAATTGGGCTAACTTTACTGGTTAGTTTTTTTTTTAAATTCATTTAAGTGTTAATTTTTCCCCAAAAAATTGCATTTGAACGACTGCTGCGCAAATACAGTGTGACATAAAATATTGCAACAACCACCATTTTATTCTCTAGGGTCTCTACTAAAAAATATATATATATTGTTTGGGGGTTCTAAGTAATTTTCTAGCTAAAAAAATGATTTTAACTTGAAACCAACAAATGTCAGAAAAAGGTTTATTATTTAAGTGGTTAAACTTCCCTCATTTACCAAAGTGTAATCCTTTGATCTAAAGGACAAATGTTTATACTTAAGTTCCACTGCTAAAGAATGTTGTGATTTTTGGCAGACTGCCCGTTTTTTTTTTCCTTTCTTTTGATGGCTGTCGGCTTCAGCAGAGCAGAGAGAATTCTCTGCATAGAAAGAATCAGAAAAATACTTTGTCAATATCGCACGGGGGAAAAAAATTGCGATATCGATTCTTAACGATTAATCGTGCAGCTCTAATAGCTATAGAATGTACAGTGTTTGCAGGAAATGCAACAGATTCAAAACCCAGCTCCAGCCAAAACGTTTGATTTTTTTTTGAGCAGGAAAAGGTTAGGTTTTATGTACACGGGACTTTTTACAACCTCTTCTGAACAATTTAACTTGACAGATAGTAACCCGCGTTTCAAATGTCTGTTTTGCCGCGTTTAGCGGCGTTTTGCCGCGTTTGCGTTTAGAAGCGTATTCCCTATGGAGAATATTTACTCTCACTTCCTGCCAGGAGAGGAAGTGATAGAATCTCTCCAAAGGGAACACAAAAAACACATGCTCTTGTTTGGTTTTCAGATGTATAGGAAGTGAGTCAAAATCTGCCCAATGGGAAGCCAGACAGAAATAAATCATAATAAAAATGTTACCTCTTCCCAACTCCAAAACTAAATATAATATTTTGACAAGACTTAGGCTTTAGAGTACAGATACTCCTTGTTTAATGACTTACCTGTTTAACAACCGCTCGGACTTACGACCAGCTCTCCCCACCTGAACGACGCGCTGTACATCATTGTACAGTACAGAAGTTTCGTTTGTGTTCTGTATTTATGGAAATTAAAACAACGTTATTGAGCTGGAGTTTTGTGTTTGAACCTTTTTTTCAGAATACAGTACAGTAGTTAAGAATGCTTAAAATATTGATTACTTGTGGCTCCTCATTTAACGACCAATTTGTTTAACGACCTGGTGGTTGGAACGGAACCTGGTCGTTAAGTGAGGAGAGCCTGTATACATAAACTCTCACCTTATAAAAGAGCCCATTCAGTTTAAAATAGAAATGAAAGGTAAAACATTTGTGTATAGAGATAAAAACCATAAATACAATTTTTCCCCTGATCACATACCCTCTGTTCTCAGCTGCATAAGGAGTTTAGAGAGCTGGGGAGGAGAAACAGCAGCACACTGAACTTCCCAGTGAATGGCTGTGCAGGGGGGGTGTCAGCACAAGTGTGATCATTGAAGGAGAGCATACTGAGTTCCCAGCACAGCTATAAAACTGACCACACTGTGCTCTCATGCCTAGTGTGGTCAGTTAAAAAAAAAGCAGGAGGACTGGCAGGGACCCTAGGTATTTCACATGTAGGAAACGATAAAAGAGAACAGGAGGCCGAAGCCGAAGGAGGCTTAAAGGCAGCAGAGGGAAATCAGCACCTGTATCAAGGGAGTAGAGTGGAGAGAGAGGCTGAAACTGTGAGTAAAGTGTGAGCTCTCAGACAAGCTGAGACACTTATCGCTGGATCCTTGGGGCCTATCCGGCACCCCGAGCCACAGTGGAACCCTTCCCCAGTGTGGGAGTTTGGCGGTGAGCCAGTTATATGGTATCTTGTTTAGCTGGAACTGTTTATTTTGTGCTGAAGGAAGCTATTTATTTTACCTGTTTGGAGGAATTAAAGCGGAGTTCCAACTATGTAAGATTTTTTTTTTGAACAAATATATTATTTAAAATGCTATTATTTATATGACTCACTGTTTAGCGATCGACGTCCGCTCGATTGCCGATTTAGATCAAACGATGTCTTTGTTTTTTTTATCCCTGGCATGTTCCATTTTGCTCGTGGGCATGTGAAGCCCACAAGCCTTATCTTTCTAGTTATGGTGCTGCTGCTGGACCAGCATGCACCAATCTTGCGCATGCGCAATAATGCGCTGTACCGGCGCTGTAAAGTATACAGGTTGCCATAATAACGGGCGGAGTCTTTGGAAGTGCCCGCTTCGTTGTTATGGCAACCTAGCCCTCGGCGCAGCCCACTGACTCCTGGGAAATGATGACACACATCTCCCAGGAGCAGTAGCGAGCGGAGGCACCGAGGAAAGTGACGTCAGGAGCCGAAGTGATGAAGGAGGCAGATTTCGAGGGACCACATAGAAACAGGCATAAAAAGGTAAGTAAAAAAAAAAAAATTCTCCAAATTTTTTTTTTTATTTGTGTCGTGCACATTAATGACATTTTTTTTGGATGGAACTCCACTTTAATAAAGGACTGCTTGCTTTTACCAACCTCATATAACAATAGATTCATAGTAAATGAAATGAGAATAAAGACGGCGCTGCCCTCTAATTAAATAAGTGCTATAAACTAATGTGGTAAGTGAATCCTGGCAATTAAATTAGGTGTCAATAGTGCAATCTACACAAATTATTCATAAATGACCGAAAAAAGTAGTAACGCCAGTAAGTAAGACACTAATAAATAACTAAATCAGATCCCCCCAGTGGGATATAAGCATATGTAAAATTAGAAAATGAAAAGATAAAGTGAACTTCTATGATTAAATGTAAAAAGTAAAAAATATTATGTTTCCTCAAATTCAGAAGTTTTGGGACAAGATGGCGCCAGGGGTGATGTGAATTGTGTGATGAAAAAATTATTATATGTGTATGTAATGCTGCTGTAATATCCGTGTTACCATTACCATGTGTATGTAAAAATTAGGGTCGTGAATTATTCAAAAGTATTGGGACACCGTGGCGCTTGTGAAACATGAAATATCTTAATGTGACACCCTATCAACAAACTCCCTGTATGTTAAATACAAATATATAAAAGCATACATAAGCCATAAATTCTGATTTCATAAGTGCATGACAAGCAATCACTAGCTTCTATAAGGGTTGGGTAAATAGTCCATGCAAAGGGTTGTATATTTATAACCGGGTGGAGAAGACAAAGTTCAAGTGTAAATGCTGTTTATTTCATCCTTGGGGACACACCACAGTGACTTCTGTGCCTTTCAATCAAGATGGTGACTTTGAGGTGCTCACCCCCCAATGATACCCCACTCACCAGAGATAATCACCCCTGCAGGGGTACCGAGCGACAGAGTGGGTGTCTCAGGCCAGGTGATGTTCGCTCCTAATATGCTTCCATTCCTCTACTGCGTGCGGTCCTCACAGCTGCTCCAGGGAAAAGGTGTGCTCTAATATGACCATGTTATTCCAACGATTTGCCACCTTATTCTGTTAAACTCTCCAGTAGAACGGAAAAAAAGAAACACAAGGGAGCCTCCTTCGTGAAGTAAGTTTGGTATATTTATTGCACATAAGCTTTAAAAGAGAGTCCCAGTAAAGAATGTCCACAGGTTACAAGCCAAAAACAGAAGTAAAGTTGAAACAAGCACCGCTGTGTGCAGGGATGAGACCAGCAGCGAACTGCAATCGTGCGTCCCACCGTGCGTTCCAGCCAGCAATTCCGGGTATGACGTGTGAGCGTGACTCTGCCTTACGCGTTTCGTCATAGGACGTTTTCAAAGACGGTGTCGACGCCTACGCTTCACACAATGATATAGTTCCACAGTGCACATAACCACTCCCCTTGTTATGGTAATGTTGCTCGGGGGGAGGGTATGGTCTGACCGCTAGACGGCAAATGTGTATTCTTAACTAGGCAAACCTAGGCATTAACCTGTCATTTGCCTAACTGTTCACCGCTATCAATATTCCAATCGTTCACTGCAATATCGGCCCTTCAGCTGATTTTATTGTGTGCAGAACAGTGGTATATGGTCAAGAAGAATGAAATCCCTTGATTTATTTGTATGTAACTAAGGCAGATAGCGGTGAGTATTATTTATTAAAATTAAGGCAATTAAATAAATAAGATAGATTTGATCTACTAATGTGGAGCTATATTATTAATATTAAAAATACATATACATATATAGAAATTATTATATAGGTAATAAGATCCCCAATGTTTAATAGACACTTCATAATCTAAAATATAAAAAATGAAATACATATATTATGAGAAAATATAATATGAGAAAAATTTAATAAAAAATAATAAAAAAATAATAAAAAATAAAAAATACAATAAAAATAAAATACATATATTATGAGATCCCCAATATTTAATAGACATTTTTTAAAACTAAAATTCCTAAAAAATAGAGAATATTAAAAACACTGTATTATATCGGCCTATATGTGATACGTGTCCATATATAAACATGATAAAACTACATATAATTAAAAATATATATTTGGCATAGGATGAGGAAATGGTGATCAAGTGCATGTGAGTATAATGAGTTTCTAATGTAAAAGTATTGTTAATATATATGCTTTTTTTAAAAAACATATACAGCATGGGTACTACACCCATCACTTAAGTATCGTATTAACATGCTCTACACGGTTCAAAAATATTGGGACAAACCCTAGAGCCGGATATGATTTAATAAAATGGTAATAAAGTAACAAAGAGATAAGGACCAGAAAGGTAGTAGAGTCATAGGGTAATAGAGACCAATATAGAAATTGTGGGTAAAGGAGGATTACTGTTTCAGATATCCATTTTCTAATTGCTGTATATAGTAGGCGTCCATATAGGAGGCCCATTGTCACTATATCTGTGGATTTGATCTTGCTATTATCTAGGGGTTAGCTATATAGCAATTCAGATCTATATCCAAGTTGAGCCCTTTTGGGGCAAGAGAACCCAGTCGGTGGATCCAACTCGTTTCATTTCTGGATATTAAAGTTTCTCTGTTTCCTCCACGCCAGTGTTCCTGGACAGAGTCAATACCATAGAAGGTGAGTACACTTGGATCCCTGTGGTGGACCTCATCAAAGTGTCTGGATAGACTATGATTGGGGAACCCCTTCCTAATATTTTTAATATGTTCCCGGATCCGGACAAACAACTGACGGGTAGTTCTTCCCACATATTGAAGGTGGCATGGGCATTCCACAACATATGTGACATGTGTGCTTCTACAGGTAATCAACTGGTTGATTCTGTATTCTTTGTGGTCAGTAGATTCATAGTGTACGCAGTGAAGGTAACCTTTCACAATAGACATTTGGGACTGACATTGCTGACCTATTTTTCAGAAGTTGCTTTTTTAACCACTTTAGCCCCAGAAGGATTTACCCCCTTCATGACCAGGCCATTTTTTGAGATACGGCACTGTGTCGCTTTAATTGTCAAATTGCGCAGTCATGCAACACTGTACACAAACAAAATTGACGTTCTTTTTTTTCCCACAAATAGAGCTTTCTTTTGGTGGTATTTGATCACCTCTGCGGTTTTTATTTTTTGCACTATAAACAAAAAAAGACCGACAATTTTGAAAAAAAAAACCCAATATTTTTTTCTCTTTGTTATAATAAATATCCCAAAAAAATTTCTGCATCAGTATAGGCTCGCAATAAGCGTATATTATTTGGTTTGCGCAAAAAAATATAGCATCTACAAAATAGGGGATATATTTATGGTATTATTTATGGTATTTTTATTATAACATTTTTTTTTTTTTTTTTTTTACCAGTAATGGCGGTGATCAGCTATTTTTAGCGGGACTTTGACATTGCGGCGGACCGATCGGACACTTTTGACACTTTTTTGGGACCAGTGACATTATTGCAGCGTTCAGAGCTAAAAATAGCCATTGATTACTCTATAAATGGCACTGGCAGGGAAAGGGTTAAAACTAGAGACGAACAAGGGGTTAAGTGTTCCCTAGGGAGGTATTTCTAACTGTGGGGAGAGTGTACTGACTGGAGGAGGAGAGAGATCGCTGTTCCTGATCACTAGGAATGGCAGATCTCTCTCTACTCCCCTGTCAGAACGGGGATCTGTTTGTTTACCTTGACAGATCCTCATTCTGGCTCTCTGTGGAGTGATCGCAGGCCGCCAGCTATGCGCATCGGTTCTGGCGCCGCGCCGCGGGTGCGCTTCCTTTCGCTGGTAAAGAGACCGACATACAGCTACGGCGATTTGCACAGCCAAGCCAACCCGCCGCAGTATAATGACAGCGGCTGGTCGGCAAGTGGTTAAGCTGTCACATTTATCCCATGGCTTGCATAATTGACGAGTCACTAGCCCCAGAACAAATAAGCAGGTGAGGACATCTGACCTGAGGGATGTATGTGTGTATCAGGTTCCAGATCAGTGACCAGGGCTGCCATCAGGGGGGTACAGCCCATACACTTGTAAGGGGCCCCAGCGCCTGGACGGGCCCGGCCAACTGGCAGGGATGTGAGAAGGCAGAGGCGGGTGCAGAGGAGCTCAGTGGATGCTCCTGTATGTGTGTGAGTCGGCAGGCTCCTGCTCTGTCATTGAGCTGACATCAGGCTCTTTGGTGCCACCTGTGGCCATTTCCTGCATGTACATCCCTCTGTATGTGGAAACAAGAACTGGGACTAGGACCACCTTACAAGTAAGGGCTGTTGTGCAGGGGCTGTGTGTGTGTGTCTGTCTGTGTACATGCCTCTGTGTGTGTACATGCCTCTGTGTGTGTACATGTCTCTCATAGTTGCCAACATTGTAAAAAAAAATTTAGGGACACTTTTTGGCTGTAGGCGGAGTCAGATTATAATTAGGGGGTGGGGCATGCATTTGTAGGCGTGGCATAGCCGATAAAAATGCAAAGCGAGCCGCGCTGAGAAATGGGAGTGGTTTGCGTAAAATAGTGGGCATGGCTCAAAGCGGGCGTGGTTAGAGTCTGAGATGAATGAGGGATGGAGAGGGAAAGGGGGAAAGGGGGGGAGAGGGATGGAGGGACAGCAGCCCCAGATCCCACACCACAATAGCAAAATGTGTTTTCCAGAGTTTAACAATCAGCAGATAAAGATACTCCAAACACCTGGTGTTGGCGCTTCAATCATCCCGGCTCCATGATTGTTATGGTGTCAGGATGATTGAAGCGCATTATTTCTATTATTACATTGTAATATAAAAATAAATCATTCAACTCACCATAATCATAATCAGTGGGAGCCCTGAGTGTGTCACCTGCCACGTTGCCTGCCACCAGATGCCATCAGGTGCCCCCAGCAGAGTCCGTCCTTACATCAGGTTCCCCATCAGCGGAGCCTTCCTCACATCTGTGTCCTCAGCAGTGGAGCCCCTCCTTACATCTGTGTCTCCATCAGCGGAGCCCCTCCTTACATCTGGTGTCCCCATCAGCGGAGCCCTCCTTACATCTGTGTCCCCATCAGCGGTGCCCTCCTTACATCTGGTGTCCCCATCAGCGGAGCCCTCCTTACATCTGTGTCCCCATCAGCGGAGCCCTCCTTACATCTGTGTCCCCATCAGCGGAGCCCTCCTTACATCTGGTGTCCCCATCAGCGGAGTCCTCCTTACATCTGGTGTCCCCATCAGCATCAGCCGAGCTCTCCTTACATCTGGTGTCCCCATCAGCGGAGCCCTCCTTACATCTGGTGTCCCCATCAGCATCAGCCGAGCTCTCCTTACATCTGGTGTCCCCATCAGCGGAGCCCTCCTTACATCTGGTGTCCCCATCAGCGGAGACCTCCTTACATCTGTGTCCCCATCAGCGGAGTCCTCCTTACATCTGGTGTCCCTATCAGCAGAGTCCTCCTTACATCTGTGTCCCCATCAGTCCTCCTTACATCTATGTCCCAATCAGTCCTCCTTACATGTGGTGTCCCCATCAGTCCTCCTTATATGTGGTGTCCCCATCAGTCCTCCTTACATGTCGTGTCCCCATCAGTCCTCCTTACATGTCGTGGTGTCCCCATCAGTCCTCCTTACATCTGGTGCCCCCCTGTAACATGCAGACTGGCCCCCCCGTTACATGCAGACTGGCCCCCCCGTTACATACAGACTGCCCTCCGTGACATCCAGACTGCCCCCCCCGGTGACATCCAGACTGCTCCCCACGGTGACATCCCGACTGCCCCCCACGTGACATCCAGACTGGCCCCCCTGTGACATCCAGACTGGCCCCCCCGTGACATCCAGACTGTCCCCCCTGTGACATCCAGACTCCCCCCTGTGACATCCAGACTGCCCCCCCGTGGCATCCAGACTGCCCCCCGTGACATCCAGACTGGCCCCCCTGTGACATCCAGACTGCCCCCCCCGTGACATCCAGACTACCCTCCCTGTGACATCCAGACTGGCCCCCCCGTGACATGCAGACTGGCCCCCCCATGACATGCAGACTGCCCCCCCCTGTAACATGCAGACTGGCCCCCCCGTGACATCCAGACTGGCCCCCTCCTGTAACATACAGACTGGCCCCCCCATGACATGCAGACTGGCCCCCCGTGACATGCAGACTGGTCCCCCCTGTGACACCCAGATTGGCCCCCCTGTGACATCCAGACTGCCCCCCCCTGTGACTGGCCCCCCCTGTGACCTCCAGACTGGCCCCCCCGTGACATCAAGACTGGCCCCCCCATGACATCAAGACTGGCCCCTCCCTGACATCCAGACTGGCCCCCCGTGACATCCAGGCGGCCCCCCTTGTGACATCCAGACTGCCCCCCTGACATCCAGACTGGCCCCCCCGTGACATCCAGACTGCCCCCCCGTGACATCCAGACTGGGCCCCCCTGTGATATCCAGATTGGCCCCCCCGTGACATGCAGACTAAACGGGCCCCAAAGTTGGTCAACCGGAGCCACGTGGTACAATAGAGATTGAGCTGCAGTGCCGCAGCACAATTTCTATTGTAGCCATCCTGCCAGCCTACTTCTACTACTACGGTGAAAATAGTGGCCGGCGGACCTCTAGCGGCCGGCGGCGTGGACCTTGGCGGGGAAAAATCAGGAAAAATCGAATTTCCCGGGACATTTACCGGGAAACAATTAAATTGGGAAAAGAGTCTAAATCCCAGGAATGTCCTGGGAAATTTTGGACAGTTGGCAACTATGGTCTCTGTGTGTGTACATATTTCTGTGTGTGTGTACATGCCTCTACGTGTGTGTACATGCCTGTGTATGTGTGTGTACATGCCTCTGTGTGTGTACATGTCTTGTGTGTGTGTGTATATACATGCCTGTGTGTGTGTGTGTGTGTACGTGCTGAGAGCGTACAGGTGTGAGGGGGGCTGCGAGCGTACAGGTGTGAGGGGGCTGAGAGCGTACAGGTGTGAGGGGGCTGAGAGTGTACAGGTGTGAGGGGGGCTCAGAGCGTACAGGTGTGAGGGGGGGCTGAGAGCATACAGGTGTGAGGGGGGCTGAGAGCATACAGGTGTGAGGGGGACTGAGAGCGTACAGGTGTGAGGGGGGGCTGAGAGCGTACAGGTGTGAGGGGGTTTAGAGCGTACAGGTGTGAGGGGGGCTGAGACCATACAGGTGTGAGGGGGGCTCAGAGCGTAAAAGTGTGAGGGGGGCTGAGAGTATACAGGTGTGAGGGGGGGCTGAGAGCATACAGGTCTGAGGGGGGGCTGAGAGCATACAGGTCTGAGGGGGGCTGAGAGCGTACAGGTGTGAGGGGGGTTTAGAGCATACAGGTGTGAGGGGGGCTGAGAGCATACAGGTGTGAGGGGGGCTGCGAGCGTACAGGTGTAAGGGGGCTGAGAGCGTACAGGTGTGAGGGGGCTGAGAGTGTACAGGTGTGAGGGGGGCTCAGAGCGTACAGGTGTGAGGGGGACTGAGAGCGTACAGGTGTGAGGGGCTGAGAGTGTACAGGTGTGAGGGGGGCTGAGAGCGTGAGGGGGTTTAGAGCGTACAGGTGTGAGGGGGACTGAGACCATACAGGTGTGAGGGGGGCTCAGAGCGTAAAGGTGTGAGGGGGGCTGAGAGCATACAGGTGTGAGGGGGGGCTGAGAGCATACAGGTCTGAGGGGGGCTGAGAGCGTACAGGTGTGAGGGTGGTTTAGAGCATACAGGTGTGAGGGGGGCTGAGAGCATACAGGTGTGAGGGGGGCTGCGAGCGTACAGGTGTGAGGGGGGCTGCAAGCGTACAGGTGTGAGGGGGCTGAGAGCGTACAGGTGTGAGGGGGCTGAGAGTGTACAGGTGTGAGGGGGGCTCAGAGCGTACAGGTGTGAGGGGGGCTGAGAGCGTACAGGTGTGAGGGGGGCTGAGAGCATACAGGTGTGAGGGGGGCTGAGAGCATACAGGTGTGAGGGGGACTGAGAGCGTACAGGTGTGAGGGGCTGAGAGTGTACAGGTGTGAGGGGGGCTGAGAGCGTACAGGTGTGAGGGGGTTTAGAGCGTACAGGTGTGAGGGGGGCTGAGACCATACAGGTGTGAGGGGGGCTCAGAGCGTAAAGGTGTGAGGGGGGCTGAGAGCATACAGGTGTGAGGGGGGGCTGAGAGCATACAGGTCTGAGGGGGGCTGAGAGCGTACAGGTGTGAGGGGGGTTTAGAGCATACAGGTGTGAGGGGGGCTGAGAGCATACAGGTGTGAGAGGGGCTGCAAGCGTACAGGTGTGAGGGGGCTGAGAGCATACAGGTGTGAGGGGGCTGAGAGTGTACAGGTGTGAGGGGGGCACAGAGCGTACAGGTGTGAGGGGGACTGAGAGCATACAGGTGTGAGGGGCTGAGAGTGTACAGGTGTGAGGGGGGGCTGAGAGCGTACAGGTGTGAGGGGGTTTAGAGCGTACAGGTGTGAGGGGGACTGAGACCATACAGGTGTGAGGGGGGCTCAGAGCGTAAAGGTGTGAGGGGGGCTGAGAGCGTACAGGTGTGAGGGGGCTAAAAGCGGACAGGTGTGAGGGGGGTTTAGAGCATACAGGTGTGAGGGGGGCTGAGAGCATACAGGTGTGAGGGGGGTTTAGAGCGTACAGGTGTGAGGGGGGCTGAGAGTGTACAGGTGTGAGGGGGGCTCAGAGCGTACAGGTGTGAGGGGGGCTCAGAGCGTACAGGTGTGAGGGGGCTGAGAGCATACAGGTGTGAGGGGGGGCTGAGAGCATACAGGTGTGAGGGGGCTGAGAGCATACAGGTGTGAGGGGGGCTGAGAGCGTACAAGTGTGAGGGGGGCTGAGAGCGGACAGGTGTGAGGGGGGCTGAGAGTGTACAGGTGTGAGGGGGGCTAAGAGCGTACAGGTGTGAGGGGGGCTGAGAGCGTACAGGTGTGGGGGGGGCTGAGAGTGTACAGGTGTGAGGGGGGCTGAGAGCGTACAGGTGTGAGGGGGGCTGAGAGAGTACAGGTGTGAGGGGGGCTGAGAGTGTACAGGTGTGAGGGGGGCTGAGAGCGTACAGGTGTGAGGGAGGGCTGAGAGTGTACAGGTGTGAGGGGGACTGAGGCACTGAAGGACTTGGTATGATGGCTAGTGGGCGGATTCCGTGACTCAGTGGGGAATGTTGGTGATCAGGCTCGAAGGGGGGGGCCCAGGCCTAAAGCTGTGTAAGGGGCCCCACAATTTCTGATGGCTGCCCTGTCAGTGACCCACTAATTAGTGAATGAAAAATAAAGATGATGGCCAAAAAGCAAATCAACATTGGCAGCTCCTCCTACATCACTTATGTCCAAACTATACATTGTTTCTATCTAGCCATGACGGGTATGTTAGGCTACACCAACTATGCTTGCCATATGTAGGTTAATGTCTCTGATTTTAAAGTGGATGGATTATTTGAATGGGACCACTATGCTGAATATCCAAATGAAGACAGCTGACCAAAACACTCATGTACTGGATCATACCATGTGGCAGTTCTGTGTGGACGGGTTATATCAGTGCAGGGTATCTTTTCTCTTACTTCCTGTCTGGTGAAACTGTTGTCAGCAGGACAGGAAAATGTATCTAATGAAATCCCAGATAGTAATAAAAACCTGGCAGGAGTTTTAATGCTTCTACACTCTATCCAAAGCTCCAAAAAAAAAAAAAAAAACATTTTTGGCTTGATATAACTGTTGAAAACTTTTGTTTAAAAAAAGATCTCAGAGAAAATGAGAAGGATGTGTCAGTAATTTCTGCGCCACAAATCAACGATCAGCGGATTAGATCTGAAACAATTTAAGGCTTTGTTAACACTAGTGATGCTCTCTGAAGAGTGATCTGCAGTCAGAGCACTCTTCAGAAAGCATTATACAAATTGTAAGGAGATGTTGAATCACCTCTGCACCGCTTCATTTAACCTATTGAACGCCACATTAGCGAGGTCACGTTCAGCAGGCGATGTTGCCCACGATGCTGGGGATCGTTTTTGCTGCAGTGCAAAGCATTGCAGCCACGGCATGTGTACACCCAGGCTGCTGCCTTTGCAACATAAGAGGGGACAGTTGGGGGACAGTAAAACTGTGGCTCAACCACATGGTTTTACTGCCCCCTCCCCCTAGTGTAAATGAGCCCTAACTTGTCTGCTTATCTCTAAGTGTGTGTAAGTTCAGACCGTTTGTACCTAGAGGCCAGAGAAAGCCTGCTTGGATGGTTAAGGGAGCCATTCTTAGGGCCCATTTATACTTCTGTGTGCCGGGCCCAGATCTAGGGGGGTGCTGTACCAAGGTTTTTGAGCATTCATCCTTGATGCATGAGCCAGTTTGATGGGGGCAATTGATGTAACAAAGAACTCTGATGCAGACAGTGGATTTAAGTGGGCACTCTGATGAGGACACCTGATGTAAGGGGGCACATTGTTAGAGACAAAAGATGTAAGAGGAGACTCTGATGGGAACATCTGATGTAAGGGGGCACCCTGATTGGGACACCTGATGTAAAGAGGTAATCTGATGGGGACCCTGATGTAAAGAGGTAATTTGTTGGGGACCCTGATGTAAAGAGGTAATTTGTTGGGGACCCTGATGTAAAGAGGTAATCTGTTGGGGACCCTGATGTAAAGAGGTAATCTGATGGGGACCCTGATGTAAAGAGGTAATCTGTTGGGGACCCTGATGTAAAGAGGCAATCTTTTGGGGACCCTGATGTAAAGAGGTAATCTGATGGGGACCCTGATGTAAAGAGGTAATCTGATGGGGACCCTGATGTAAAGAGGTAATCTGATGGGGACCCTGATGTAAAGAGGCAATCTTTTGGGGACCCTGATGTAAAGAGGTAATCTGATGGGGACCCTGATGTAAAGAGGTAATCTGATGGGGACCCTGATGTAAAGAGGTAATCTGATGGGGACCCTGATGTAAAGAGGTAATCTGTTGGGGACCCTAATCTGTTGGGGACCCTGATGTAAAGAGGTAATCTGTTGGGGACCCTGATGTAAAGAGGTAATCTGATGGGGACCCTGATGTAAAGAGGCAATCTTTTGGGGACCCTGATGTAAAGAGGTAATCTGATGGGGACCCTGATGTAAAGAGGTAATCTGATGGGGACCCTGATGTAAAGAGGTAATCCGATGGGGACCCTGATGTAAAGAGGTAATCTGTTGGGGACCCTGATGTAAAGAGGTAATCTGATGGGGACCCTGATGTAAAGAGGTAATCTGATGGGGACCCTGATGTAAAGAGGTAATCTGTTGGGGACCCTGATGTAAAGAGGTAATCTGTTGGGGACCCTGATGTAAAGAGGTAATCTGTTGGGGACCCTGATGTAAAGAGGTAATCTGTTGGGGACCCTGATGTAAAGAGGTAATCTGTTGGGGACCCTGATGTAAAGAGGTAATCTGTTGGGGACCCTGATGTAAAGAGGTAATCTGTTGGGGACCCTGATGTAAAGAGGCAATCTTTTGGGGACCCTGATGTAAAGAGGTAATCTGATGGGGACCCTGATGTAAAGAGGTAATCTGATGGGGACCCTGATGTAAAGAGGTAATCTGATGGGGACCCTGATGTAAAGAGGCAATCTTTTGGGGACCCTGATGTAAAGAGGTAATCTGATGGGGACCCTGATGTAAAGAGGTAATCTGATGGGGACCCTGATGTAAAGAGGTAATCTGATGGGGACCCTGATGTAAAGAGGTAATCTGTTGGGGACCCTAATCTGTTGGGGACCCTGATGTAAAGAGGTAATCTGTTGGGGACCCTGATGTAAAGAGGTAATCTGATGGGGACCCTGATGTAAAGAGGCAATCTTTTGGGGACCCTGATGTAAAGAGGTAATCTGATGGGGACCCTGATGTAAAGAGGTAATCTGATGGGGACCCTGATGTAAAGAGGTAATCCGATGGGGACCCTGATGTAAAGAGGTAATCTGTTGGGGACCCTGATGTAAAGAGGTAATCTGATGGGGACCCTGATGTAAAGAGGTAATCTGATGGGGACCCTGATGTAAAGAGGTAATCTGTTGGGGACCCTGATGTAAAGAGGTAATCTGTTGGGGACCCTGATGTAAAGAGGTAATCTGTTGGGGACCCTGATGTAAAGAGGCAATCTTTTGGGGACCCTGATGTAAAGAGGTAATCTGTTGGGGACCCTGATGTAAAGAGGTAATCTGTTGGGGACCCTGATGTAAAGAGGTAATCTGTTGGGGACCCTGATGTAAAGAGGCAATCTTTTGGGGACCCTGATGTAAAGAGGTAATCTGTTGGGGACCCTGATGTAAAGAGGTAATCTGTTGGGGACCCTGATGTAAAGAGGTAATCTGTTGGGGACCCTGATGTAAAGAGGTAATCTGTTGGGGACCCTGATGTAAAGAGGTAATCTGTTGGGGACCCTGATGTAAAGAGGTAATCTGATGGGGACACCTGATGTAAAGGGGGACTCTGAGTATTCTTGACATAAACAGGAGCTCTAATGAGGACTCCTGATGTAAAGGTGGACTATGATAGTGACATCTGATATAAGGGGGCACAGGTTTTGTGTAATCATCCTAATCGAATAACAGCCTAAAGCATACTAGTGTTTCCTGAGTCATGACTCATAGTACAGAAGAATTCCAAGTGAACAGGGCATACTGGTTTCCTGTATCTCTGTGTGACAGACTGTCAGTGACTCACAGCGTTGACATTCCCCCTCCCTCGATTTTTTTTTTTTACTGCACCCCCAGATCAGATAGGCTAGATCCAACCCTGCTGTGTGCATACCATGCATTGTGGTGGGCTGCATTGACAAAAAGATCATGTATGTTTTTTTATCCAGTTTGGTGTATTGGCTTTCCAATAACGATAAACTCCCTTAACTCAAGGCATGTTACTGCATGCCTTAACACATGTGCATTAAAGCACTGCAGCAGGATGCTTCCAGTAGTGTTAAAGGTTCAGCTTTAAAAAAAAAACACAGCACACAGCAGCCCCGATCCTTGTCTTCTCTGGTGCCCTATTGGCGCTCCTGGCTCCTCCACCTTTACCAGTGCCCCCAATAGCAAGCCACTGGTGCGTGCTTGCGCTCGAGCCCTGCTTTATGGATGCCCTGCCCTGCATCCATAAGACACATAGAGCCACAGCTTGGCCCTGCCCCCGCTCTCTCCTCATTGGCTCACTGCTGTCTCAGCCAATGAGGAGAGGGAGTCTTGGGACAGCTGATGCTCTCGTGCAAATCACTGGATCAAGATGGGTTCAGGTAAGTTTGGGGGGCTGCTGCACACAGAAGGTTTTTTACCTTCATGCATAGAACCATTTTAAATGTAAATGGGCCATCAAAGTATAGGCCAAAATGTTTTCTTTCATTTTGAATAGAGTGAGGAGGCATTCGAACCTCCTTATAAAGTGTTACTAAACCCAGGACCCTGCATTCACTATATCTGGTTTCCCACAGTACACAGAACATGGAAATGCAATTATTTTAGCAAATGTAAACTGCTAAATAACTTTTCTCATCAGGTTAAAGCTTGTAGGAGTTTTCATTCTCTTCTGACTGTCCTATGAGGCTGCAGGACCCATGACCCTCTGTCTGAACAGTGCTGATTGGCCCTGTGCTGATCACATGCACTTTCCCAAGAAATATAAAAACTCTCTAGCAATACACACCAAAGCGAGCATGTGCTGAGTGCCCCAAGGCTCTGTACTATTAGGAAATGGATTGGGGACAGTAGAAGGAGATGATCAGATAAGACAGGATTTAGGCCCCATTCACACTAGCGCGTTTTTTGATGCATTTTGCATTTTGCAGAAATGCACGGGAATTTTTTAACATGGGTTCCTATGGAACATGTTCACATCAATGCTTTTTTGTATCTCTGCGTTTTTTGAAAGGGTCGGGGACTTTTTTTCATGCAAAAAGCAGCGTTTTGCATGTAATGGTTTTCAATGGACAAGCATCAAAAACGCAAGTGCACCGTTTTTGCAGCGTTTTTGATGCGTTTTTGGTGCGTTTTTGGTGCGTTTTTGCCGTTTTTGTTTTTTTTTTAATTTTTTTTTTTTGTAATTTTTTTTTAAGACTGTAAAAAAAAATGAAAAAAAAAAAAACGCAAAACGCAAATCGCGGCAAAAACGCGGCAAAAACGTGGCTCAAAAACGTGCCAAGCATGAAAAAAAAGCCTCCAAAAACGCTCAAAAGCAACATGCATAGGTGTGAATCGAGCCTAAGTAGCCTTTTTACACAATGTGGAGGATTAACCCCTTAGGTTCCACAGTGAGTATAACAAGCATGCTTTACTGCATATAAAGACTGATTTTACTGTGGGTTTAGTAACATTTTAAATCTAAAACATTGACATGCCAAACCAGCAGGGGTTCTAGCCTTTTAGTATTCTGCAGATAAAAAAACATTTTTATTGCTCTTTGGGTCCTTTCACACTGGGGCGGTTTGCAGGCGCTATTGCGCTAATAATAGCGCCTGCAAACCGACCCGAAAGTGCCGCTGCTTTCATTCCAGTGTGAAAGCCCCGAGGGCTTTCACACTGGAGCGATGCGCTGGCAGGACGGTAAAAAAAAGTCCTGCTAGCAGCATCTTCAGAGCGGTGAAGGAGCGGAGTGTATACCGCTCCTTCACCGCTCCTGTCCATTGAAATCAATGGGACGGCGCGACTATACCGCCGGCAAAGCGCCTCCGCAGAGGCGATTTGCGGTGGTTTTTAACCATTTCTCAGCCGCTAGCGGGGGGTAAAACCGCCCCCGCTAGCGGCCGCATACCGACGGTATGGCGGCGCCACCGCCCGCCCCAGTGTGAAAGGGCTCTTAGTGTCGCTTAGGCTCCATTCACACTTGTGCGACTTGTCATGCGTTTGGACACTAAAGTCACTTGACAAGTCGCAAGCCATGTTTTTCAATGACAATGACAACTGTTCAAATATGTGCTACATAAAGTCGCAGTGACTTTAAAAAGGTTCCTGCACTACTTTGGTCTGACTTTCATGCGACTCGCGTGCCATAGATGGCAATGTAAATCCACAAAAGTCACATGAAAGTCACACCTGAATGTTATACATGTGACAGCTGTGCAACAGTTGTCCATTATCATTGGTCAAAGTCACATCCAAATCGCAACCATCCAAAGGTGCATCAAAGTTACGTGGAAGTTGCATCAAAGTTGCACTCCAGAGTTGCACAAGTGTGAATGGAGCCTTGGAGTTTTTCCTTCACATCCTGTCTGTTGACCCTGTAGTTACCATGACAGTAAGTGAGGGAAAATTTCTCGAATGGGGCCCCGGATAGCATTAAAAACCTAGTTAGGGGTTCTATTCCTTCCCCACCCTATTCAAAACTAGAGAAAAAAAATTTTGGCTGGACGTACACCTGGATAATGACAGACACTCTTCCCATGCACACGTATTTAGTCAATAAATCTCTAAGCATAACCACAAACTGCCATCCCTCCATAGATAGGTGGAATTGCAGACCAGGCTGTGTACAGTCTTGGTTGGGACTATAATAACACATTTACAACAGACAGGTTATTCACTGCAAATGGCACTAACTGGTAGATATGTGCAATTCGTTTTCTTTCAGAGTTAATTTTTTAACTACATTCGACAAATTAGTTAATTTGGAAACATCCGAATTACCGAAAACCATTTTACAAATTTTCCCGAATATTGGTAAAATCGAATATTCGAATAATCGAAAATTTGTAAATTCGAAAATTCGTACATCCTAACTAACTATTAAATCATAGGTATTGGAATTTCCTTTCAAGTTTGGCTGTTAGTGAACGTAACTTATATCCAAAATGATCCAAAAATAACAAATCCCGTATCTAAACGAATGGAACGTAACACATTAATAATAATAAATAACAATAATAATAATAAAACCGTTTTATTATTATTATTTGTTATTAATTTGTTCCGTACCATTTGTTTAGATGCGGCATTCGTTATTCCGGATAATTCGTAACTTTGGATAAATTCGTATTCGTTACGTTCACAAATAGCCAAGTTTGAAAGGAAATTGCAATACCTATAATTTAATAGTTAGTTTGTTATTATTTAGAATTTTCAGATTTCGTTCTTTCTAATTTTCTGATTTTCTTTCTTATTTACGAATTTTCGAATTGCGATCATAACGGATGACCCGAAAAACTGAAAAAAAAAGACTGAAACGAAGACGAACACATTTTTCAGCAGTGCACATGTCTACTAACTGGATGGCCCAGTTTTTTTTTTTTTTTTTTTTTATTGAAAGCCTATGGCGTGCAAAACACACCCCAAAAACTTCACCCGGTGCATAAAAAATGTGCACACACATAAAGAGTGCTCACAAAAAAGTGCCACGGGTACACAGACGTGCCAATTCCCTGATCCCCCGGGGCGTTATGCTCCTGCGGGGACAAAGGTACTTACAATGGTCTATCTGGCCGAAACCAGACAGACCCCGTTCTCTGGAGGGCCTGCCGAAACAGGACCCACCCAAGTACTAGGTGGGGCTCCCCCGAAGGGAGACCCCATGAGAGAGGGCGAACTAAGCCAAAAGGCCATGTCCACCCCTTCCCAAGACTTTCAGGGCTGGCCCGAGGACCCGCATCCTTACTCGTCACACAGTGAGACAAACGTGACATAAACAAGACGTGACTACATAGGTTTAAAATAAATAAAAAGTGGGGGAAAGGGATAGTGGAGGAGAGTGAGAAGTGGCCATTGTGTAACACAATGACCAGGCCCTCCGGCCAGGAATAAAAAATTCCTCTGGTCCTAGCCAAAAGGCCCGGCCCAAGAGGCAGGTGCTTAAAAAGCGTGTTATGGTGCAGTGACCTTGGTGCCCAAAATCAAAGTGTCTGCCACACACAGTGATTCTATGGCACCCCTGGCCTGCCACTCCAGGGGCACTACTCCATAGGCTTTCAAGTTCAACCCCAGCCCACAGCCCAGACCACAGCAGCCCCCACCACAGGCAGAAAGGCATGGAGATCCAGAAGCTTGGTGAGAGCCCTTTACCATCAGGCTCCACCGTCGCTCCCATCACTCCTACCTAATTACATTCGGGAGATACTAGCCACTCCCCCCCCCCTCAAAGGGGTAGTAAGCGTTCTCTCCCAAAAAACTGTCCGTAGCTAGAGCTACCACAATCCAGGCCAGAAGGCCAGGGACCCGACCCTCCGGCCAGACCCATGTGCAGCACCCATCCTCACCAGGAGGTCCTTTCTAGACTGGTTGGGTAGGCCCACTGAAGCCCCCATGGGCAACAGGTGATGACTTTCCCTCAACCGTCTGTCCAGGTCCAATTACACCATCGGATTTGCATGCGCCCTTCCCACTATTGGTCGGGCCAACATCGCCTCCTCTGGCAACTGATAAGAACAGATACTACACTTGATCTTAGCCAAAAGGCCGAGAAATGCCATGCAGCATTTTCTGGAGTGATGCATGTAGACAGGAAGTGGTTGTAAAGTGACTGGTGTGGAGTCAGAAAGATCATCGGTGACTCTTTGCCAGCTCTGGTCCGGAACTGCGCAGCCGAGAGCGTCACTGACTGACAGCATATTTTTTTACCGGCAGGTTATTTTACCTTACAGGCATTTAATTTACGGGCACAAAAAAATTGCCCGGTTTTTACAGGCTGCCAAAAAAAATGCAGACGGTTGGCAACACTGTTGGTATAGATCTACAGCACTTATATTCAACAAAGACGAAAAAAGGTAAAGGAAAAAAAATTGTAACATGGCAACTTTTTATGATACGCAATGCTTTAGCAAAGTAAGTGTTGTTCAGATAGGCTTTACATCCATCTACTTTAAGGTCAGATGTCTGAGCATGTAGGGTTAAGTTATTTTTTTTTTTAACTCAACTTTGTTGCCTCACACTAGATTTTAGAAATTACCACTGACAGGTAACCAGCCTAAGGTCTCCTATATTGTAGATTTACTGATCCCCTAAAAGAGAAGTAAAGAGTTTTTTTTTTTTCCAGAATCATACTTACCTAGGTGGATGCAGCTTTGCTCCAACGCTGCATCTGTCCCTCGCCTGCTCTAACACTGAGAATTGAGCGGTCGGGAGTGTTTGATCGCTGGGTTCTCCATAAGCAGAGAACTGGTGACTGTCAGTCACCGCTGTCTGCCCCGCCCCCCCTCGCTCACTGGAGCGCCGGGCTGAGGAGGGAGCGGGAGCGGCCAGCCCAGGGTCTCAGCGAATCCTAACTTCATTGTCACAATTCTGCCCGAGCCTGGACCGGCTCTGTGATGTCAGCCGATATCTGGCTTTAGCCCGCTGTCTGCTGTAAATGGGTCACAGGAACGCAGAACAAACTGCACTCCTGTAATTCACAGAAGTACAGCCAAATGAGCTTTGGCTGCACTTCTACTTTAACTGTTTACAGGAATCCTGTACCAAAGGAATATTGAGTCTGTCATTGCTGACCTTTCCTTCTGAAAATTGTAGCTGCCATGATGTCATACTGATCTCCTGGTTTCCATACTTTCTTTAGTCACTAATTTGAAAACAAGTACACAGATTAAGAGTTCTTCACTCTCACTTTCTAAACCTCATTCCTACTCCAGGTCAGTAACTGACAAAGCATTGAAGACAGAGATGGCCAGGATACTAGCTTTGTTAATAACAGGCCACCAAAGGTTTAATTTAAACTGCAAAAACAGATATTAAGGCTCAATTCTGGTGCTCCAGGCCTCCCCTCCCCTACCAAGTTGCTTACCATGCCTCTGGAGATGCCTCTCATTTATTTAAACTTAACTTTCTTCAGGCCAGTCATGTGATGTGTAGGGTTCTCTTCCTCTTCTTTAGCACTGGGTGATCCTCAGTGGTGAAGAGAGTAATGTTGATGTGATGGCATCAGTGTTGCTCCCTCCATCAATATACTGTGAGGGCAGGGCACTATGGTGATGCCAGACTCATGGTGCACTGTACTCACATTATGTTGCCACTCTTCTAGGTTGAATAAGGCCCAGCCCAGAGAACAACTAAGGGCAGTACTAAAGTACTCTGGGGAAGAAATTCCCCCCCTAACGATTGTGATCAGTGGAAAAATAGCCCTTTACATTTGTGGTCAGTGAGAAATGCTCCTTACATTTGTGGTTAGTGGAGAAATGCTCCTTATATTTGTAGTCAGTGGAGAAATGCCCCCTTACATCTGTGGTTAGGGATGCACCGAAATTTCGGCTGCCGAAACATATCGGCCTAAAATGGCCTTTTTGGCAAAATGCCGAAAGAGAATTCTTGCCGATAATGGCACCGAAAATCACGCATGCGCAGTAGTGGTGGGCGGCGTGCACGTTCCTCGTGGTTAA
The DNA here is from genome assembly GCF_042186555.1 of Aquarana catesbeiana. Taxonomy (NCBI): domain Eukaryota; kingdom Metazoa; phylum Chordata; class Amphibia; order Anura; family Ranidae; genus Aquarana; species Aquarana catesbeiana. Next base: position 185,474,955 of record NC_133327.1, on the reverse strand, counting down.
GACGCCGCACTCGTAAGGACGTTCCCTGCACATTCCCTGCTGAGGCGCTGGCACCTTCCCCACGGACGCTCCTCATGCTTGAGAGACGCTGCTGGGACCCGAGAGATGCTGCTGGGACCCGAGAGACGCTGCTGGGACCTGAGAGATGGCTTCATAGAGGGCTGCACATAGCATACTCAAGTACAAGAGTGGGCACTGTACCTCCTGCATGGCTACCATTACTACTATTCCCAGGTGAGCATTTTGCCTTATTTAAACTGACAGAAACAATCCAACTAGTAGTATTATTTTATCTTATTATAGTACTGAAACTGAAATGATGATCTTTCTGTCTATAGCAGTCAAACAACATGTATTACTTACTACTTGGCCTTTGTTAAACAACAAGCCAGCACTCTTGCCATGCAATACTAGTATTTAAAATTTCTGTCTGTCTGCACTGCAGTAGATCTGACTTGTAGCAAAAAGATTTTATATAATTGAACTGATTAAATATGATTTGATGTGAAATGCAATGGAATGGATTGCAATTGCATGCTATTTATTTTTTTAGCTATTCTGTAGCTATAAAATGTATGCGCTTGTCATTGAGTATAGTTATTCTACACATGACAGCAAGCGCATGAATTTTTTAAACATGACATGACAGTATGCAATAAATATAATATAGTTATTTAGTATAACTTATAATACTAGTATACTACGCTGATAAAGTGTCAAATTCAATGACAACAAGCACAAGTTTATAGTATACTACAGAATAGCTCAAAAAAATAAAATAGCATGCAATTTCAAACTGCAAGCAATCCATTCCATTTCAAATCAAATTTAATCAGTTCAATTATCTTTTTGGTACAAGTCAGATGTACTGCAGTGCAGACATAACTACCTTGCATGGCAAGAGCTGCACCGTAGAAAAAAAAAAAGATTGGTTAGTTTTTTATTTTTTAAAGCTGCTTTCTGGGGTTTAGCTTTTAAATTGATTTCGTCCTTTTTTCCCCCCTCAGATTTCACTCCCACTATAAAATCATTCTCTGCTATTATTCTGCGCTACCAGCAAAGGTGGACCATGTCTGCAGTGTGGAAATATTTCAAAGTTTCTGATAAAGACCCCAAATTTGCAATCTGTAGTCTTTGCTCAGCAGAAATTTCAAGAGGGGGTACAGTGCCAAGGCATTTTTCAACAACAGGTTTGCTACACCACCTGAAAACACGTCATCCAGTTCAGCATGCAGATTATAAGAAAACAGCGCCACTTTCAAAAGGTGCCTCAGGCTTAGGTCATTGAAAAGGTTAAAAAATTTACAAGTGACAGTCCCAAAGCTCGTGCCATTACAGATAAAATTATGGAATTTATTGCATTAGACAACCAGCCATTCTCTGTTGTGGAGGACGTTGGATTCCGTAGGCTCATGCAACATATTGAGCCGCGTTACTCACTACCAAGCAGACGCTACTTTGCAGATACCTGTCTACCGACATCATAGCAATCAGTTTTACTACCGACATTTGGAGTTCAGACGTCAGCCCAACGAGCATTCCCAGCCAGACAGAGCAGTGGATAGATGACAAATTTCAATTGCAAAACACTCTACTTAACGCACGTGAGTTTGTTGGATCACATACAAGTGAAGAGGAACACACTCCCTCCATATCTGATATGTTTGAAGAAATTTTACACGAATGCACCCCAATCCACAGAGGTGCCACAACAAGTGCAGCTACCCAACAGCTGGACATTTAGCTGAACAGCCTATTGCCAGAAGCGACAATCCCCTTGAGTTCTGGCGCATCAACAAAGAACATTTTCCCTTGCTTGCACAGATTGCACACAGATATTTATCTGCCCCAAGCACCAGTACAGAGAGTGAGAGACTATTCAGTCTAGCATCTCATATTCTTGATGAGAAGAGAAACCATCTCTCATGTGAGAATGCTGAACAGCTTTTGTTCTTAAAGTGAAATCTGCCACTTTTACTGAAATAGATTTAAAAATCCGTAGCATAGACCAATTCATTTACCATGTTGAACATAGTAAATTAATTGGTATTGGACAATTGGAACATACAACATAGTATGACTGACTACCTAGTATGTTCCAATTGTCTAGTTGTGCTATTTGTTGGTTGTTCATTGTAGTTCTTCTACAGTTTTTTGCACTTCAATTTAAGAGAGAACTCCAGCTTTTGAACTACTGTACCATAGTTTGTTGCTGTTGGGCTAAACTATGTCTCTCCCTAAGCTGTCAGCCCGCTGCATGTGCAAATGCAAAACTGTATGTTCTGTATCTGTGGCTGTCTACATACTACAGTACTATACCGCACTGTGTTCCGGGTATATGGTGTAGACTAGTCTGTGTTCCACTTCCAGGATGTCTCCGCCCATACCCGGGGCTGGAACACAGTGCGGTATACTGTATGACTAGTATGTATCTAACCCGCAGCTACATACATACACTTTTATATGGCACATCCAGCCGCTGACACCTTAGGGAGAGAACTTGGGTAAAAAAACTACTAGTTCTCATTTAAGTTGAAAGAAAATAATAGAATAAAAATGTTATTATAGCATAGCAGATAGCACTGTACTGTTATATTTACAGAAACTGTGAAACAGAATAACGGCCTTCTGCCATATTTCTGTTATGGTTAGTTGAGAGAGTTGTTCTATAAAGTACTACTTACTTATACATAGTTTGTTCTGTTTTGGGCCAAACTATGTCATTGTCTCTCCCTAAGCTGTCAGCCCGCTGCATGTGCAAAACTGTATGTTCTGTATCTGTGGCTGTCTACATACTACAGTACCGCACTGTGTTCCGGGTATGGGCGGTGACTTCCATAAACACAGACTAGTCTACATTGCTTGCTGTGATTGGCTGAGCACCACTGCTGTAGACTAGTCTGTGTTCCAGGATGTCTCCGCCCATACCTGGGGCCAGAACACAGTGCGGTCTACTGTATTGACTAGTATGTATCTAACCCGCAGCTACATACATACACTTTTATATCACACATCCAGCCGCTGACACCTTAGGGAGAGAACTTGGAGAAAAAAACTACTAGTTCTCATTTAAGTTGAAAGAAGATAATAAAATAAACATTTTATTATAGCATAGCACTGTACTATGTTATATTTACAGAAACTGTGAAACAGAATAACGGCCTTCTGCCACATTTCTGTTATGGTTAGTTGAGAGAGTTGTTCTTTAAAGTACTTACTTATACATAGTTTGTTGAATTTCTGTTGTTGGGCCAAACTATGTCATTGTCTCTCGGCTCTCTCCCTAAGCTGTCAGCCTGCTGCATAAGCAAAACTGTGTTCCGGGTATGGACGGAGACTTCCATAAACACAAACTAGTCTACATTGCTTGCTGTGATTGGCTAAGCACCGCTGCTGTAGACTAGTCTGTGTTCCAGGATGTCTCCACCCATACCCGGGGCCGGAACACAGTGCCGTCTACTGTATGACTATTTATGTAACCCGCAGCTACATACATACACTTATCGCACATCCAGCCGCTGACACCTTAGGGAGAGAGAACTGAATTACTTTTTCTGATGTAAGGTGGAAATTAATAAAATATAAAAAAGTCAGTCTTTGGCATTTTTATATTATTATTATATTAATTATTATTATTAATATTATATATTATTATTTATTTATTTATTTTTTATGCCTGTTTTATTTGGTATGGTGGTGCAATGCGCACTGACTGCAGTCTTATTTTATTTTATTTTTATCTTCTGTGTCCACTGTCCAATTTTATGTGGGTTACTTTTTATTAAAGTACTTTTTGACATTACTGGATTGTAGTATTCTTTTATTCATAAAATTAATGATTAAGTTGAATATACATAATATAACGAATACGAATGTAACACAATTTTGTATATCCAATCATTTTTTTGGGTGATATATAAATAAAAAGCCTATTTCGGTTTCAGGGCTGTTTCGGTATCGGTTTTGGTTTTTGGGATCAAGAAAGATTTTTTTCGGTATCGGATTCGGCACCAAAAAACCCATTCGGTGCATCCCTCTCTGTGGTCAGTGGATGCATTTATGATATGGATCAGTTGTAATGAGTTCAACTTAAAATTTACTATGTCATGTGACCAACAGCGGGTCACATTCCTTGATGTTCAGATTGAAGTACAGTTGGATGACCATCTAATTTCTGATTTATACCAAAAGCCATCATCGACTAATACGATCCTGTATGCATCCAATACCCGCCTGAGACCACTTATAGATAACATTCATATAAAAAATAACTTAAAAAGGAACTGCACAAGGGTGAAGGATTTTATAATTCAGTTGAAACAACTTCAGGAGCCTCTAGGGAGGTGCTCTTTTTTTTGCTGACCTTGTCTGCCTCCCCACAGTCTTATGCCGCGTACACACGAGCGGACTTTACGGCAAACTTTGCCCCGCGGACTTTTCGACGTACTTTACGACGGACTTTCTGAATGAACGGACTTGCCTACACACAATCCACCAAAGTCTGTCGAATTCGTACGTGATGACGTACGACCGGACTAAAACAAGGAAGTTCATAGCCAGTAGCCAATAGCTGCCCTAGCGTGACTTTTTGTCCGTCGAACTAGCATACTTTTCGACCGGACTCGAGTTCGACGGATTGATTTAAAACATGTTTCAAATCTAAGTCCGTCCAACTTTTGAGAAAACAAAGTCCGCTGGAGCCCACACACGATCGAATTGTCTGACGAAATCCTCTCCGCCGGGCAAAGTCTGCCGTAAAGTCCGCTCGTGTGTACGCAGCATTAGGGTTCGTGACCATTTCTCCAGTCATATGTTTTTGTTTGGTATTGAAGCTACATGTAACAAGGCATCTGTCATTTGAACATGTGAAGTCCTGAAGAAGCGGCAATGACCGCAAAAATTACTCTTTGGACATATGACAATTGCTATTTACAAGTTTTATAAAAAAATATCTGTATATGGTGATATCACTTTTGAGCTGTGAATTATATTACTTTTTATTTTTTATATGATTCTTTGTAATAAAATATATGTTCATCCTTGAACAACCTTAAGGGCAGTGGCGTAGCGTGGGTTGTCAGCACCCGGGGCAAGGCAAGTAAGTTGCGCCCCCCCCCCCAACCTGCAGACTTTTAGCTATCCCTGAGTCCCTTCAAATACAATAGTACTGACCACTACACTGAGAACTACACTGTCCACTACACTACATTGTCCACTACACTGACCACTATACTATACTGACCACTATACTATACTGTCCACTATATTACACTGACCACTACACTGTCCACTATACTGACCACTATACTACACTGTCCACTATACTACACTACACTTGACCACCATACTACACTGACCACTATACTACACTATACTGACCACCATACTACACTGTCCACTATACTACACTACACTGACCACTATACTACACTGTCCACTATACTACATTATACTGACCACCATACTACACTGACCACTATACTACACTGACCACTATACTACACTGACCACTATACTACATTATACTGACCACCATACTACACTGACCACTATACTACACTGTCCACCATACTACACTGTCCACCATACTACACTATACTGACCACCATACTACACTGACCACTATACTACACTGTCCTCCATACTACACTGTCCACCATACTACACTGACCACTACACTACTCTGACCACTACACTACACTACACTGACTACTACACTACACTGACCACTATAGTACACTATACTGACCACCATACTACACTGTCCACTATACTACACTATACTGACCACCATACTACACTGACCACTATACTACACTATACTGACCACCATACTACACTGTCCACTATACTACACTATACTGACCACCATACTACACTGACCACTATACTACACTGTCCACTATACTACACTGTCCACTATACTACACTGTCCACTACACTAACCACTACACTGTCCACTATACTACACTATACTGACCACCATACTACACTGTCCACCATACTACACTGTCCACCATACTACACTGACCACCATACTACACTGACCACCATACTACACTGACCACCATACTACACTGACCACTATACTACACTGACCACTATACTACACTGACCACCATACTACACTGACCACCATACTACACTGTCCACTACACTAACCACTACACTGACCACTATACTACACTACACTGACCACTACACTAACCACTACACTGACCACTATACTACACTACACTGTCCACCATACTACACTGACCACCATACTACACTCTCCACCATCTTACACTCTCCACCATACTACACTGACCACCATACTACACTGTCCACCATACTACACTGACCACCATACTACACTGACCACTATACTACACTGACCACCATACTACACTGTCCACTACACTAACCACTACACTGACCACTATACTACACTACACTGACCACTACACCACACTGACCACTACACTAACCACTATACTACACTGACCACCATACTACACTGACCACCATACTACACTGTCCACCATCTTACACTGTCCACCATACTACACTGACCACTATACTACACTGACCACCATACTACACTGTCCACTACACTAACCACTACACTGACCACTATACTACACTACACTGACCACTACACCACACTGACCACTACACTAACCACTATACTACACTGACCACCATACTACACTGACCACCATACTACACTGTCCACCATACTACACTGTCCACCATACTACACTGACCACCATACTACACTGACCACCATACTACACTGTCCACCATACTACACTGTCCACTATACTACACTGTCCACTACACTAACCACTACACTGACCACTATACTACACTACACTGACCACCATACTACACTGTCCACTATACTACACTGTCCACTACACTACACTGACCACCATACTACACTGTCCACTACACTAACCACTATACTACACTATACTGACCACCATACTACACTGTCCACTATACTACACTATACTGACCACCATGCTACACTGACCACTACACTAACCACTACACTGACCACTACACTGACCACTATACTACACTACACTGACCACTACACTGACCACTACACTAGCCACTACACTGACCACTACACTGACCACTACACTGACCACTACACTGACCACTATACTACACTGACCACCATACTGCACTGTCCACCATACTGCACTGTCCACCATACTACACTGACCACCATACTACACTGTCCACCATACTACACTGTCCACCATACTGCACCGTCCACCATACTGCACTGTCCACCATACTACACTGACCACCATACTACACTGACCACCATACTGCACTGTCCACCATACTACACTGACCACCATACTACACTGACCACCATACTGCACTGTCCACCATACTGCACTGTCCACCATACTACACTGACCACCATACTACACTGTCCACCATACTACACTGTCCACCATACTACACTGTCCACCATACTGCACTGTCCACCATACTGCACTGTCCACCATACTACACTGACCACCATACTACACTGACCACCATACTGCACTGTCCACCATACTACACTGACCACCATACTACACTGACCACCATACTACACTGACCACCATACTACACTGACCACCATACTACACTGTCCACCATACTACACTGTCCACTACACTATACTGTCCACCATACTACACTGTCCACTACACTATACTGTCCACCATACTACACTGTCCACTATACTACACTGACCACTATACTACACTATACTGTCCACTACACTGCCCCCCATAGTGACACTACATTGACCTCCATACTATACTACACTACACTGTCCTGCCTACAGTCTCTCTCTCTCGCCCCCCTCCCTCCCTCCCCCTCCCAGTAACAAGACTCTCACTTACCTTCTTATCCTGGCTGCATCGATCAGGAGGAGAACACAGCGGCGGCTCACATTCTTCTCTCCCCTGCGCTCTGCTTGCTGCCATGTTCAGTATCCAGCGCCCTGTGATTGGGCGTATGGGGGTCATGTGCGGAGGCGGGACGCCTCACATGACCCCCATACACCCAATCACAGGGCGCCGGACACTTAACATGGCGGCCGGAGCCCGGGGACACAAAATTAGAAATTAGGAGGAGGCAGCCAGTGACACATACTGGCGCCCCCCTAAATATCGCGCCCGGGGCCACGGCACCCCCTGCACCCCCACGCTACGCCACTGCTTAAGGGTTGCCATACATTATACAATTTTCTTTTAGATTTACCAAAACCATATAATATGAGGCTAAACCTAAACACTTTTAATTTGTATGCAATCAGGCGGGCCCTTGTACTACATAGTTGAAGGTAAATCTAAAGGAAATTGAATAAGAAATTTGTATAATGCATGACCAGCCTTACTCTCTTTATTCTTGATGTTACATACTACATTGGGTTGATGACCTATCAGTATAGGGCTGGGTTAGACTCTTCTATTATATAATCCTCACAAACCTCTATGTGAAAACTTTAATTCCTGCACATAGTAAAAACTCATCTTTAATGCTGCCCATACATTATACAATTTTCTTGTACAATTTTCCTTTACCAAAACAACATAATATGAGGTCAAACTTAAACACTTAATTTGTATGCAATCAGGCAGGCCCTTGCACTACATGGTTGAGGGTAAATCTAAAGGTAATTTAAAAAGAAAATTGTATAATGTATGGCCAGATTAAGCTGGGGAACTACCTTAATGTTTGATTCTTCACATGACCACAGTCTGTGCCTGGTCCCAGGCATTGATGACTACTCCCACATGCACAGGCGCAGTAGGGCCCGCCCATCAACACATTTATTTATTTATTTCCTTTAGAGAATTGACTTTAAACCTAGTTTATGATGTATTTACCAAGGGTTTTTGCTTTTTGAGGTAAGCACCACATAAAGAGAGATGCCCTGTACACACGGGCGGACTTTTCGACCAGGCTGGTCCGACGGACCGAATCCGGCGGACAATCCGACCGTGTGTGGGCTCCATCGGACCTGCAGCGGACTTTTTTGGTCGAAAATCTGACGGACTTTAGATTTGGAACATGTCGAAAAATCTGCTCGTCTGTATGTTAGTCCGATGGACAAAAACCGACGCTAGGGCAGCTATTGGCTACTGGCTATCAACTTCCTTATTTTAGTCCGGTCATACGTCATCACGTACGAATTTGTCGGACTTTGGTGTGATCGTGTGTAGGCAAGTCCGTTGGTTGGGAAGTCCGTCAAAAGTCCGTCGAAAGTCCGTCGGATAGACTGTCGGACCTCTGTTGCCCGAAAAGTCCGCCCGTGTGTACAGGGCAACAGTGAACTGACATTTTCAGTATTGCATGCGATATTTGGAAAAAATGTGTCACGTGACCCAAATATGTACAGTATCTCACAAAAGTGAGTACACCCCTCACATTTTTGTAAGTATTTTATTATATCTTTTCATGTGACAACACTAAAGAAATTACACTTTGCTGCAATGTAAAGTAGTGAGTGTACAGCTTGTATAACAGTGTAAATTTGCTGTCCCCTCAAAATAACTCAACACACAGCCAATAATGTTTAAACCGCTGGCAACAAAAGTGAGTACACCCCTAAGTGTAAATGTCCAATATGGGCCCAAAGTGTCAATATTTTGTGTGGCCACCATTATTTTCCAGCACTGCCTTAACCCTCTTGGGCATGGTGTTCACCAGAGCTTCACAGGTTGCCCCTAGAGTCCTCTTCCACTCCTCCATGACACCATCACGGAGCTGGTGGATGTTAGAGACCTTGCGCTCCTCCACCTTCTGTTTGAGGATGCCCCACATCCTTTTCAATAGGGTTTAGGTCTGAAGACATGTTTGGCCAGTCCATCACCTTTACCCTCAGCTTCTTTAGCAAGGCTGTGGTCATCTTGGAGGTGTATATGGGGTCATCATGTTGGAATACCGCCCTGCGGCCCAGTCTTCAAAGGGAGGGAATCATGCTCTGCTTCAGTATGTCACAGTAAATGTTGGCATTCATGGTTCCCTCAATGAACTGTAGCTCCCCAGTGCCGGCAGCACTCATGCAGCCCCAGACCATGACACTCCCACCACCATGCTTGACTGTAGGCAAGACATACTTGTCTTTGTACTCCTTACCTGATTGATGCAGTGTGCGGCGTATGGTCTGAGCACTGATAGGCTGAACCCCCACCCCTTCAAACCCTGCAGCAATGCTGGCAGCACTCATACGTCTATTTCCCAAAGACAACCTCTGGATGTGACGCTGAGCACATGCACTCAACTTCTTTGGTCGACCATAGCGAGGTCTCTTCTGAGTGGAACCTGTCCTGTTAAACCGCTGTATGGTCTTGGCCACCGTGCTGAAGCTCAGTTTCAGGGTCTTGGCAATCTTCTAATAGCCTAGGCCATCTTTATGTAGAGCAACAATTCTTTTTTTCAGATCCTCAGAGAGTTCTTTGCCATGAGGTGCCATGTTGGACTTCCAGTGACCAGTATGAGAGAGTGAGAACGATAACACCAAATTGAACACACCTGCTCCTCATTGTCACTTAGGGGTGTACTCACTTTTGTCGCCAGCAGTTTAGACATTAATGGCTGTGTGTTGAGTTATTTTGAGGGGACAGCAAATTTACACTGTTATACAAGCTGTACACTCACTACTTTACATTATAGCAAAGTGTCATTTCTTCAGTGTTCTCACATGAAAAGATAGAATAAAATATTTACAAAAATGTGAGGGCTGTACTCACTTTTGTGAGATACTGTATGTGATATGCTTAAGTGAATGGAGCCCACAAAGTTTTAACATTACCGTCTGTTGTGTCCATTCCTAAGGTCGTGAGCACCTAAAAAGTCTCACATCTCCTTATTAATGTCTTTTAAAATTTTTTTTTTGGGATGTGGTGCTCATAATACCCATTCATTACAATTTTCTGCATAAAGTCTGCTATACAGTGGACACATTTCTTTTTCATGGAAACATTATTTCCATACTCGGGTTTCCATATCGTATATTTTGCAGATGCTTTTCTTGTAAGATAATCTTTTGTTTTCATGGAACGAATATTTGTAAGAAACCCTTTATAGCTGAGGTCACAAGTTTAAAGAGCACTGTCCAGTGGTAGCCTAAAAGAGAGTCAATAAGATGGAATCCCCTCTCTTAGTTTTTCCATTTACTCTATGCAAACAGACTTAAGTTAAGTGTTGTGTAAACATTAGCTGTCCCTTTCCTGATGAAGGAGGTGACAGCTCTACCTGCACGTAGTCAGCCTTCTTTGGAGTTGTGAGAAAGAACACTTGTAAAACCTGCTACATTGCACAATGCCCACTGCCTGAATAATGTGATTTTTAACCAGAATTTAAAGTGGAACTCTAGTTAAGCATCTAAATACAGGTGAAGGAGCTAAAACAGAGGCGGCCATAATGAGCTTCTTCTTAAAATGCTAATTGCCTGGCTGTCTCTTGCTTCAGGCCTTTGAGACACTGACTGGGACCAAGGGAAGTCAATGAAAGTCAAGATGAAGTCGGAATTCCTAATCAGCATACTTGTTTGAAGTCGGAACAGTTTGACCACCAGGATCGTGGTATGTTCAGGGGAGGTCCGTAAGCTCATCATTTCTTTCTCACCACAGTTTTTTTTTTCTTTTTTTTTTTAACACCATTTGTTACACTTAGCAAAACGAACATTACATATACCATGCAAAACAGTTATAAAACAGCTGTGTTCAAAATGGAATATTCATGGATGTACATAGATGTTAGCATTTGTTCTGTGTAACGGGAAATCAGCCCTCTGTAGATTAATAAAAAGGTAAGGTTTCTTCAACTATCTGGAGTTTCAACTGGTGTGTAGGGTGTGTAGGGATGATGGAATTTTAATGAAAAACAGTATTATATTGTTACAGTGTATACATTTACTGTGTTTCCCCGAAAATAAGACCGGGTCTTATATTAATTTTGGCTACAAAAAACACCCTAGGGCTTATTTTTGGGGGATGTCTTATTAGTATCAGTATTTTGACATCATTTTAATCCCCCAAAAAACATCTTGGTTAAAGTACTTTTAGGATTATGTGGTCCATTTTGTGGGAGGATTGTGCTGGTGTAGGGTGCAGTATGTCTCCCTTTGTGGCTGTTTTATGAGAAGTACCTTTTTACAGCAGCCCCCAGAGACCATGTAATCTGCCTGAGCTCTTCTTCTCCCCTCCAAGATTCCCGCTGACGTCAGCCCGCTCCGAGCACTGCAGAGGGAGGGGCCGCAGACGTCAGGCGGGGGGAGAGGAAAAGACCTCCGGTGGGTCAGCGGTGGCTGTGAATGGGGTATTTTGCATGATCGTTGCGGGGGGGGGACACACTGCACCTTATGCCAATGTGGACGTTTTAAAAAGCGGATACATTTTTTTAAAAATTAACTTTACTAGAGCTTATTTCCAGGGTAGGGCTTATATTGCAGCCCTCCCGATAATAGAGCTGGGTCTTATTTTCGGGGAAACATGGTAGCAAGCGTGTGCTCATTTCAGAACAGGCAAGGTTATTATAGACAATGCTAAATTAGTATTTTAAGGCCCCTTCCACAGGGGGAGGGCTCTATTGGAGTGCACCTGCTCAGCAGTGCTGATCCCCGCTGAGCAGGCGGATGGCTGGTCCATGTGTGCTCTGCTTATGCAGAGTGAACACAGACACAGCCCGCTCTCCTCTATCTGGTCCGAACCGCTAGACAGATGGGAATCCCCATCCGTCTGTTTTTTAGTGGATTGAATTGTATTGGGTGTCAGCAGGTGTAAACAGACACATGTCCTTTTATATCTGTCACTCCATAGAGGAGAACGGACGGTCTCATTGGGTCCATCTGTCAGTTTTTCAGGGAGACTCTATCGGTAAGCAAGGGGTGAAAAGGGCCTTAACAGGCAGTATATGCAGGAAAAAGCATGGAGGGGCAAGACGACGAACAGCATGGTGTAGGATAGACGTGCAAAGGGTATGATAGGGGTCAATATATGCAATAGAGTAAGGTTACTTTCACACTGGGGTGCTTTACAGGTGCTACAGAGCTAAAAATAGCGCTTGCATAGCATCTGTAAAGAGCCTCACCTGTCTCTCCAGTGTGAAAGCCCGAGTGCTTTCACACTGAAGCGGTGCGCTTGCAGGACGGTAAAAAAAAAGTCCTGCAAGCAGCATCTTTGCAACACTGTAGGAGCGGTGTATATACCGCTCCTAAAGCACCCCTGCCCATTGAAAACAATGGGGCAGCACCGCCTAACCCTTTTTCGGCCACTAGCAGGGGTTAAAAGCGCCTCGCTAGCGGCCGAATAGCGCCGCTAAAACGACGGTAAAGCTCCGCTAAAAACAGCGGCACTTTACCGCCAACGCCCGCCCGCCCAAGTGTGAAAGTAGCTTTAAGCTGCCCATAGATAGATTGAAATTTAGCTGGTTCAGCAAGGACCGGACAAATTTTGATCCATGTGTGGTCGTGCCTGTTCAACAGAAGTTGATTGGAAGATTTTTCTCGATCAGCCACCTGCAGCCAATTAGTCAGAATACAATGCCCCAGCGGGCAGGATTCCTCTATTCACTTTGCCTGTGTGGATAGATGAATATGTTGTGTTTTTTTTTTTTTTTTCAGTTCGCTGGCTGATCAAACACAAATGATTCTATGACCAGCTTAATATTGGGGGTATGACGGTGGGCAGTATGTGCAGAACGGGGAAGGAAGAGGGGTACAGACGGTATGAGAGAAACCAGTATGTACACCAGAGGATTGCAGAGGGTATGATAAGGGACAGGATGTGGACAAGTAATGAGGGCATTACAGGGGGCAGTATGTACAGGACAGCAGGGCAGAAGGTATGACAGCCCTTAGTATGTGCAGGTGCAGAGGGTATGGCAACAAGAGAAGAGTGTGGAGGTTATAAAAATGAGCAGTATGTGCAAGAGAGAAATGTGGAAAATATGACGGCAGGCACTGTGTGCAGTAGATGATTGCAGAGGGTATGATGTGAGGCAATATGTGCAGGAAGTACAGGGGGGGTGATCTCACTGCCAGAGAATTTTCTGTTCAGTTAAACCTAAGACTGGAGGCAGAATTCCCTGGTAACACAGGACAAAATGAAAATTATGCTTTTTATTATTATAGGATTTATCAATATTATGTACTGTATGTATTATGTCTTTTTTTTCCTCTGCCTTTTTTTCTTCTTTAATCTCTAGCTGGCATTTGGACAGCAGGGCATCCTCTCAACCAATACTCTGCTGTATTTGCCCCTAGATTTTGTGTCTTGTTTACAATACGCTTCTATCCTTGGCTATCAGTGGTGATATTTCTGGCAATGTCAATGGTCAGTTGCTGGTTCCTTCCTCGATGTGTTTGAGACATGTTTTCTTGGGTCCTGCGCACTGAACCCTGCAGTAGACAAGTCTAGAGAAATTTTTAAGGCAGCCGACTGGTCTTTCTGAAAATGTGGCCACTCCATAGCAGTTTGGATTTTTGGATTTGTTCTTTGACTGAAGGTTGATGTTTGCAACTCGTCTGAATTGTCACGCTCCAATAGCAATCACAAAAAGACATCCAAAACCTGTCTCAGGTGTTGCATTTGGAATACCTTGAGTTTATTCATATGAGATTTTATTCCATGTTTCCAATCCATGCTGGATGATGGATTTAGGTCCTTGTAGGGATGTTAGCCTTCTTTCAGAGGCACCATTTGAGTGGGGAGAACACTAATGTTGCTTGGCCAATCTTGGTGTTGACTTCAGTGGTGGATGCCACCTTCTTCTCGTGCACCTATCCCAGGTATTTGAATTCTTGGACCTGCTCATTTCGGACTTCATCTGGTTGAACATTGGCCTGTGATCAATTTTATCTGGGTTGATTCTTAGGTCACAAGATTGGGCAATACAGACAACTAGTAAAGGGTGTCGGTGGCCTCTGCATCCATGTCAGCAAATTTGGCACTACCATCTGCGTCAACGTCAAGTAAGTCAGGAAGTTTTTCACATCTTACAGAGCCCCACGTCTGCTATCATTATGGCATTGAACATTATCACGGTGAAAGCAACAGGCTCCAGTTTGGATAAAGAATTTCTTGGACAGTTGGGAAAAAGTACAGTTAAAATACATTTCAAAACAGAAGGTTAGGATGGCCCTGTTTGTGAGAGCTTACAATTTAAAAGAATGAGGGGCAAGTGATAACGGAAATAATCAGCTTGGCCCAAATTAACTATTTAGAGTTAAATCAAATCCACGTTTAGGTTTAAAATGACAATAAACTCATATTTTTTTTTTAAAGAAAATAAATTCAACATGTTTAAATATAAACTAATTTCCTTGTTGGATTGGTGTGGTCTGCCATGCCCCAGGCCAAAAATCTCCACGCTGTGGTGTTTAAGGTTAGTTTATTTTACTAAAATTAATATTATTAGTTGAATTTTTTTTAGTATTCAATCTGTTTTTAGCATTTTTGCTGCCCTGGGGTCTCCGCAATAGCCCTTGTCAATGCATTTCCTAGAGGGTACTCACTTATGAGGATTCCATATATAGTTGTTACTGTGAATATAGAAATTGAATAAATATTGTCATGGTATATGTAACAATGATAATATAAAGCAGGGATATGCAATTAGCGGACCTCCAGCTGTTGCAGATCTACAAGTCCCATGAGGCATAGCATGACAGCTACAAGCATGACACCTGAAACATGATGGGACTTGTAGTTTTGTAACAGCTGGAGGTCCACTAATTGCATATCCCTGATACAGAGGTATCTCATACCAAGTCAGGAATTTTACAGATGGACTGGTATCTGTGGACGTGTTGAAGTAAATTTGTTAACAACATTTTTTGTTTAAACAATCCTAGTTTGTTACCTGTCAGCACCTCAAAAGTCCACAGGGTCTTAAATAATCTTGGTTGTAGTGCTTTGTGGGGATAGAAGGATTCCAGTTCCAACCACCTTTCATCCACTGGGTCTGGGTGAGTGAGTCCAGTGGATGCCACCATGGGAGAGAAAATCTGGAGAGGCAGTGAGATTCCTGAAGCCAAGTTTCAGTAATGGCAAGTAGCTTAAAGGAGTTGGACAGGTGGCCATTCCAGAGGGCATATGAGAAATGGTGACTAGTTCCTAGAAGTAAGACATTGAGACAGCAATGTTATAGGTAAATATATTCTGTCTCTTCATGTAATCCAAGACAGACTCGATAATGTTGTAATCAGGGCTCTGTGGAGGCCAAGCCAACACTTCTAGGACTCCTTGTTCTTCTTTGCGCTGAAGCTAGTTCCTAATGGCATTGATAGTGTTGGGCGAACGGTTCGGCTCAAGCATGTAATGTCAGGGCCATTTGTTTGGCCCGTCGAGCACCCCACAATGCACTGCGCACCGCACAGTGCATTGGAAGCCATGATTGGCTGAAGCATTGAAGGATTTGCCAAATCAGGGCAGAGAACACTGTCAGAGCCATAATTGGAGAAAGTAATGATGACTGTGCCCAATCATGGCTCATTGCTCATAGACCCACTCTACACTATAAAAGGTTCCCTCCTAGA
The DNA here is from genome assembly GCF_042186555.1 of Aquarana catesbeiana. Taxonomy (NCBI): domain Eukaryota; kingdom Metazoa; phylum Chordata; class Amphibia; order Anura; family Ranidae; genus Aquarana; species Aquarana catesbeiana. Next base: position 185,458,412 of record NC_133327.1, on the reverse strand, counting down.
GCAGCCATTTGCAGTGTAATATTGGAGTGGAGATAGATAGAACAGGGCTCTGTTCATTGCCACTAGCGAGTTAATGTGCTATAGTGTGCTATTGTGATTCTATTGTGAGTGTAAAGTATCAGTGTAGTGTGAATATAGTGATAGTGTAATGTGAGTGTAGTGCGACCGTTCATTTTTACTGTAGTGTCAGTTCAGTGTTTCAGGGCAGGTTACCTGCAGTATATTGAAGTGTGTCAGTGTAGAGTGTGTTTTAGAGCAAATTTACTGCAGTATATTGAAATGCCTTAGTACATGTTTGCTGCAGTATATTGAACTGTGTTAGTTTAGATTTACTGCAGTATATTGAAGTGTGTTAGTGCATGTTTACTGCAGTTTATTGAAGTACGTTAATGCACTTTTACTACAGTATATTGAAGTGCATTAGTGCACTTTTACTGCAATATATTGAAGTGCGTTAGTGCACTTTTACTGCAGTATATTGAAGTGCATTAGTGCACTTTTATGGCAGTATATTGAAGTGCATTAATGCACTTTTACTGCAGTATATTGAATTGTGTTAGTGCACTTTTACTGCAGTATATTGAAGTGCATCAGTGCACTTTTACTGCAGTATTTTGAAGTGCATCAGTGCAGTTTTACTGGAGTATATTGTAGTGTGTCAGTGGAGTGTGTCTGTGAAGTAGTACAAGTACGCAGTTAATACGCAAGTTAAAGTGCACCAAACACCATTTCCACTGATTAAAGTGCATTCAAGTATACATTTCCCCATCTCTATTACATTTCGGTAGTAAGCCCCCCTATCATGTCTGGGGGGCCAACAAGGAGAGGTAGACGTTCCCATGGCACTGTGTGGGGGCCAGCAGCATCTGTGTCCACAGGCAAAGATGGACATGGTCTGTCCTCAGGCAGGGCACCATTTCCTCTGTTTAGTGTTGTGTTGCCTGTGCTATCCAGCCACAGCATGCAAAGAAGGTGGTGGACCGGCTTACTAAACCATCCTCATCCTCTACCACCCAAGCAGAGACTAGTGTGCAGTTCACCACAGTTGCCAGAGCAGTTTATTCTGCCTCCTTGTCCACAGCTACTCCTGCCATAGCCACAGCATCAGGCATGGAGGAGTCAGCTGTCTCCTCCAGACTGGACTACTGTAACGCACTTCTCATTGGGATTCCTAGAAAGAGTCTGCAGAGGCTTCAGTACATCCAAAACTCTGCAGCAAGGATCCTGATTTGAGTGCGGAAACATGAGCACATTCTTCACTTACTACACTGGCTTCCTTTATCCACCAGGATTGGGTACAAGGTTTCCCTCCTCACACACCAATGCATCCATGGACATGCCCCCCCACCTCAAAGAACTTCTCAAATCACAAAACATAACACGTTCTCTTCGCTCCACTCATTCAAACCATCTTAATATACCCAGAACTAGACTAAGGACAATGGCAGACAGGGCCTTTTGTGTAGCTGCCCCGCGCCTGTGGAATGCCCTACCTTACACCTTGAGGGCTCCTCAATTCACTGACTGTTTTAAAAAAGGTTTTAAGACATTTCTTTTTAGCAAAGCCTTTTGTCCCTTTTAGATGTTTGTTTTCATTGTATAAATTGCTCATTTCTCTTTTAACCTGTAGCACTTTGAGATCTTTTAATGAAAAGGGCATTATAAATAAAATGTATTATTATTTATTATTATTAGCTGAGTTATTTGAACACAACATCGGTCACTTGCTCTTTGAGGATGCACAGGCATTATTTAATTCTGATGTTGGTTGAGGTAGGTAGGAACATGAGCCTGCAAAGAGGGGAGAACACTGGTAAAAAAACAAATTGGCAGTCATGTTCCCCCAGCTGCAGTGTATTGTCAAGTTGGCTCCAGTGATGATGAGGATGGAGGGATGATGATGATGAGGTCACTGACATGACTTCTGTGCCTGATAGAGCAAAGCAGGAAAGTAAGGGTGAGGCAAAACCCCAATGAGGAAGCCATCACGGAACAGTAAAGAGCGGCCACCCTATTCCATCACATTGTGGAGCTGTTATCTCCCGGACCATTTCCTACAGCAGCCATTTGGGTACCACATGTTTGACAAGGCATTTAACCTCCCACCACTCAGTCCATTGGCAAGAGCATCTGAAAGCCTCACAAAAGGCATTCAATATTGCTCCTCCTCATCTTTCAGGTCTACCTCAGCTATATCTCATGACCTCTATGTAGCCTCCACTGGCAGGGATGATGGTATAGCGAAGGGTGTCACATGTCCTTGCAGCACGTCTGCCAGCAGCACACCACCAGCTGTAAACTATAGCAGGCACATTTCTCTGCCCCAGCTGCTGCAGTGCAAAACAAAATACAGTCTCTGCCACCCACATGCCCAGCGTCCAAATTCAAGCTTGTTATAGCTGTTGGCTTTACAACTCCTGCCTTCCCACCTGGTGGATTCTGCCCCCTTTTGTGATTTTGCAGAATGTGCTGTACCACAATGGCAGGTTCCCAGTCGCTATTTCTTTGCATGTAAGGCCATTCCAGCTCTGTACCATCACATGGAAGGCAATTTTGTGGCATCTTTGGTCAAGGCAGTCATCCACAAGGTCCACGTTACTGTTGACACATGGTCCAGCAAGCATGGTCAGGGATGATATTTTTAGTTCACAGCACACTGGGTAACTCTGCTCGCAACTCGGAAGGATGCAGGACAGGGCTCAGTGCTGCAGCTTGTTTTGCCACCACGTCTCCATAGAGCTGGTGGTGATGATACGAGATTTGTCAGCTCCACCCCCTCTTCCTCCATGCCCTCCTCTGCTGAATTGTCCTATGAACCACCAGTACCCACTAAGCGTTCAAGGGGCTATTCAATGAGTCATGCTAAAAGATGCCACGCAGTGCTTCAGCTGGTCTGTCTGTATGGGACAGGAGCCACACCGGAGCAGAGATTGTTTCAGCTCTGCAGGAGCAGACCCAGAAGCGGTTCACTCCATGCCAGCTGGAGCCAGGAATGGTGGTGATGTGCGATAATGGAACTAACCTCCTGTCCACCCTTAGACAGGGAAAGTTGACACACGTGCCATACCTGGGGCACGTGTCCTCAATTTGGTGCTGCAGTATTTCTTTAATAGATACCCAAAGTTGGAAGATCTACTAAAGCAGGCCAGAAAAGTCTGTAGCCATTTCAGGCGGTCATGCACTGTTAGTGCTCGGTTGGCTGAAATTCAACGGGAATTCCATCTGCCCGTAAGCCGCCTCATTTGTGACATGCCTGCCAGGTGGAACTCAACCTTGGCAATGCTGCAGCAGTTGCACATGCAGCAGAGGGCTGTCAATGAGTACCTGTCTGTCTGCACAACGACAGTCTCAGGCTGGCAAGGCTTTTTTCCCACTGTCAATGGCTGCTGAGAAAGGATGCATGAACTGTACTGTCACCATTTGTGGAGGCGACAAGGATAGTGAGCTGTGACAATGCATGCATCAGTGACACAATCCATTTTGTGTTCCTGCTGGAGCACACTCTGTATGGCATTATGGACAGGGCTTTAGAGGCAGAGCAGCGAGAGGATGAGGAGGACTTCCTTTCCTCTCTAGGCCCGCTTTATGCAGACACCATTCTTGCTACGCCACAGAACACATAAGAGGAGAAGGATTCAGGCAGTTTTGGAGGCACTGAAGCAGAGGAAGACATACGTCAAAGAGATGGTTTTCTGTCCCCAGAACCCTTGGCAGTAGTAAGTGGCTGGGAGGAGGCAGTTCCAGATATTGTAATCCTCAGTGACCCCCGAGAACTATGCTTCTCAAACTTGCGGTGCAAGGGCTCCCTCATTCTTCAAAGCCTGCGAAAGGACCCCAGAATTTGTAGCATCAAGGAGAAGAATCATTATTGGTTGGAAACCCTACTTGACCACGGTTACAAGGGAAAAGTCTCGGAACTCATCCCATCCTCACAGAGGATGAAATACCTTGAGGACACCTCTGCTAGGTTACAGTCCCATGGAAAGGCTAGTTTTGAGGCTTCTGGCAAGAGAGTCAAGAGAGGAGCGGCAGAGAAGGGGGCCACCTCAGTGATGCATTTCAATTTTTTTTTAGTCCTCGGTGCCCGGGGCTGTCGGCTTCCACATCCCATCAGCAACGTCTGCATTATATGGTGGGAGATTATCTAGGGGCGAAAACAGACATTGAGAGCATTCCAGTTGACAATCCACTGGCCAGAACGTGCCCAGTATGCAATTGTGCTGCTGGGCTGCCCTACAGCCAATGTGATTTCTGAACGGGCATTCAGTGCTGCTGGAGGTTTTGTGACAGATAAGAGAGCATGTTTGTCCAGACTCCATTGACCGGCTGACATTTATCAAAATGAATCAGTCCTGAATTAGCAGCAGCTATCAAGCCCCCAATGCCGATGTTGCCGATTAGGTGTTTTCTGGATCTGGAATCTCTGCAAGAATGTCTACGTCTCCTAGCTTTGTGGGTGTTGATATTATCTGGAAGACTTTTTTGGTATAGGTTTCATGGGCACAATTAACATCCAACAAGGACCAATTTTTCCACACCTGTTTGACAGGTGCATATCATTTCAATTTTTTACAGCAAGGCCAATTCTTGCTTTTATCATGAGTACCTCTATAGAGTTATGGTGTAAAGACACCACCAACACCAAAAGCCCAATTTTTTCTCACCTGTTACTTCTATCCAAAGTCTGCAAAACAGACAGAATTTTTCGAAAAAAATCTATAATCTTGTTCCGAGTGCACTAAATTGTGGCCTCATCATACAGACTGGCTCACCAAGTCTGTTTTTAAAATCAGAATGATTCTTTAGAACAGCGACCAGGTCCATGTATGGTGCATTTCTAGCCTATTACAAAGCCGATCAAGCAACATTGGCAATGGGGGAGTTTTGCTTCCGTTCTCAACTGATCTAATGATATGTTGATTAAAATACTTCAGCATTACTTTCCCTTGTTTTTTGTGTGCTACATCCCAATGTGTATATGCTTTTATGCTTGTGTCAAGAAAACGAAAAATTGTATGTTTACTTGACGGTAATTTTTCTTTCCTGACGCATAAGTAAGACAGCATACAAAGAATGCCACCTTGTGGGAGGTGACTCAATTACAGAGTGTAAAATAAGTATTGAACACATAGTTACATAGTAGGTGAGGTTGAAAAAAGACACAAGTCCAACCTATGTTTGTGATTATATGTCAGTATTACATTGTATATCCCTGTATGTTGTGATCGTTCAGGTGTTTATCTAATAGTGTTTTGAAATTATTGATGCCCCCCCGCTGAAACCACTGCCTGCGGAAGGCAAATCCACATCTTTGCCACTCTTACAGTAAAGAACCCTCTACACAGTTTAAGGTTAAATCTCTTTTCTTCTAATTTTATTGAGTGGCCACATGTCTTATTAAACTCTTTTCGCGAAAAAGTTTTATCCCTATTGTAGGGTCACCAGTATGGTATTTGTAAATTGAAATCATATCCCCTCTCAAGCGTCTCTTCTCCAGAGAAAATAAGTTCAGTGCTCGCAACCTTTCTTCATAACTAATATCCTAAAGAATCTTTATTAGCTTTGTTGCCCTTCTTTGTACTGGCTCTATTTCCAGTACCTTCTTCCTGAGGACTGGTGGCCATAACTGGACAACATACTCCAGGTGAGGCTAGACCAAAGTCTTGTAGAGTGGGAGAATTATTGCTTTATCCCTGGAGTTAATCCCCTTTTTAATGCATGACAATATTCTGTTTGCTTTGTTAGCAGCAGCTTGGCATTGCATGCCATTGCTGAGCCTATTATCTACTAGGACCCCCAGGTCCTTTTCCATCCTAGATTCCCCAAGAGGTTCACCCCTAGTGAGTAGATTGCATTCATATTTTTGCCACCCAAAAGCATTATTTTACATTTTTCTACATTAAACCTCATTTGCCATGTAGTTGCCCATCCCATTAATTTGTTCAGATCTTCTTGCAAGGTTTCCACATCCTGCGGAGAAGTTATTGCCCTGCTTAGCTTAGTGTCTTCCGCAAGTACAGAGATTGAACTGTTTACCCCATCCTCCAGGTCGTTCATGTAAAAATTAAACAGGATTGGTCCCAGCACAGAACCCTGGGGGACCCCACTACCCACCCCTGACCATTCCGAGTATTTCCCATTTACCACCACCCTCAACTCGCCCTTGTAGCCAGTTTTAAATCCATGTACTCACCCTATGGTCCATGCCAACGGACTTTAGTTTGTACAGTAAACATTTATGGGGGACTGTGTCAAATGCTTTTGCAAAATCCAGATAAACCACGTCTACTGGCCTTCCTTTATCTAGATGGCAGCTCACCTCCTCATAGAAGGTTAATAGATTGGTTTGGCAAGAACAACTCTTCATATATCCATGCTGATTACGACTAATGATACAGTTTTCATTACTAAAATCTTCTATATAGTCCCTTATCCCCTCCAAGAGCTTGCATACTATTGATGTTAGGCTAACTGGTCTGTAATTCCCAGGAATGTATTTTGGCCCTTTTTTAAATATTGGTGCTACATTGGCTTTTCTCCAATCAGCTGGTACCATTCCAGTCAGTAGACTGTCAGTAAAAATTAGGAACAATGGTCTGGCAATTACTTGACTGAGTTCCTAAGTACCCTTGGGTGCATGCCATCTGGTCCCAAGTCTTTTGCTAATTCTGTCCTCTGTTAGCCATGAGGGTGCTTCCTGTGATGTGTCATGATGACAAACACTGCAGTTTTGGTTACTGAAGCCCCCGATTCCCTCGTGAAGACTGAGGAGAAGAATAAATTCAATACCTTCGCCATCTCCCCATCCTTTGTAACCAGATGTCCTTCCTCATTCTTTATGGGGCCAATATGGTCTGTCCTCCTTTTTTACTGTTTATATACTTAAAGAATTTCTTGGGATTTTTTTGCTTTCTTCTGCTATGTTTCTTTCATGTTCTATCTTAGCCGCCCTAATTGCACCCTTGCATATCTTGTTGCATTTTTTCTAAAGTCTGAATGCTGATGATGATCCCTCAGCCTTGTATTTTTTTAAGGTGTTCTCCTTTGCGTTTATTACATTGGAGTTAAGCTATTCATGACTTTTATTCGCTCTTTTAAATTTATTTCCCAATGGGATGCACTGGCTAATGCCCTTACTTAATATGCTCTTAAAGCAAACCCATCTCTCCTTGTCCTTTGTTTCTAAGATTTTATTCCAATTTATATCTTCTAGCAAGGTCTGTAGTTTAGGGAAAAGGGCTCTTTTGAAATCTAGTGTCTTTGTGTTCCCCTTGTGTATCCTATTTGTGTGATTTATACTGAAGCCAATTGCCCCGTATTTCCACATCTGTGATCAGGTCTGTATTGCTGGTAATCAGTAGATCTAGTAACGCCTTGCTTCTAGTTGGTGCGTCTACCATCTGACCCATGAAACTGTCCTGCAAGAAATTTAGGAACTGGCAAGCCTTAGACAAATGCGTTGTTCCCTCCGCCCAGTCTATGTCTGAATAATTAAAATCCCCCATTAAGATAACACTTCCCATCCTTGCTGCTAATCCAAATTGTGATAGGAGATCCGTATCCCCCTCCTCCCTCAGGTTAGGGGGCCTATAGCATACTCCCAATATTATTTTCCCCTTAGCTTCATCCCTTTGGAGCTCTACCCATAAAGATTCCACCTCCTCCCTAGCTCCCTTATTGATGTCATATCTCACATTCACTTGTACATTATTCTTGATATATAGGCATACCCCTTCCTCCTTTTTACCCTCTCTATCCCTGCAATAAAGGAAATACCCTTGAATGGTTGCCAGCCACATCATTATTTTTCTACATAAATATATTTCTGAAGGTGCTATTGACATGAAATTTTCATCACATCGCTAACAACCCATGTAATCCATACATACAAAGAAACCAAAACAAATAAATTCAGATATTAGCTTTTGTGTAATAAAATTAAATGACACAGAGAAAAAGTATTGAACACATGAAGGTAGGTGCAAAAAGGCATGGAAAGTCAAGACACCAGCTGAAATCTATCAGTAATTAAAAAGCAATCCTGCCCTTTGTCAGTACAAATTAATATCAGCTGGTTCAGTCTCGACTGATGGCCTATAAAAAGGTGTCTCATTACCAAGGTGTCACACAAGAAACATCTCATGATGGGTTAAAGCAAAAAGCTTTCTCAAGACCTTTGCAACCTTATTGTTTCAAAACATACCAATGGCATTGGTTACAGAAGAATCTCTAAACTTCTAAATGTTCCATTGAGCACTGTTGGGACCATAATCTGGAAGTGGAAAGAACATAATTTTACCATAAACCGGCCACGACCAGGTGCTCCTCACAAGATTTCTGACAGGAGTGAAAAGAATTATGAAAAGAGTTGTCAAAGAACCAAGGACCACTTGTGGAGAGCTTTAGAAAGACCTGGAATTAGCAGGTACAATGTTTCAAAAAAAACAATAAGTAATGCACTCAACTGCCATGGCCTGTATGCATGCTCACCACAAGTAAAAAGCATGTTGAAGCTCATTTAAAGTTTGCTGCACAACATTTAGACAAGTCTATGAAATACTGGGTGAATGTAGTCTGGTCAGATTAGACCAAAATTTAACTCTTTGGATGCCATAATACACAGCATGTTTGGAGGTCAAATGGCACTGCAAATCACCCCAAAAACACCATAGCAACAGTGGAGTTTGGAGGTGGGAACATCATGGTGTGAGGGTTGTTTTTCAGCATACGGTACTGGCAAACTTCATATCATTGAAGGAAGGATGATTGGAAAAATTAACCAAGACATTCTTGATAAAAAAAATCTGCTGCCATCTACCAGGATGATGAAGAAGAAACGAGGGTGGACATTTCAGCAAGACAATGATCCCAAACACAAAGCCAAGGAAACTCTCAATTGGTTTCAAAAAAAGAAAATAAAGCTTCTAGAATGGCTCAGCCAATCACCTGACAAAAATCCAATAGAAAATTTATGGAAAGAACTAAAGATCAGAGTTCATAGAAGAGGACCACGGAACCTTCAAGATTTGAAGACTGTTTGTGTGGAAGAATGGGACAAAATCACACCTGAGCAATACATGCGACTAGTTTCTCCATACAGGAGGCATCTTGAAGCTGTCATTACCAACAAAGGATTTTGTACGAAGTACAGTAATAAATACATTTCATTTAGTGTGTTCAATACTTTTCCCTGTGTCATTCCATTTTATTACACATAACTTAATTTCTGAACTTATTTGTTTTAGTTTCTTTGTATGGATTGCATGGGTTGTTACCGACGTGGTGAAAATTTTATGTCGATAGCACCTTTAGAAATATATTTACCTAGAAAAATGGTGACGTGTTCAAAAATTCCTTTACCCGCTGTATATAATATAACAAGTCCTGCAGGGGGGTGGAGCCATATCCATGCATACAGTAGATGCTGTCATGTTTATGCGTCGAGAAAGGGAAATTATTGTCAGGTAAGTATAAGGTAAGTATACGTTTTTATAGCTGAAATGATCATAGTGAGCCTCAGGCTTTTCCTTCATATGTCTGGTCATGCCTCAGATATAGATTATGCTCCAGGATTCCAGCCCACATGATAGGCACGCAGTCATGGATACATTCAGGTGCATTTGTGTATACAGATACAGTATCAGTGTGCAGCTTAGCGCATTTTTTTGCATGTCATAAAAGCATAAAGGATCAGATTAGCTGAAGTAAGCAATGTGGATCTTTGCCAGATTCTATATATAACATTTCTTCTCAGCTTTTGACGTACCAGACTATTTGTGGTGCAGTATTACTCTCTATGTTTCATTAATTTTATTCAAGCAGAAAATAGTAATTTACTAGCTGAAGACCAATGATAATAACTCAATTTCTCCAGAGTCATAAAACTGATTTGATCTGGCCTTACAGAGTGATTGGTGTGCCAATCTTGACTCACACCCAGAAGTGTGTGGCCATCAGCCACACACTCATATTGCAGCATTTTCAGATCTGTATTATTAGTACGCACATTAAACTTCAGGATTATGCACAGAAATTACTACACAACTACTACAAAAATAATTGAATACTGTTATTATTGGGCTAAACTTTCCATCCTATAAATTTGATTTGAAAATGACTGGGGTGTCTTTTGCTTGCATTGCTTTGGCTAATTACAGTATGCTTTATCCAATAAATGAAGTCATGGGTGTATAGGACCGGCATGGCACCAGATATAATTCAAACATCAAAATGGGTTTTTATGGGTCCTCGTTATGGTCAGTATTTATGTAATCTTTACAGATCTCTCAGCTGCCCTTGGGATCTCGGCATTTACAGATGTCCCTTTTGCCTTCTTGGGACCCTTTTACCATGGGATCGTTCCAACACACCAGGCTTATTGTTTTCAACCTTTACCTTTAAGCTTGTAATTGCTATCCCATGAGTTTGTGAGTATTCAGCGTACCATGTTTTAGTATTTTATCAAAAACTTTTTTTGTTATGCTTTTTATTGTTATTGTTGTTATTGCTGTTTATTATTATAATTTATTCTTGTAAAGCCAGGTATACTAATGCCCCTGAGGAAGAGTGATATTCGAAACACAGCAGGCAGCCTTTACATCAAGATTGTAATGCCCCGTTCACACGAGCGGAAATTTTGCCAGCAAAAGTCCGATGAGAGCTTTTGGTCCGAAAATGCGACCGTGTGTATGCTCCATCGGACTTTTGCTGGGGGAATTCCAGCCAGCAAAAGATTGGGAGCATGTTCTCAATTTTTCGGTCGGAAAAAGTTCCGATCTGAAATTCCGATCGTCTGTACCAATTCCGATGCGCAAAATTCTTATGCATGCTCGGAAACAATTCAGCGCATGCTCGGAAGCATTGAACTTCATTTTCTCGGCTCGTCGTAGTGTTGTACGTCACTGTTTTCTTGACGGTCGAAAGTTCAGCGAACTTTTGTGTGACCATGTGTATGCAAGCCAAGCTTGAGCGGAATTCCGTCGGAAAAACCATCCAAGATTTTTCCAACGGAAATTCCGCTCGTGTGCACACGGCATTACACTAAATCTATGAGAGTTGCATATGGGGCTCTGCTTCCCTTAAGGTTAATCCTGCTGAACCAGCCAAGATTTGAACCGTGTGGGGAGGCTGAATGTACCAAGATGATCGATCGATTAAATTGAGTACAACCAGCTTGCTGGATTCACTTGGGATTACCACTAGCCGCTGCTATAGCGGCTAGCAACAATGACCGCCGGGAGCAGACAATTGCTTGGCTGGAGGGATTCCTCTGTCGACACTGTCTGTGTGATGAGAAAATCATGCAAATTTCACACCATGGAAGACCCACAAACCCATGACTCAATTAATTGGATAGACTATTTCTGGGATGTTGGCATCCAAGGACACCCCAATCACACCAATTATCTTTTGCTACAGTATGCTTTAGATAACAAACAATTCTGATTACTATCACAGGCCTAGCAAATGGATGGAAAGCAAATTGTTGCTTGACGGAGTCACAGCATCATCCCCTATGTCCAAAGAGCAGGGAGCTCACCAAGAAAACATTAAAGTACATGTAAACACAAAAGAAGGAATTTATCCTATTTCCTCTCTTTTGGTTTATTTAATATACCATTAGATGTGTTTTCTTATACCTGTGCAAAAACAATACCCGTTGTTCATTCCAGAAATTTAGTGCTGTCCTTTGGTCTGTACACACTGCAATCTTATCTTAAACAGTGTTTTCATAAATTAGGTCAGGAAATGTATCACAAAAGTGAGTACACACTTCACATTTTTGTAAATAATTTATTATATCTTTTCATGTGACAACACTGAAGAAATGACACATTGCTACAATGTAAAGTAGTGAGTGTACAGCTTGTATAACAGTGTAAATTTGCTGTCCCCTCAAAATAACTCAACACACAACCATTAATGTCTAAACCGCTGGCAACAAAAGTGATTTCCCCCCCAAGTGAAAATGTCCAGATTGGGCCCTAATGTCAATATTGTGTGGCCACCATTATTTTCCTGCACTGCCTTAACCCTCTTGGAGTTCACCAGACCTTCACAGGTTGCCACTGGAGTCCTCTTCCACTTCTCTATGACGACATCACGGAGCTAGTGGATGTTAGAGACCTTGCGCTCCTCCACTTTCCGTTTGAGGATGCCCCCACAGATGCTCAATAGGGTTTAGGTCTGGAGACATGCTTGGCCAGTCCATCACCTTTACCCTCAGCTTCTTTAGCAAGGCAGTGGTCATCTTGGAGGTGTGTTTGGGGTCGTTATCATGTTGGAAAACTGCCCTGCAGCCCAGTCTCCAAAGGGAGGGGATCATGCTCTGCTTCAGTGTGTCACAGTACATGTTGGTATTCATGGTTCCCTCAATGAACTGTAGCTCCCCAGTGCCGGCAGCACTCATGCAGGCCCAGACTATGATACTGCCACCACCATGCTTGACTGTAGACAAGCACACTTGTCTTTGTACTCCTCACCTGGTTTCCGCCACACATGCTTGAAACCATGTGAACCAAATAGGTTTATCTTGGTCTCATCAGACCACAGGACATGGTTCAGGGAGGCGTATGATTGGCCCCAAATTTATTCTGCAGAAGAACAACAATCCCAAACATACAGTCAATGTCATTAGGAACTATCTTCAGCATAAAGAAGAACAAGGAGTCCTGGAAGAGTTGGTTTGGCCCCCAATGAGCCCTGATTTCAACATCATTGAGTGTGTCTGGGATTACATGAAGAGACAGAAGGATTTGAAACAGCCTACGTTTACAGAAGATCTGTGGTTAGTTCTCCAGGGTGTTCAGAACAACCTACATGCCGAGTTCCTTCAAAAACTGTGTACTGGTGGGCGCATGCGCGGACTGCTCCAAGATGGCTGCTTAAGTCTGGAGCTCCGCACTGCCTCAGCCACCCGGCGCACATAGCGGGGGATCCGGGACCCCGGGGGCCACAAAACCCACCTAATCTGCGGGCGGAATAGCTGGGGCACAAGCCCATGTCGGCAGGATCGTCCAGGAGGGACTTAGAACCGCTCTTCAGAGCCTTGGCGGAGCGGGCCTGTCACGTAACTGGTAGGTTTTGAGCCTGAAGTGCAGAGAAAGACCTCCCTTACAGCTCCCACTCCTGTTCCCCTGGAATGGAGACAGAGGGCCTAGGAGTGAGGAGTGGTATGGGTGCCTGGCAGTCACCGGAAGTTCAGGAGTGGTGGCACCCTCTGGAACCTGAAGCTGAAGAGGAGACTGGAATGCAGAGAGGACCCGGAACCACAGCAGGTAAGTAAGCAGGACTGAAGAGCTGAACTGAAACCAGGAACAAGCAGCAGGTAGTAGACTGGAACGCTGGACTGGAACCAGGAACAAGGCAGCAGGTAGTAGCCTGGAACGCCGGACTGGAACCAGGAACAAGGCAGCAGGTAGTAGACTGGAACGCTGGACTGGAACCAGGAACAAGCAGAAGGTAGAAGCCTGGAACGCTGGACTGGAACCAGGAACAAGGCAGCAGGTAGTAGACTGGAACGCTGGACTGGAACCAGGAACAAAGCAGCAGGTAGTAGCCTGGAATGCTGGACTGGAACCAGGCAGCAGGTAGTAGCCTGGAATGCTGGACTGGAACAAGGCAGCAGGTAGTATCCTGGAATGCTGGACTGTAGCAAGGCAGCAGATAGTAGCCTGGAATGCTGGACTGGAACAAGGCAGCAGGTAAACAGACTGGATACTGGTATCAGACAGAGGGATGGTCAAACAAGCCGGAGGTCGGTATCGGTCGAGCAGCAGAGGTACCAGGGATTACACAGAGGGATGGTCAGGCAAGCCAAGAGGGTCTGGTGCAGGCGCATAGCAGGATGGTCTAACAGGAAGCCGGGTCAGGTAGCAGAGTACACAGGTCAGATCAGGTTAAGGCACACGGAACGCTGTAGAGCAGACAGCGGGGATTGAGTGTGACAGGCCGGTTTAAATAGCCCGCCTAGCACTAGCGGGAGTGCGCGCGCGCGTGCCTGTGCGTGACAGCACCCGTGAACGCGTGCGCATGCGCAGTGGAACCCGTGGCCATGTCCCCGTGCGTCTGGATCACCGATTACTGGCAGGATCTTCATGACATTGCCCCCCCCAAGGGGCAGCCTCTGGCTGCCCCTTTGAAGAAATTTCTCTGGATGGGCTCTTTTAAAAGATTGCAACAGATCTTCAGCATGAATATTATCCTCAGGTTCCCAAGAATTTTCGTCTGGGCCGAACCCCCTCCATTTTATCAGAAATTGATTTTGGTTACCTCTTTTCCTATGGTCCATGATAGCCTCCACCTCGAATTCCTCCTCCCCATCTACCAAGATTGGATCAGGAGGATCCGTACTTCGGCCTGGAAATGGATTAGAAATAGAGGGTCTGAGCAGGGACACATGAAATACTGGATGCACTTTTAGTGAATCCGGAAGTTCAAGTTTGTATGCCACCTCATTAATTCTTCGCTTGACAGGAAATGGTCCAAGAAACTTGGGACCCAATTTCTTTGACGGGCAAGCCATCCTGAGATTTACTGTAGATAACCATGACCTGGTCCCCGGGTGTAAGTAACAGCTCACCTCGCCTCTTCTTATCGAAGGTTGCCTTATTATATTCCTGGGTCCTGGTCATGGTCTCCTGCAAAACTTGGTTGTTGGAAGTAAAGAAGTCCAACCTCTCCTGCACTGCGGGTACTGTGCACTCCGGAAGAGAATTAGGCAAAAATGAAGAGTGGAAACCATAATTTGCAAAAAATGGAGTTTGTTTGATAGCGGAATGAATAGAATTGTTGTAGGCGAATTCAGCCAATGGGAGAACAGAAATCCAATCATCTTGGGCAAAAGAAGAAAAACAGCATAAATATTGTTCAAGAGTCTGATTTGTTCTCTCTGTTTGCCCATTAGTCTGGGGATGATAAGCAGATGAAAATGAGAATTCAATGTTCAGTGTTTTGCACAGAGACCTCCAGAATCGGGAGGTAAACTGTACCCCCCGATCTGAAACGATATTAACCGGTACCCCATGGAGCCTGATGACTTCTTTAATGAATGCCTGTGCTGTTTCTGTAGCTGAGGGGGTGCCCTTCATTGGGACAAAGTGGGCCATTTTCGACAACCGGTCTACTATGACAAAAATTGAGGTGAAGCCCCCAGCCGGAGGTAATTCCACAATAAAGTCTATAGAAAGCATTTTCCAAGGCCTATCTGGGACAGGTAATGGCTTTAGCAATCCCCATGCCTTGGTTCTGTGCCCCTTGTTCCTGATACAGGTGGTACAGGACTCAACAAATTTCCTACAATCTTCGCGTAACTGAGGCCACCAGAAGGTACGCTGTACCAAATCAGTGGTCTTAGCCACGCCAAAATGCCCAGCCAATGCATGATCATGACAGAGTTCTAGTACTGAAACTCGTAGTGTTTCAGGTATAAAGATCCTATTCTCGTGCCACAGTAACCCATCCTTAACTTGGAGTTCTGACCTAATGGAAGATCCCAATTCCGCGGAAGCCTGCTTAATCTGGAAAAGCAGGTCTCCCTGAAGCAAAAGAAAATTCCCCGGGGACAGAATGGTGTCCGGAGGGGAAACCTCTTGGGACTTGTGAAACATCCTGGATAGGGCATCAGGTTTGGTATTTTTGGAGCCAGGGCAGTAAGTGACATGAAAGGAGAACCTGGAGAAAAAGAGAGCCCACCTGGCTTGACGTGGCTTCAACCTTTTTGCAGATCTCAAATACTCCAGGTTCTTATGATCTGTAAAAATTAAGACTGGATGAGCGGCACCCTCAAGCAGATAGCGCCACTCCTCCAACGCTGATTAGATTGCCAACAACTCTCTGTCACCTACATCATAATTTCTCTCTGCCATGGACAATTTATGAGAGAAGAAGGCCACAGGATATAACAGGGCCTTAGTTCCCTGTCTTTGGGACAACACTGCCCCTACTGCAATTTCGGATGCGTCCACCTCTAATACGAACGGCAGAGAGGAATCTGGATGCTTTAGTACGGAGGCGGAAGTAAAAAGGCCCTTGAGAGTCTCAAAAGCCTTTTGGGCCTCAGCAGACCAGTGGAAGCGTGTACCTTGTTTAGTTAACTGTGTGATGGGTGTGATGATGGCTGAGAACCCCTTAATAAATTTACGGTAAAAATTAGCGAATCCAATGAATCGCTGGATTCCCTTCTTGTCTGTCGGGACTGGCCAATCTAAAACTGCAGCGACCTTTTGAGGGTCCATCTTAATGCCTCTACTGGAAATGATTAACCCCAAAAATTGAATACTTTCCTGTTCAAATTCACATTTCTCAGCTTTTGCATATAGACCGTGTTGTCGAAGCCGGGCCAACACACTTCTGACGTGCCTGCGATGGGATTCAAGGGAACAAGAAAAAATGAATATGTCGTCTAAATAGACGATAACAAACAGATCTAGAAAGTCTCGTAAAACATCATTGATGAAGTACTGGAATGTAGCAGGGGCATTGCACAAACCGAAAGGCATCACTAGGTACTCAAAATGTCCATAACGGGTACGAAAGGCGGTCTTCCATTCGTCTCCGTCCCTAATACGAACTAAATTGTAGGCTCCGTGGAGGTCAAGCTTAGTGAATATGGTAGCTGTCCCCAGTCTTTGGAACAATTCTGGTACCAGGGGAAGAGGGTAACGTTTTTTTACAGTGATTTTGTTCAGCTCGCGGTAATCTACACATGGTCTGAGGGTCTTGTCTTTCTTCTGTACAAAGAAGATGCCTGCACCTGCTGGAGACGTGGATGGACGAATGAAGCCTTTTTTTTAAGTTCTCATCGATATATTCTTTTAAAGCCCCTTGTTCTACTTCAGTCAAAGGAAAGATTCTTCCAAAAGGAATCTCAGCACCGGTAAGTAATTCGATAGGACAGTCATAGGCCCGGTGAGGGGGTGAGACCTCTGCCCCCTGCTTGCTGAATACATCTAAGAAATCATGATAGGCAGAAGGGATGGAGAGGTGTAGACTAGGATCTGTATCTAAGCAGAGCAAGGCAGAGTTCTCCTGAGCGTTCTGAAATCTGCAAGACTGTTGGCAATATGGAGAAGAAAAGGTAACTTCACCTGTGACCCAATTAATGTCAGGATTGTGAGCCTGTAACCATGGCATGCCGAGGATTATGGGAAACAGGGGTGAGGCGATGATATCCAGGCGTAACAGTTCTTGATGAGAATTGGAGATGGAGACGGGTAATGGAACAGTCTCTTGGGTAACAGGCCCAGACTTAATGGCGGTTCCATCAGCTAGATGGATGGAAAGTCCATGGGCCTTAGGCAACAAAGGTATCCGGTGTTGGGTAGCAAAAAGAGAGTCCATGAAACAACTGCAGGCTCCAGAGTCAATAATGGCGGTTATTTGCAGAGTCTCTCCTGGAAGCTGTAACAGGATAGAGAGAGCAAGGTGAGTAGTGTTCTTAACCATTGGTGCAACATAGTCAGTGGACAGGGATAGGCACTTACGGAGTTTAAGGGGACAGTTCCTGACATAGTGCCCAGGTTCCCCACAATACAGGCACAGATTATTCACTCTACGACGTTGTCGTTCCTCCTGGGTAAGAGAAGGCCGCAGGACCCCTAATTGCATTGGCTCAGGTGGGTTAAACGTGGAGGTAGGTGGTTCTGGTGACGTATGATGAAGAAGTTTAGGGGCAACCCAAGTTGGGCGAGAAGTTCCCATAGCTCTCTCAGTCCTTCGTTCTCTTAGGCGTCGATCGATCTGGATGGCTAGATCGATCAGTGCATTTAAAGTCTGTGGAGTACCCACCCTGGCCAAGTCATCCTTCAGAGAGTCAGAGAGTCCCATCCGAAACTGATAGCGGAGAGCCGCATCATTCCAATTTGTGTCTGCACTCCATTTTCTGAATTCAGCCACATAGTCCTCTGCAGCCCTGCGACCCTGTTGAAGGGTGTGCAAAGCCGCTTCTGCAGTCACGGACAGCTGGGGGTCATCATACAGCTGACCTAATGCGTCAAAGAAGGTGGAGAGATTAGTCAGGGATACGTCCTTTTGTTCCAAGAGGAGATGGGCCCAGGTTTGGGGGTCACCAGAAAGCAGAGAAATTACGAAGCCCACCTTGGTAGCCTCCAGGGAAAAGGTACGTGGCTGAAGAGCAAAGAACAATTCACAGGAGTTGCGGAAAGCCCTGAATTTAAGGCGATTCCCGGAGAAACGTTCAGGCGTCGGGACCTTGGGTTCTGGAGGGATCAGCACCGTTGAGGAAGGCCCGACTGAAGGAGCAGAAGTGGAAGGAGCTCCCTGGACCCCAATGGGATTAGACAAGGTTAGCACTCGTCCCTCCAGCCTGGTGTATCCTTGCTGCAGATTCTTGACTGCTTTAGTCAATCCTGCCAGGTGTGCACAAAGTTCCTCCATGGGAGACGTTCCCTGCTCAGGCTCAGACATGGCTGTCTGCTACTGTCACGTACCTGGTAGGTTTTGAGCCTGAAGTGCAGAGAAAGACCTCTCTTACAGCTCCCACTCCTGTTCCCCTAGAATGGAGACAGAGGACCCAGGAGTGAAGAGTGGTATGGGTGCCTGGCAGGATCAACAGTCACCGGAAGTTCAGGAGTGGTGGCACCCTCTGGAACCTGAAGCTGAAGAGGTGACTGGAATGCAGAGAGGACCCGGAACCACAGCAGGTAAGTAGGACTGAAGAGCTGAACTGAAACCAGGAACAAGCAGCAGGTAGTAGACTGGAACGCTGGACTGGAACCAGGAACAAGCAGTAGGTAGTAGCCTGGAACGCTGGACTGGAACCAGGAACAAGGCAGCAGGTAGTAGCCTGGAACGCCGGACTGGAACCAGGAACAAGGCAGCAGGTAGTAGACTGGAACGCTGGACTGGAACCAGGAACAAGCAGAAGGTAGAAGCTTGGAACGCTAGACTGGAACCAGGAACAAGGCAGCAGGTAGTAGACTGGAACGCTGGACTGGAACCAGGAACAAAGCAGCAGGTAGTAGCCTGGAATGCTGGACTGGAACCAGGCAGCAGGTAGTAGCCTGGAATGCTGGACTGGAACAAGGCAGATGGTAGTAGCCAGGAATGCTGGACTGGAACAAGGCAGCAGATAGTAGCCTGGAATGCTGGACTGGAACAAGGCAGCAGGTAAACAGACTGGATACTGGTATCAGACAGAGGGATGGTCAAACAAGCCGGAGGTCAGTATCGGTCGAGCAGCAGAGGTATCAGGGATTACACAGAGGGATGGTCAGGCAAGCCAAGAGGGTCTGGTGCAGGCGGATAGCAGGATGGTCTAACAGGAAGCCGGGTCAGTTGGCAGAGTACACAGGTCAGATCAGGTTAAGGCACACGGAACGCTGTAGAGCAGACAGCGGGGATTGAGTGTGACAGGCCGGTTTAAATAGCCCGCCTAGCACTAGCGGGAGTGCGCGCGCGCGCCCGTGCGTGACAGCACCAGTGAACGCGCGCGCATGCGCAGTGGAACCCGTGGCAGTGTCCCCGTGCATCTGGATCGCCGATTACTGGCAGGATCTTCATGACAGGGCCGAATCCAAGATGGCGGGCGCCATGCTGCCTAACACACAGACCGCTGAGGAGAGCCAGGGAGACAAGCTGTCTTATGCTGCAGTGACCCGCTCTTTCCTTCCTGGGACCCCAGTGAGTAATCTTAAACATATGGCACACACCCCAGCATTTACAGAACCCCTTATTGCACAGTCGATGGAGGAGCTTCAGCACTTATCCATGGGGCCTACCTCTCCTAACACAGTGACAGGGCCTGCACTGGCAGACATCCCCTCTCACACACTGCACTCAGCTCCGGACCTCTTCTCCCAATTGTCAGCTCTTTTAGACAGAGGCCTGGCTCAAACTGCAGCTAAAATCACGGGAGACATCAGGGAAGACTTCCAAGTACTAGGCTCCAGGATGGAAGCTATTGAAAATAAACTTGACCATACCATTTCTAAAACCAGACAGAACTCTGCCCACATCCAGGTGTTACAGGATCAGCTGGACATTGCGCTTTCTCTTATCGATGATCTTGAAAATAGATCTAGAAGGGAGAACTTCAGAATTAGGGGGCTCCCAGAATCGATAACGGACACAACATCTGTAGTTCAGGACTTTCTCAAACAAATTATCCCTGACATTACTTCCCATAAGTTGGAGATAGATTGAGCTCACAGAACGTTGGGACCCCCGAGGAAAGATAGCCTGCCTAGGGATATAGTGGTTAAACTTCACTACTTCTCGGTAAAGGAAGAAGTGATGAAAAAATGCAGATATCAACACCCTCTCACGTGCAGAGGTCATACTATACAAGTATTCGCTGAAATCTCGCCAACCACGATACAAAAAAGGAGGTCGCTGAAACCCTTACTTACTATTCTATCTTAACGTGAAATCAAATATAAATGGGCCTTCCCCTTTGCACTGAAGTTTGACTACAAGGGCAAGATACATTCCTTCCGCAGCCTACAAGATGGTGAACGGATACTTCTAGATCTTCGCCTCATCTCACAAGAGTCAGCAATGGACCTGACGAATTCTTCAGCGGGTTCTTCCAAACGCCCCTCTCCAGCGAGTCCTCTACAGCCAGTTTGGGACAAACCCAAATACAAACGCACCAAAGAAGCCAGACCTCCATGACACCACAAGTCAAGGAATTTTTTTCTTGTTGCTACCTTTCTAACTGGACTCTCTCCTCAGTGTTCAATCTGAGCTCCGAGAGAATCTGGGGTAGATGTACCCCTGATACATTTTTTCCACTCTCTTTTTTCGGGGTGTTTTTTTTTTTTTTTGAGGGGGAGGGAGGGACAGGGAGGAAGAATTTTTTTTCACGATGCGCGAGTTTACTAGTTTGCTAATTTTAAGCACTATTCCCCCCCCCTCCTTTTTGTTTTAATTTTTGTTTTCATTTTTTAGTTAATATGTTCCTGGCATCTGTACCCTTTGCGACCTCTAGAGGTCCTTCTATTAAGAACTAACTACATGGTTATAACGTTAATGAGGCTCTCATGGTTATTGGTCAGGGCTTAATGTTAATCCTTTATTTAGCACTTGCCTCCTGATGGTTTTAGGCATAAAGTTACTGCTGTTATTAACCATAGAGGTTAAACCCCTAATAATAGCTGTAGAAATGCTTTCTATGGGGGCCCGGTACTGGTCCCCTGGGGTTGGAGTCTGAAGAGTCCTCCCTGCTTTTTTCTCCGGGCGGGGGGAAGGGAATGCGAGGTGGTGGCCGGTCGGGCCCCCTGATCCCTCAAATCAGAGTGATTCTATTTTCTAGTTATGTTGTCTATTTAAAGGTGCGCCGAGGCTGGGGCAGTTAAGCCGCGCCTCCCCCTACCCCACGGTTTAGGTGATTCCTTCTCCCTGGGTTAGGAGTCCACCCTGTACGCAGGGACTGGACGTGTCTTCTTCTTCGATGAGTGATGTGCTTCGAAGCCTTCACTGTTCTCTCAAGCCCCTAGGGGGCTTGAATCACCCATCCTCACCTTCCCGTCCTTCTCCTCTTCTTCTTTCCTCTCTAACGATTCTTATTTTTGCAGTTGGCCGTCTGCCTGTCGATGTCCACTTTCCACACAAGAAGCGATGGATTCCCTTTTCTGCACTGGCTGCAGTTCCCCACAGCTCCTTAGATCAGGTAGGCGTTGATGGATTGGTGGTAGGTCCACCCCCTCTGCTTCATGGCTGTCGCTGATTCATCGTCTTCCCTATTAAGGGTGGCGACTCATAATACCCAAGGCCTAAATTCACCTTCTAAACGAAGGAAGGTCCTAGATTATATGAAATCCCGCAAAATTGATGTCCTGTTTCTTCAAGAAACATACTTCCCGATCCGGTACAAACCCAATTTCCTTAACGCCCAATTCCCCTTAAAACCAGAGGGGTGGCGATCCTCATTTCAAAGAATTGCAGATTCACTTTGCAACAGGTGCTGCGGGACCCAGAGGGGAGGTATATCCTTGTGAAGGGTACTATAGAGGGTAGACTATTTTCTCTAGTATCCTATTACGCCCCGAATACAGGACAACTCAAATTTTTCAGTAACATGTTTAAGACACTAGATCCGCTACTGGAAGGCTCCACCATCTTCGGCGGAGATTCTAATGTCGCCTTTGACCAGGGCCTAGACAGATCCAAACCTCCCCGTGCTCAAACCGTCCGCCCAACTAGGGACAGTTCTAAGATAGCTAAATTGATATACTCACAGGGTCTCACGGACATTTGGAGGGAGTTAAACCCAACCAAAAAAGATTATACACATTTTTCCCATTTTTCCCATGCACACCAATCTTACGCCCGACTGGACCATCTGTTAGTCTCCAATAGCTTAATTCCAACAGCCCGTAAAGCACAGATCACAGACACGGTGTGGTCCGATCACTCCTTATTGAGTGTTATAATAAACAACCAAGCCCCACAAACAAAACCCGCTTTCTGGAGACTAAAAGAAACAATTATTTCTGACCCTATTAGGAAAGTAGAAATCGAAAAGGCTATTTCTGACTACTTTATGCAAAATGACACTGCAGACGTTTCAGCTGAAACTGTATGGGCGGCTCATAAGGGAAAATAATTCAAATAGCCTCCTAAATTAAAAGGGAACACAGGGTCAACATAGACAATCTTGAAAAGACCTTCCAAAAACTTTGTTTGGAGCACAAGAGAGATCCAGCTCGGGTACCGGCGTCCCGGCTGGATGCGGCACGCCTGGAACTTAATTTAGCTCTCACAGTCAAGGCAGAAAAAAACATTTTATGGCAAGGAGCAAAATACTACTACCAAAAGGATAAAGCTGGGTCTCTCTTGGCCTCCCGACTCACGCCACGTACTCACTCGTACGCCTTCCCTAGAATTAAAATAGCAGGCCAACAACACACGACGAATCCTCTGGAAGTCACGGAAGCCTTCCATGGATTCTACGCGGATCTTTATAGTGAACATAAGTTGAATGGACCTTAGGCTGTAAACAAATTCTTAGATAACCTGCCGATTCCCACTCTGTCGGCGGACCACAGAGATAGACTCGAAGCTCCTGTATCTACTGAGGAAGTTCTAGCAGTAATAAAAAAACCTAAAGAGGTGTTCAGCTCCGGGTCCAGACGGCTTCTCCATACCATATTATAAAACTTTTGCGAATACGTTAGCACCGTACCTGGCCAAATTTATTAACTCTAAAATCAAAGGAGACCCTCTGGACCCGCAGATGAATGCTGCATTCATAACCGTCATCCCAAAACCGGACAAGGACCCAGGTGAGGTATCTAACTGCAGACCCATATCTCTGATCAATAACGATCTTAAAATAATGACTAAAATTATGGCTGATCGCCTAGCGTCTTTTATTGGGTCTTATATAGATAAGGACCAAGTCGGGTTCATTCCCGGACAGCAGGGTCCTGACCAAATCAGAAGAACGGTTGATGTGGTCTCTACCTTGCAATCTGGCTGGGATGGCGGCGGTGATCAAAAGGGTATGTTGCTGTCTCTAGACCTACAAAAGTTTTTCGACTCTGTTTCTTGGTCCTACCTGTTCTCTATTCTAGAAAGATGGGGCTTTGGCCCCCGATTCTCTGGACTACTTAATTCACTATACTCTTACCCCGAAGCTAGGATTAAATTACAAGGACAACTTTCAGAACCTATTAAAATAGCGAGAGGGACCCGCCAGGGATGCCCGCTATCACCACTTATATTTGCGATAGCAATCGAATCGCTGGCAATCGCTATCCGCACTAACCCAGACATAGCAGGGGTCAGATGTGGTCCTAAAATTCACAAATGCTGCTTATTCGCAGACGATCTCATTCTCTACCTCACGTCCCCAGTCACTTCCCTCCCGGTTGTATGTAAGCTCCTGGAGGACTTTGCCAAGACATTAGGTTTACATGTCAACTACTCTAAATCCCAAGCACTCAATGTGTCGCTCTCAGAGTCTCTGGTGTCTCGGTTGAAGGACTCCTTCCACTTTTCGTGGAGTGAGTCCTCCATACGATACCTCGGTATTAATCTCATACCTAAATTTGAATAACTATATCAAGCTAACTACCCCCCCCATCTACAAAAAATTGGAATCAGATCTTAAGCAATGGTCCCCTCACCAACTATCCTGGCTAGGTAAAATAAACTCTGTCAAAATGACCCTTCTCCCAAGACTCTTATATATATTTTGCTCGCTTCCGATTGCCATAAGAAAGGACCATCTTTTGGCGTTCCAAAACAAGGTGGTCAAATTTATTTGGGGTAAATCTGGTCATCGATTTGCGAGACATTCCTTACACAGCCTGAGAAATAAGGGGGGACTGGGCCTCCCTAATTTTTTTTGGTACTACCAAGCTGCTAGATTGGCTTAGCTATCCATTATCTATTCTAAATCAGCCAGACCTGATTGGGTAGAAATGGAGAGGCAGGCAGTCCCATCCTTCACTATAGATTTCCTCCTATGGTGCTCTCCACAGACCAGGCCCCCCATCCTATCTCCTTCCTTGTCACAGTCACTGAGGATTTGGGACACTCTTAGGAAGTCTCCCTCTTTGGTGTCACAAAGCAAGCCCTTAGACCATATTTTCCGTAACCCGGATTTCCATCTAGGCTTGGACATCAAAGCATTTCAGTGGTGGCTAGACAGGGGAATGTACCGGATCGGGAACTTTTTTACCTCAGCTGGACCAATTTCTCTCGCCCATTGCATTAAACATTTGGACCTACCCAATTCGGAGAGGTTCATATTTATGCAACTGTCACACTTTCTTCATTCCATTTGGGTATCGAAACCGGAACCACCTCAATTCACCCCATATGAACTATGGTGTGGGCAGCTTCTGGAGCACAGGGGAGGGGATCTCCATAATCTACTCCTCGCTTGCAACAAGCGGTCGGAAAACAACATTCATGGTGGAGTGGGAGAG
Organism: Aquarana catesbeiana; assembly: GCF_042186555.1. Taxonomy (NCBI): domain Eukaryota; kingdom Metazoa; phylum Chordata; class Amphibia; order Anura; family Ranidae; genus Aquarana; species Aquarana catesbeiana. Next base: position 185,433,513 of record NC_133327.1, on the reverse strand, counting down.
GGATACACAGGAATCCTGGGATCTGGAACACTGGCACAAAACCTTCTTTAGATCCTTTAAAGGTATATTCAATATCACATTAATTGAAGCTAGCCTGAAGGTTAACACCAGATGGTACCTAACCCCCTCCCGGCTTTCCCTCATGTATCCCTCGGTCTCTCCTTTATGGTTCCGCGGATGTCATATGAAGGGCACTATGATGCACATTTGGTGGGATTGTCCCAAAATCAGAAGCTTCTGGAACAAAATTTTCCACATCATATCTAAAGTCACAGCCCTGACCGTTCCCAAGTCTCCCCTGACAGCCCTACTCAATCACCTAATTCCCGGGGCCCCGAAATACTTGCAAAAATTAATATTTTTTATTCTGCTTGGTGCCAAACTCACCTTGGCCAAAGCCTGGAAGCTTCCTAAGGTCTCTATCATAGCGGCGAAACGCAAAATTTCATGGATAATGGCCCAAGAGAAGATGGTGAGCTCCATACTAGACACCTCAGCGCAGTTTGGTCCAAATACATAGGCGTAGGTGCTTCCTCAAATTCACGCTTATAGTACTAATTACACCCAGGAACTGACTGGCGGACGGCTAAATCTCTTTGCTCTCTCTTTCTCTTTCTTTCTTCCTCTCACCCCCCCCCCCTTCTCTACTTATCCCCTTACATGATAACTCGGGACATGTCCCGATGTAACAATGTCTTCTGAAAGAACGTATGTTAAGTTGAATCTGGGATATATTTTCTATGTTTTACTTTTATAATAGTTTCATTTCACTCAGTATTTCCATGCGGAGTTACTCCCAGAGTGCTCTATTCAACCAGTTTCGATTGTTTAACATTCAGACAGTCCCCACTAGAAGCCTAGAGGACTTCCCTAAGTCTGTACGTGACTCAAGGCCTCCAGAAGCTAGGTGTCGCTCTCTTCTCCTGCACAGTATGATCCCTATTGGGGTGCTGGTAGACGAGACGATATATTAGGACACAAAACGTACAAGGGTCTGAGGCGACTCAGTAACCGTTTATACCAACTCCTTAGGACGTTCAATGATTTCTTGAAGACTGTCATTCTATTGATTAGATTATTGATATGTAGATCTATTTGAATGTATCATTTCTCTGTTTATCACTGGACAAGTTGAATGTAATGGTATTTCCTGTTATCCTTTGGAAAAAAACAATAAAATACTTAAAATAAAAAAACACAGTGCGAGTCTCAAGCTATTGGACATAGGAATGTCCAAATTAGGTATTCCAGGGGTTTCAGCGGTACAACTAGATCCTCAGCAATGCTTGAGTCTTCAGAATTAAACATTTATCTGCTTAATGTTTTGTATGAGGTACAGTACTGTTTACTGCCAAGAAGATGATAGCTAAAGTGTGCCTGCCATACAGCAATGGAACAATTAAATAGATGCTCCTGTATAAAGCCCATAGATTAGTCAGTTCTCTTCGCCCATCCAGCGGGTTAAGCGGAAAAAAAACTGAGCAGATTCCCCCCATCCACACATTCAAGGTGGATGGGCGAATACTCCCCACTGAGCTAATGTATTCTGACAACAGGGAGACTTTGCTTCCATCAGACTTTAGCCGGCAGTGCTGATCGAGCAGGGAAAATCTATAATGGCGGTTGTACAAAAGTTGATTGGTAGATCAATATCTCTACAACCACAGTGACCATACATGGATGAAAATTTGGCCGGTCCCTGCTGAACCGGTTGAATTTCAATCCATGTATGAGTAGCTTAAGAAACGGATCTTCAGGCTGTGGTGCCATATACACATTTTTGATCTGGTATGTCTATGGGTACTTTTAAGTTCCAAATATCCTTATACTTGAGATAGCACACAACACTTTTGGTTTTTGTTTTCATAGTTTCTCCACCACATATACTCAAATTATACTGTGTGGGCTTTGCTATAATATTTTGCACTTATTCATCTGAACAGTCTGCGATTAGGTCTCTCATTTCATTTGTCTTCAGAAAATTGATTAATTGACAATCGTCTATGTAATAACTTCATTATGTGTATGCTATATTGAAGAAAACTTGTCTTATCTCTTTCTTTGACTGATTCTGAATATTACAACATATGTAGGTGCATGTCTTTGTCAGCATTAATGTTTCTTTTTTTCGCCATTTTAATACTAATAAAAATTCCTTTGGATTAAAAAAAAAAAATAATTAAAAAATAAAAAAACTGTGTACCTAGAAGAATTGATGCTGTTTTAACCGCTTTAAGACCAGCCACCATCATTTGACAGCGGCACAATGGCTCTCCTGCGCGAATCGCCGTAGCTGTACGACGGCTCGCGCAGGCTCAGTTGCGGGCGGGCGCACGCAGGAGGACTCAATGTCCTCTGGCTGCCCACAACTGACTTGTACACAGACAGAACGGGGAAATGCCTATGTAAACAAGACATTTCCTTGTTCTGACAGGTGACATGACAGGGATCTACTGTTCCCAGTGGTCGGGAACAGTGATCTCTGTCATGTTCCAGTAAGCTCATCCCCCCACAGTTAGAAACACTCATAGGGAACACCATTAATCCCTTGATTGCCCCCTAGTGTTAACCCCTTCCCTGCCAGTGACATTTACACACAGTAATCAGTGCCTATTTTTAGTACTGATCGCTGTATAAATGTCAATGGTTCCAAAAAAGTGTCAAAAGTGTTTCCGATCTGTCCGCTGCAATCCCGATAAAAATTGCAGATCACCGCCATTACAGGTAAAAGAAAAATAATAATAAAAATGCCATAAATCTATTCCCTATTTTTACAGACGCTATAATTTTTGCGCAAACCAATCAATATACGCTTATTGCGATTTTTTTTAACCAAAAATATGTAGAAGAATATTAATCGGTCTAAACCGATAAAGAAATTTAAAAAAAATAATAATAAATGTAGGATATTTACTATAGCAAAAAGTAAAAAATATAGTTTTTTCTTTTTCAAAATTGTTGCAATTTTTTTGTTTATAGCGCAAAAAAAACCAAAAAACGCAGAGGTGATCAAATACCACCAAAAGAAAGCTCTATTTGTGGGAAAAAAAGGACGTCAATTTTGTTTGGGTAAAACATCGCACGACTGCGCAATTGCCAGTTAAAGCGACGCAGTACCAAATAGCAAAAAATGCTCTGGTCATTAAGTGGTTACAGGTAAAGGGTGGTAACACAAAATATTGATTTTATTTTGATTTCTCTTTTGTTCATTTCCTTTCAATTTTGTTAATTGATAAACAAACTATTAACACTTCTGTTTCTGAAAGCATTCTTAATTTACAGTATTTTTTTCACATCTGTCTAAAATGTTTGCACAGTAGTGTATATACCAGTATATCTCACACGAACAGTTACAGCATGTTGTTCTAGTTCAAATCTGAAAAACTGATTTTTGATGCTGAAAAGCCCATGGAGCACTAACTGATCGCGTATACAGTGGTCCTTCAAGATGACCTCTAGGCTCCTTTAGAAAAAAATTCAGCAGCTACAAATACACTGTATTAATAAAAGTATTGGGATGCCTGCCTTTACATGCACATGAATTTTAATGGCATCCCAGTCTTAGCTTGTAGGGTTCAATATTGCATTGGCCCACCCTTTGCAGCTATAACAGCTTCAACTCTTCTAGGAAGGCTGTCCACAAGGTTTAAGAGTGTGTCTATGGGAATGTTTGACCATTCTTCCAAAAGTGCATTTGTGAGGTCAGGCACTGATGTGGACGAGACGGCCTGGCTCGCAGTCTCTGCTCTAATTTATCCCAAAGGTGTTCTTTCGGGTTGAGGTCAGGAGTCTGTGCAGGCCAGTCAAGTCCCTCCATCCCAAACTCGCTCATTCATGTCTTTATGGATCTTGTTTGTGCACTGGTGCGCATTCATGATGGAACAGGAAGGGGTCAACCCCAAACTGTTCCCACAAAGTTAGGAGCATGAAATTGGCCAAAATGTCTTGGTATGCTGATGCCTTAAAAGATCCCTTTACTGAAACCCCTGAAAAACAACCCCATACCATAACCCCCCCCCCCCCCAATCAAATTTGGACCAGTGCACAAAGCAAGGTCCATAAAGACACGAATTAGCGGGTTTTTCCCAACCTTGCACTATGCAAAATTTACCTTCCCGGTGCTATGGCAGACTTTGTCTTCTGGAGAGTAGGGATGACTGAATCTGATAAGCTGCTGTTCTTCAGGACCAAGGCTTCAACAGCCAAAGTCAGAGACCAACAAACAGGATGGTGTACTGGCCCTTGGGACAGAAGGTCCAGAAAAACCAGAAGGACCCATGGAGAGTTTGTCAGGAGTCCAAATATGTCCGAGTACTGTGTGCTTCTGGGTCAGTTTGGTGCAATGAGAATTACCAGAATGCCCTCCATCTTAATTCTGTGGAACAGACAAGAAGAACCTGTAGTGGAGGAAAGGTGTGAATCACATTGCATTGTTCCCACAGTCACCAGAGCATATACTGCTAAGGCCCAAGGGTTCCTGGACCTGACAACAAACCTATTCATTTTGTTGTTGATGCTGGATGCTTTCCCCACATGTGGCAAAGGGCTTGAACATATCCAGGTGAATAGCCCATTTCTTCAGATCCAAACTGACAGTTGAGAAAATCCACCTGACAGTTTTCCACACCTGGGTGTGATTTACCACAAAAAATTCTATATCAACAAAAAGCACCACAGCCCTGTGAAGAGGATCCTTAATCTGCCAGTGGTGGCATGACCATAGCGGCATGTTAGGGAACCTCACCTAGCAGAGTAGGAAACTGAAACTTTGATGCAGACTAAACTAAAGGGTCACTGATTCCATATCCTATAGAGCAGTGGTTCTCAACCTTACTAGTGCCGTGACCCCATGATAAAATTTCTCAAGTTGTAGGGACCCCTAACAGTAAAATTATTTTCGTAGCTTGGGTTATCAGCACCCAAGGCAAGACAAGTAATTTGCGCCCCTAACCCACGGACATTTAGTGCTCCCTGAGTCCCTTCCACTCGTACAGGAAAAAAAAAAACCCTTATGGTACATTTTAGGATATTCCACTCTTTCTCTTTGATCTCCTTTCTTTCCCTTTTATCTCTCACTATCATAATTTCTTTTTTTTTCCCCATCTCTCTCTAGCCATTTTTCTTGTTCTTTCTCTTATTTTTTCTCTCCCTTTTTCTTTGTTCCTCCCCCTCTTTTCCTCTCCCTTCCATGTATTCTCCATTTTTATTCCTTCTCTTACTCCTTGGTGGGGGGTGGGGGGGTGGGGGGAATGTGATGAGTGTCAGTGCTGGCGGGGAGTTGGGATGAGTGGCAGTGCTGGTGGGGGAAATAGGATGAGTGGCAGTGCTGGGGGTAGTTCTGATCATCCAACTTAGGTGCTCTTGATCAAGGTCATCTGCTGATCTGAGAATTGTAGTGGGGACTTTTAATGGCAACTATAATCACAGGAGGTGTTACTCACTGTGTCTCCAGCTTCACGGTGTCTGCGACTTTGTGGTGTCTCACAGCAGTGACACCTATGCTGAAATCAGGAGATAGGGTCTCCTTCAGCCCTTCCCATTTCACATTCCTCACAAGTCAGCTAACCTCTAGTCTCTGCCCCTCAGCCATCCTGTGAACTGAATGGGCAGCTGCGAAGAGGCTGAGTGGGCGGCCACGGTCTCCAGAAACAGCCCAGCTGGGCAGCCACAGACTCTAGGGACAGCCCTGCTAGGCAGCTGCGAAAAGTCTAGGAGAGCGGTGCGGGCTTCAGGAACAGCCCAGGATTCGGTGACCCCTTGCAAATTGTCATTCAACCCCCAGATTGAGAACCACTGCTTAAAATCATTAAGAATATGGGCTGGAGTCAACCCTTATAGTGGAACGATTCCCTGTGTCAGTGTGCAGACATGTTGCACACACGTGTCGGTGATGCAACAAGGCCCAAAATGTGAGACAAGGCCTTAGTTACAAACTCCAGTTGCTGCTGCCAATGTGGGTCAGAAGATCAAAAGGTGACCAGGTCACTGTAGGCGATGAGTAGGACCAGACTGGAGGGCAATGTTCTGCATGATGCTGTCAAAAGCAGAAGCAGCAGTGGGATGACTGACACTTCGTCTATAACGAATGTCGGGAAAGAGCGTGGTGTGCATGCAAAACTCCATCACCTTCGGCAGGCAATTTAAAAGGGCAGGACAAGTACTAAGGCAACACCACAGTTCTGGCTCTGGACAGCGCTTCACAGGTAGAATGCAGTGCCCAAAGTTGACATTCCAGGCTTGCTCCACACATCCAGCCAGTCAATTTAGTGGGGACCAGGTATGACACTTCAAAGCCAGATTGAGGAAAGGCCAATCCAGACAGCTGCTAAGTAGTAACCAGCTCAAGAAGCAATGTGCTGAGGAACTTGATGATGTCAATGAAAGAAACACCCAAGGAACAAAAAACTGAAGAGACTTATTGGTAACCATTTCCAGTAGTCATCTAGGAAAGCATTTGAAAGATAGTCTCACACCAGGACAGGAAATTTCCAAATTTGACAACAGGTTGGGAATTCTGCTGCGCTGAAAGATTACGGGAAATAGAGTTAGTTGTAAGTGTAACTCTGGTCTTCCCTAGTCATCTTCCAGCATAGCATGTGAGTGGATGAGAAAGAACTTACCAGCCTAGGGAAGAATCACAGCTTTTAAGACCTTTCTCCATATTGCCAGGTCCTGGCTTAATAAAAGGTCCTGCTGGTAAGCACATATTAATATAGAAAATGGAATAAGCATTCACCAAAGGGAGGGGGAGTTGCTTGCATAACCACATAAGCTTCACAGTTAAAACCTGTTCCAACAGACAATGGAAGACTTGGTGGTTTGCTTGCCCTTGTGCCTGCTTGAAAACAGAACAAACAAGACATCTGTTTCTAAAGTTCTTCATGGACTTTAGACAGCTTTCACTCTTTGGATGTCAGACAACACCAGAGTAAAGTAGAAGCTTTTCTCTTTGCTATTAGAAGGCTTATCACAAAAAGTGGGTAGAATAATGTGCTGTGGAAACAAGACAAAATCTTGGGCAGTAACCCAGGATGCAACTTTAAGATGACATTGTCATCAAAAATCGAAAGGAAATTTTCTTTAACAGAGAGGGCTTGCAAATCACTAATCCTGCAGGCAGAATTTTAACGTAAAGGACAAGAAAAAAAATGTCCTATAAAAAAATATAAGGCTGAGGGGTCATTGTCGGCATTCCAACACTACAAGGAGTGCAATAAGAAGTGTAAGAGTGCAATCAGGGAAGCTAAATTAGACTACGAAAAGCACATAGCATAAGAGAGTAAAAACAAAAAAATACCCAAAAATGTTTTAACTATATTAATAGTAAGAAAGCAAAGTCAGAGCAATATAGGTCCCATAAAAGATGATCAGGGGGAGTTGGTTGCAAATGACAAGGAAAAGGAAACTGTGCTAAATGCATTCTTCTCCGTTTTTACAAAGGAAAAGGAGGGGTATAGTAATCAAGACTGGTTTGTTAGTAACGCATCACAGAATGTATCCTTGTGGCTAAGAGAAGCCAGTGTCCGAAAAAGACTTGAAAAGCTTAAAGGGGTTATGTAAATGTTTTTTTTTTTTACCTTAATGCATCCTATGCATTGTGGTGAAAAAACACCTGTCAGTGACTGGCCCCCCAGCCCCCCCCGTTTTACCTAACTGAACCCCCGAACTTGACCCAGCAGGGACGGGCTGTCAAGTCTCTGATGTGAGGCCGGGTTGCTGAGAGGGCGCCCCTTGTGGCTGAGCACGGTGCCCAAAGGTGCACGGTTTGCTGAATGCAGTTCGCTGGGTAGACAAGTTGCTGAGAGCAGCTGGGGTGCTTGGTATAGCAAGTTGGGCAACCGTGCATGGAAGGATCCCAGGGGAGCAACCAGGAACAGGATCAAGCCAGCCCAGGGGTCATACACAACAGGATCAGTCCGAGAGGAGGTACAACAGGATAAATCAGGAACAGAGCCGGTAGCCAGGCCAGGGGTCAACACCATGTGGACAAGCGGAGGTACAAGAGTGCAGACGGGAGCGTAGTCAGGTCCAAGCCAGGGGTCGGTACAGGCGGAGGGCAGGAAGAGTCAGGCAAGCCAATATAGTCAACAGGAATCAGATCATCAGACATAGGCAGCAGGTACAGGGGACACGGGGAGCTGACGATAATCTAGCAACCTGCCTACATCTGCAGCAGACTTAAATAGGCCAGGAGGCGCCAACCACGCACCTGCCGTAGTGCATCTGCGTGCGCCCGCCGTATTGCATCTGCATGCACCCGTTGGCGCGCACCTGTGTGCGTGCATGTGCCTGGGGATTTGCCCGGCGCGACCATGACGGTTTCTGGCAGGATCACCAGTCCTACGGCTATTTCCCTGACAGTGCCCCCCCAAGGGGCAGCCTCCAGATGCCCAATCGGGCCTATCTCTTCGGATAGCAGGCTCGGAACCTCTGTAACAGTCTGGGAGCATGAACATTATCTGCTGGTTCCCAAGAATTTTCTTCTACATCTTAACCTCTCCACTTAATAAGGAATTGAATTGTTCTACCTCTCCGCCGACAGTCCAGAATGGCTTCCACTTCATATTCTGTTTCGTCTCCCACTGAGACCGGAGGTGGTGGAACTTCTCTTCCTGTAAAGGGACTAGAGACAACAGTTTTAAGCAAAGAGACATGAAATGCTGGATGTATTTTATAGGAACTTGGCAATGTCAGTTCAAACGCCACTGGGTTAATTTCCCGTTTAATTATAAATGGCCCGATAAACCTAGGTCCCAGCTTCTGGGAGGGACAAGGAAGTCTCAGATTTGCAGAGGAGAGCCACACCTTATCTCCAACCTTAAACACAGGGTTCCTACTTCTCTTATCATACTGCCTCTTTTAAGCCTTTCGGGCTCTTTGCATAGTTGCCTGGAGGGTGTGATAGTTGGCCTGGATAGCGTTTACCCTGTCCTGAACTGCTGGAACTGAAGCTTACGGAAGGACATTGGGTATAAATGAGGGATGGAACCCGTAGTTGGCCCAAAAGGGAGATTGGTTGGTGGTTGCATGAATTGAATTATTATGTGTAAACTCTGCACACAGGAGTAAGGAGATCCAATTGTCCTGGGAAAAACAGCAGAAGCAGCGTAAGTATTGTTCTAAAGTCTGGTTTGTTCTTTCGGTTTGACCATTGCTTTGGGGGTGATAAGCAGAAGATAAATGTATCTTAATTGACAGCATTTTGCAGAGCTCCTTCCAGAATCTGGAGGTAAATTGTACATCTCTATCGGACACAATACTGTTAGGTAAGCCGTGTAGTCTGACTATTTCTCTTATGAAAGTCTTTGCCATTTCAGCGGCAGATGGTGTACCCTTCATGGGCAAAAAGTGAGCCATTTTAGACAAACGATCCACGACCACCAGAATAGTTGTAAACTCTTCAGAAGAAGGTAATTCTACAATAAAGTCCATTGAATTTTCTTTCCATGGTTGCTCTGGCAAAGGACGTAACAGACCCCAAGATTTCACGTTGGACCCCTTGTTCTGCTGGCAGGTGGTGAAGGAGTTTACATATTTCTTACAGTCAGACTTCAGAGACGGCCACCAGAACGATCGTTGGACCAGCTCCAGTGTTTTCCGTACCCCGAAATGGCCAGCAAGTTGATGGTCATGCAAGGTCCTTAGGACCTTGATCCTGGTTTGCTGCGGGACAAAGATTTTATCCTGGTAACGAAGGAGACCATCCATGTTTTTTAGGGAAGATGCTTCTAGTTCTGAGCAGTGGGAGGAGGCCTGTCTGAGTGAGGAGCTCAGGTGGGGTTGAATCATAACAAAGTTCTGAGGGGACAGGATGGTTCTGGGAGCCACCACTTCAGGAGAATCAGAGAACATTCGGGACAGAGCATCTGCCTTCCCATTCTTGAATCCAGGGCGGAAGGTTATGTGGAAGTTGAATCTGGCAAAGAATAGAGCCCATCGAGCCTGTCGAGGTCTTAACCGCTTTGCATTGCGAAGGTACTCTAGGTTCCTGTGGTCCGTGAATATCATTATGGGGTGAGAGGCACCTTCAAGGAGATATCTCCACTCCTCTAGAGCAGTCTTAATGGCCAAAAGTTCCCGATCACCCACATCATAGTTCCTTTCGGATTATCTCATTTTCCGTGAAGAGAAGGCCACAGGATTCAGTAACGATTTAGGCCCCTGGCGTTGAGAGAGAACTGCCCCAGTGACTACTTCAGAGGTGTCAACCTCCAGGATGTAAGGCAGAGTGGGATCCGGGTGCTGTAGGATTGTGGCTGAGGTAAATAAAGAATTCAGCTTGTTGAAGGCAGATTGGGCTTCTGGAGACCACAGGAACCGAGCATTTAGATGGATTACTTGGGTTACAGGTGAGATAATAGAAGAGAAGTTTTTAATAAACCTTCTATAGAAATTTGCGAAGCCCACAAATCTTTGCACCCCCTTTTTGTCAGATGGAGTTGGCCAATCTAGAATTGTCTGCACTTTGATCCATGTCTACGCCACCCGTGGAGATGATTAATCCCAGGAAGTATGGACGCCTTCTCGAAGTCACACTTCTCCACCTTCACGTAGAGCCTGTGTTTTTTTTAGTGTGAGTAGCACTGTCTTTTTTTTTTTTAACAAACAGGTGTGCTTTATTGTATCGCAAGGAAGAAGGTTACATAATACCTCTTGACATAATACAGAACACTACATGACAGATAAGCATGAGCAAACGCATAGCAGTGTCATACATGTGCAGGAGGTGAAACATCAGTACATGTCAACGTTCTAGACAAAATGATCACAGAGAAAAGTACCTCATGTATCCGGGGATTACCCCTCCCTCCCCCCCACATAATACATGAATCCACCGTGGCCCCCTAAGATGAGAGCCAAGGTGTCCACACCTTCTCAAATTTCCATGGACAACCTCGATTAATATATGTGATTCTGTACATAGGTATAACTGCCTCAATCTGTGCCTCCCAGGCCGACACTGTCGGGGGTGAGGGGTCTGTCCACTTCATCAGTATCTCCTTCTTGGCATAAAAAAGTAGAAGGGAAATAAGCAGTTTTAAGTGATAGGCTCTCTGTTCATTGTCATGAATCCCGAGAAGGGCCAACTCCGGAGTGATTGGTATGGATACTTGCAACCTGGAGTTTATCTCTGCAAATATTGCACACCAATATGTTGCTATCAATGGGCATTCCCAGAACATGTGGAAAAAAGTTCCAATTTGGCACTTACATTTGTTACACATAGGATCTCTGTCAGGGAATATGCGATGGAGTCTCTGTGGGGTGTAATAAGTCCTATGTATAAATTTGACCTGGATTAACTTATCCCTGGATGCAATCACCAGTCTAGGGCCATTATCTAGACATTCCTCCCAATCCTCTCTGTCTAATGATGGAATGTCGGTGTGCCAACTGTCCCATAATTTTGCTATTTTAGGAGAGTCCTTACCCAGGAGTACAGCATACAAGGTGGAAAGGGGCTTGGAGACATCTCCAGATGCCAACAGCTCCTCAATGGGATCTGCCTGAAGTAAAGGCGTCTGAGGAAACTGAGCCCGTGCCGCATGTCTTAGTTGAAAACATCTAAACCTCATCCCTCCGGGCAGCTGGAATTTATTCATTATTTCCGTGATAGAGAGCAATTCCCCTCTGGGCATAATTTGTTCTATGGTTGTGATGCCGAACCTGGCCCAAAGCTGTGGGTCAGGCACAGTCCGGAAGTGGTTAAGAGCTGGATTTCCCCATAACGGGTTCGCCGGTGATAACTGACCCGGAGAGAGGAATCTACGTCTTGCAGCCACCCACACCCTCCAAGTTGCCCGAGTGGGTTCGAGTAGCACTGTCTTTACATGTGTCCGAAGAAGCTCCAGGGTGGTTGAAAATATGAGGATATCATCCAGATAGATGATGACGAAGAAGTCTAGGTATTCACGGAAGATATCGTTTACAAAATGTTGAAACGTGGCTGGGGCGTTGCATAGCCCAAAAGGAATTACCAAATACTCAAAGTGTCCAAAGCGTGTTCTGAATGCTGTCTTCCATTTGTCACCCTCTCGGATGCGAAAGAGATTGTAGGCCCCCCGTAGGTCAAGCTTAGTGAATATCTGGGCAGTACGAAATCTCTGGAAGAATTCAGGAATGAGAGGGAGAGGGTAACGTTTTTTATGGTAATTTTGTTAATTTCCCTGTAATCCACACATGGCCTTAGGGTCTTGTCCTTTTTTTCAACAAAAAAAGATTCCGGCACCACCAGGAGAGGAAGAGGGCCGGATGAAGCCTTTTTCTAAGTTTTCATCAATATATTGACGTAGAATTCCTAATTCCCTCTTAGAGAGGGGGAATATACGTCCAAATGGAATTTCGGCCCCAGGGAGTAATTCAATTGGACAATCATATGACCTATGTGGAGGTAGAACATCAGCTTTTTTTTTTTTTTATCAAGTTACATTTCAATATAAAAAGGCAAGTAACACAGACTGCACAACACAGTTTTCTTCCTCACAATAAATTCAATACCCCTCCCGCCCCCCATCCCCCCCAGGCCCCCTCTCACTCAAGCTACTCGGATGATTTGTACCCTTAACGACTGTCTCCCTACTCTTGATTGGTCATCACCTCGACATATCTCCACGTCTTCTTAAACTCCTGCCAGTTACATTTATCCATTAGCCCTTCGCTTACATCAGGCTCACTATATCTCAGACCCTCCATTTCGTATGTGCCTTCTACAACTTTGACACAATCCCGTAATGTGGGGCTTTCTACTTCCTGCCATTTCTTTGGTATAAGGCTTTTCGCTGCATTCAACAGATGGGGTATTATTGATTCCCTATATTGTTTCACAAAGCCCTCTGTACCATGGAATAAAACTATCCATGGATCTTCTACCACTGCTTTACCTGTAATTTCCAAGATCAACTGTAGTATTTCTTTCCAGTATTTATAAATTTTGGTACAATTCCACCACAAATGAGCCATCGTTCTAGTAACCTTACAACCTCTCCAACACTCGTGTGATTTCTCCAAGTGATATTTACTTAGTTTGTCAGGGGTGGCATACCACCCAGTCAAACATTTATAATTCATTTCAACCGTTCTAATATCTATAGCAGAACTATGTGTTAAATTCAAAATCTTCACAATCTTGTGTTTATACTCAAGTGACCCTAATTCTATACCCCATTTAGTTAAGAATGGCGGTACCTCCAGTTTGTCAATAACCAAAAGCATCCTGTAGATCCGAGAAATATCCTTTTTTTGCCTTTTTATCAACATCAGCTTTTTTCTTATCAAAGACATCCAAAAATTCATGATAGGCTGGTGGCACATTTGGGCAACTGACAGATACAGGTTGAACTGATAGACAACTGGTAGTGTCCTTGTGGCTGGGAGCTAGGCAATGCTGCAAGCAGTAAGGAGAGGTGAACAAAATGTCTCTCTTGACCCAGTTTATCTGAGGGTTGTGTGCTTGGAGCCAGGGAGTACCCAGGATGACTGGGAACATGGGGGAGCTCAGGACATCGAAACGTATGAACTCCTGATGGCCATCAGGAGTAGTGACAAAGAGAGGAGCAGTTTCTTGGGTAACGGGACCAGAACTAGGCAGGGTACAATCGGCCAGGAGAAGTTCCAGCCTACGTTTCTTGGAGAACAGGGGTAGGCCAAGTCTTTCTGCCAGGTTTAGATCCAAGAAGCAGCTGCAAGCCCCGGAATCGACTATGGCCTGCAGAGGAACGCTCTTTTCCTTCAACTGCAGCATAATGGAAAGGACAAGGTGGGAAGCGGAAGTTCCGGAGACCTGGAAATACACTGGGGTGTATTTGAGTGGCTTGCAGGGCCTAATGGGACAGTTGCACAAGAAGTGTCCATCTCCTCCTTAATAAAGACATAAGTTGGCTTGACGCCGATGTTGTTTCTCCTCAGGGTTCAATGCAGCTCGCATCATACTAATTGGCAGTCTCTGGGATAAGTGTACAGAAAGTCTGTGACCGTTCGGCCTGGCGCTCCCGTAGACCCAACTGGATGGCCCAATGAATGAGACCCTCGAGAGTGGTGGGAATACCACTTCTGGCCAATTCATCCTTGAAGGATTCGGAAAGTCCTAGAACGAAATTGATGTTTTAAAGCAGCCTCATTCCAGCCTGTATCTGCAGACCACTGACGGAAGTCTATGGTGTAGTCCTTCACCGGCCGCCGTCCCTGCCGTAGAGAATGCAGAGCGGCTTCAGCGGTGGCTGTGAGTCCTCGTAGAGCTGTGACATGGTTGCGAAGAAGGTGTCCACTGTGCGGATAACTGGGTCTTTACCAACTGTGGGCCTATGCCTGGGGGTCACCAGATAGTAAAGAAATAAGGAATCCAACTTTAATAGTTTCAATGGAAAAAGTCCGGGGCTGTAGAGCCAGATATAGCAATCAGGCATTTTTAAAAGATCTGAACTTTAATCCATCTCCAGTGAATCGCTCAGGAGTTGGTACTCATAGTTCTGGAGGCGGGATCATCACCGTAGGAGTAGTTGATTCCATTAATAGCTGTAGCCTACCCTCTAAATGCAGGTATCCTGTAGTTTTTGAACTACTTGAGTGAGGGTAGAAGCCTGGTGGCACAAAGTCTCTACAGGGGATGCACCTCTGCCAGCCTCGGTCATGGCTGAATTATACTGTCAAGTCTCATGTGAGGGCGGGTTGCTGAGAGGGCGCCCCTTGCGGCTGAGTGCAGCGTACCCCTGGGAGTGAGACAGGGAGCATGGTGCCCAAAGGTGCACGGTTTCCCGAATACGGTTCGCTGGGTAGACAAGTTGCTGAGAGCAGCTGGGGTGCGTTGGTATAGCAAGTTGGGCAACCGTACGTGGAAGGATCCCAGTGGAGCAACCAGGAACAGGATCAAGCCAGGCCAGGGGTCACACACAACAGGATCAGTCTGAGAGGAGGTACAACAGGATAAATCAGGAATACAGTCGGTAGCCAGGCCAGGGGTCAACACCATGTGGACAAGCGGAGGTACAGGAGTGCAGACGGGAGCGTAGTCGGGTCCAAGCCAGGGGTCGGTACAGACGGAGAGCAGGAATAGTCAGGCAAGCCGAGTAGTCAACAGGAATCAGATAATCAGACACAGGCAGCAGGTACAGGGGACACAGGGAGCTGACGATAATCCAGCAACCTGCCTACATCTGCAGCAGACTTAAATAGGCCAGAAGGCGCCAACTACTGTCACCGTGCACACACTGGCACGCGCCTATGCGCCCGCTGTATTGCATATGCGTGCACCCGTTGGCAGGATTCGCCCAGCACAACTATGACGGTTTCTGGCAGGATCACCAGTCCTACGGCTATTTCCCTGACAGGGCTCTCTCTCTGCCCGGGGTTCTCGCTCTTGATTGGATAGATTGATAGCAGCGCAGCAATTTGCTCCCGCTGCTGTCAATCAAATCCAATGACGCGAGCGCCGGGGGGCGGGGCCGAGTCCTGCATTCAGCCTCTATGGACCCCGAATGCTGAACTCGGGAGAGCACCCGCAAGGTAACCCCCTCGGGGAAGTGCCTCTCCACGGGGGTTATCAGATGTGGGGAGGAGCGTCGAGAGCCGCCGGGGGACCCCAGAAGAGCAGGTTTGGGGCCACTCTGTGCAAAACGAGCTGCACAGTGGAGGTAAGTGTGATATGTTTGTTATTTTAAAAAAACAAAAATTGTACCTTTACAATCACTACAAACCCTTTCATGCCTAAGCCTATTTCTGACATTTGTTGCTTTCAAGTTAAAATCAGTATTTTTTGCTAGAAAATTACTTAGAACCCCCAAACATTATATATATATATATATATATATATATATATATATATATATATATTAGCAGAGACCCTAGAGAATAAAATGGTGATTTTTGCAATATTTTATTTCACACGGTATTTGCGCAGTGGTCTTTTAAACACATTTTTGGGGGGGAAAAAAGACACTTTTATGAATGAAAAAAAAAACTGAACAGTAAAGTTAGCCCAATTTTTTTTGTATAGTGTGAAAGATGATGTTACACTGAGTAAATAGATACCTAACATGTCATGGTTTGAAATTGCGCACACTAGTGGAATGGCGGCAAACTATGGTACCTAAAAATCTCCATAGGCGTTGCTTTAAAAAGATTTAACGCTTATCAGATTAGAGTAACAGAGGAGGTCATTTGCTAGAATTATTGCTCTCACTCTGACGATCGCGGCGATACCTAACATGTGTGATTTGAACACTGTTTACATTTGCGGCTACGATTTACGTATGCGTGTTCTTTGTTGCGCGTAGATGTTGCGCTTAAAATTTTTTTTTTTTTAACATTGTCCCTTAAAAAAAAAAAATCTGATCACTTTTTTGTTGCTGTCACAAGGAATGTAAACATCCCTTTTGACAGTAATAGGTGGTGACAGGAACTCTTTGAGGAGGAATCGGGGGTCTAAAAGACCCCAAATCCCTCCTTTTGCACTTAAAAGTATTCAGATCACTAAAATCTGCAATTTTGAATGCTGTCATTTTTTTCAAAATTGGCGCCATTGAATTTACATCAGAGCTGAATCCAGCTGGTAGCTCGGGTCTCCCGGTGGGACAGGAGGCCCAGGAAGAGCGGCGGAAGGCGGTAGAAGGGGGGGGACGTCCCCTCCCGCTCCTTTAGGATAACAGCCAAGCAGCTTATAGCCGCATTGGTTGTTATCACTAAAGAGCCAACCACCTGCTCTAAAAAACGTTACCAGGGTGATGCCTGCAGCTGCAGGCATCATCCTGGTATAACCCCTTCAAGCCATGAATGCAAATTTGCGTACAGTTGGCATGAAGGGGTTAAGATAAATTCCCCTTTGGGAACAAGTTCCACCCCTGACCTGCCGCCTCTAGTGACAGTGAGAAGGGGATCTTTTCTCTCCACCTACTCTACTTTACTAGCCGCATCATTCATTCAAAAAGTTTTGTGACTGAATGAACTAGAAGTACCACCATCCTTTGCGGCTGTTGGCTTGTAGTTCACAATGAACTACCAGGGTGCTGTTGAGCACTCTAGGTAGTTCATTGTTTCTTATTGTCAATTTGTAACTGAGTGCCCGTACAAGCAGACAGCTTACACAGACAGTCTGCAGAAGTCCTGCATTGCAACCGCGATGTGCTGATTGCAGATGCAATGCTTTGCAGGCTCCTAGTAAAAACAATAATAAATGCATATTTTTTACCTGTAAAAAGATGTGCATTTTTTTTTTTTTTTTTTACAAAGGTGAACTTATACTACACAAAAAAATCACCAGGACTAGATGGCCTACACCTGAAAGTCCTCAAAAAAACTTTGGTAATAGCCAGACCGTTATTCCTAATTTTTATTGACAGCTTAATGACTGCAATGGTACTGGCTGATTTGCGAATATCCATCACGGTACCAATATTTAAAAAAGGGCAGAGTTTTATGCCTGGGAACTACTGAACTAACATCTACACCATGTTACCTATTGGATGGGATAAGGGACTATATCCAAGAATTTGCATATGAAAACAGTATCAGCATGGATTTATGAAAGATAGTTCTTGCCAGACAAATCTGTTAACATCCTACAAGAAAGTGAGCTGCGATCTAGATAAAGGAAGGCCTGTGGGCATAGTGCATCTTGATTTTGCGAAAAGCACTACAGTTCTTCATAAATGCTTAATTTACAAATTGAGGTCTATTGACAGACCATAGGTAGGTACCTGGATGGAAAACTGGTTACAGGAATGCGTCCAAAGGGTATAGCATGTAATCAGAATGGTCTGGAGTGGTAAGTTGGGTACCCCAAGGCTCTGTCCTAGGACCAATTATGTTTAATTTATTCGTAAATGATATAGAGGTGTGAATAAATAGCTTAAAGGGGTTGTAAACCCTCAAGGTTTTTCACCTTAATGTATTCTATGCATTAAGGTGAAAAACCTCCTGTGATGCAGCAGCCCCCAGAGCCCTTACCTGAACTTTCCAGAGACAGCTGCTGTCAATCAAATCCAATGACGCGGGTGCCAGGGCCATGTCCTGCTGTCTGTGTCAACGTATAAAATATTTGTAGGGCTGCAACTAACGATTATTTTCATAATCGATTAGTTGGCCGATTATTGTTTCGTTTAATCGGATAAAATTGAACGTAATATGCAATTTTTTCGCTTATTTAAAATAATAATGAACACCAATGATGGGGCACTATTTCCCCCCAGGAACACCAAAGCTGAAAATTGGCCTGGTTAGGAAGGGGGGTTTAAGTGCCCAGTGGGCAAGTGGTTAAAGTGTTACTAAACCCACAACAGTAAAATCAGTCTGTATATGCAGAATAGAATGCTTAAGGGGGTTAATCCTCTGTATTGTGTAAAAAGGCTATTTGATCCTGCATGGACAGATCCTCCACCACCTGCAGGGTCACTCTTGGCAAGGCCAGATAAGACAGTGTTGGTAGTAAAGCTGCACATGCTCAGTTTGGTCTCTAATGCTTGAGAGAACATTTCTTTGTTTGAGCTGAGCTAGTCAAGTCACATGGTATTGACATCACACATTTGGGCGTGTATACAGATCCTAAATTATAACACAGTCCCTCCCTCCTCCTCCATGCCCAGTAACTAAAAAAGAACACAGTGGGTGGGATGTCACCTCTTGATTGATGGATGATCCCCCTCCCATAACAGCATGACGACACAGGCTATAGTGGAAATCTCCTCCTACCTGAACACTCAGTACTTGGGCAGACCCTGCAATTTTTCATGTGACCATGGTATACTATACAGTGGCAGTATTTTAACCACTTACCCACTGGGCACTTAAACACCCTTCCTAACCAGACCAATTTTCAGCTTTCGGTGCTCTCACACTTTGAATGACAAATTACTCAGCCATGCAACACTGTACCCATTTGAAAGGTTTGTCCTTTTTTTCACACAAATAGAGCTGTCTTTTGGTGGTATTTAATCACCGCTGGGTTTTTTATTTTTTGCGCTCTAAATCGAAAAAGACTGAAAATTCGGCAAAAAAAAAAAAAAAAAAAGAAAAAAATTCTTTGTTTCTGTTAAAATTTATTGCAGAGTATTGGCGAGTATTGGTAAAGTATTGGCGAGTATTGGTCGAGTATTGCACAGTATTGCATAGAATGGTAGATGGTAGAGTACTGGCAGAGTATGGGCACTGAGCAGCGCTGTGGGCTGGATCTGTAGTGCCCACAGTGCTGCAAACGATCTCTCCCTCTCTCCTCTCACACTGTACCGATCGGTACAGAGAGAGGAGGGAGGAACCGGCATCATATTTGACGCCGGTTTGTTTACAAGTGATGCTCCATCATTTGACGGAGCGGTTACGTGGTAAACGGGCGCTATCAGCGGCCATTTACCGCGATCCGTTATGCGCCGGGTCCCCCCGACCCGGCGGTCACGGATGTTTCCGGGTGCGTGCGATTCTGTGAGGATGTCCATGGATGCCCACCCAGAATAAGCCGACTGCGCTGTAGCTGTCTTTCGGCTATGGCCCGGTCGGCATGTGGTTAATGTAAAAAGATTTATAAGCTGTAGGCATGGGGGGGTCATTGGTGTGCGCAGGCTATTTCATTAGAGTGTGCACCCCAGACCACAAACTCATATGCGTATATATCAGCAGAACAGTGGACGGTATCAGCAGAGATTGGTGTCAGTAGCGCAGTGACTGGTGTCAGTAGTTTTTATTTATTACTATTTTTTTTTGGGTGAAATATCAAGGGTCTGAGGACGAAAGGGACTGAGGACAGAGCTTCCCCAAACGCTTTCTCTGCAGCCTCAGCTGAATTGGACAGCGAACAAATGGGAAGTGCTCTGAAGGAACAGGAAGCCGCTCAGCACAAACTGAAGCATAGTAAATGGTTTACTATGCTTCAATTAAGAATGTACACAGGAGCGATTGGTACAGATCACTCACTGTGCTCATTCATTAATTCATCCTGAAACATCCCCCACAGCAGCGGGCAGGGGAGGAGAGAAGGGAAGCTGGCAGCACTGCAGTGGGGAGAATGGGGGCATCAGGATGTAGGAGGAATATGCACCGCACAGGATGATTAGGGTGTGCCCAGGCACACCCGTCACACAATGTGTGCACACCTATGGGGGGGGGGGGGGGGGGAGGGTGAACTATTTTCACATTACTGGGTTTAGTAACATTTTAAGGACGAAGGCAGCAAATGTTGTACATGCTGGGTATAGTGCATGTCTTTCTGAAAATCTGAGTAAAATGAGTTGTTCCAGACATTGTTCAGAAGAACAGCGTACTTTGATTAAAAGGTTGATTGGAGAGGGGAAAACATATAAAGAAGTGCAGAAACTGATAGGCTGCTCAGCTAAAATTATCTCAAATGCTTTAAAATGACAACCAAAACCAGAAAGATCTTGAAGAAAACGGAAAACTACCATTCAAATGGATCGAAGAATAGCCAAAATAGCAAAGACTCAGCCAATGATCAGCTCCAGGGTGATCAAAGATGGTATAATGTTACCTGTGAGTACTGTAACAATTTGAGGACGCCTATGTGAAGCCAAGCTATTGGCAAGAAGCCTCCGCAAAGTCCCATTGTTGTAAATTATGTGCTGAAGAGGTTATAATTTTCCAAAGAACATTGACTGGCCTAAAGTGAAATGGTGCAACATTTTGTGGACTGATGAAAGCAAGATTGTTCTTTTTTGGGTCTAGGGGCCACCTACAGTTTGTCAGACAACCCCCAAACGCTGAATTCAAGCGTTGGTACCATGTGAAGACAGTGAAGCATGGTGGCCCAAGCATCATGATATATGGATGTTTCTCATACTATGGTGTTGGGCCTATTTATCCCATTCCAGGGATCATGGATCAGTGTGACAGACCTAGCCGGCACAGAGGCTTTTGGAGGGGACTGAATGCTAGCCTCTTGCTGACCGATCATGGGCCCTGGCATTTGGGAGAATGGTGTTCTTTGTGAGCTGTATGCCTGGGGACTCTAACCTGGTAACCGTAAAAAAAATTTAAAGCGTCGCCTATGGAGATTTTTAGGTAATGTAGTTTGTCGCCATTCCACCAGTGCGTGCAATTATAAAGCATGACATGTTTGGTATCTATTTACTCGGCGTAACATCATCTTTAACATTATACAAAAAAATTGGGCTAACTTTACTGTTTCGTTTTTTTAAAATTCATGAAAGTGTCCCTTTTCCCAAAAAGTTCAGTTTAAAACACCGCTTCACAAATACCGTCAATCGCCATTTTATTTTCTAGATTCTCTGCTAAAAAATATATATATAATGTTGGGGGGCTCCAAGTAATTTTCTAGTAAAAAATACAGATTTTAACAGGTAAACACCAAATGTCAAAAATAGGCTTAGTCGTGAAAGGGTTAAACTTATGATAATGTATAATCTACTGTGTGAAGCTCGGTGACAAGTCTATCATAACAATGACCGGGATGCTTAAAGGGATTAGATAATGAGCTCACGTTAATTAGGTTTCTGGTCACAGGTGTATTTTCAGAGTAATATGAGCAGGAAGTATACACCTCCACTTTTTACTGTATATAAGACTTGTATTCCTTTCAATAAAAAGTCATTCCTGTTTGACCCTCAACACAGAGACTCGTCTCGTACTTGGGGGGAGAATTATTCGTATGGGTTTCTTGTTCAGCTGGTTGGAGTGTTCGGTAGCTGCCTTTGTGTTCAGGAATGGAATGTCCTAAACGGCTTTAACCCCTTTCATACTCGGGGTGTCGTTACAACTGGTGGCAAACAGCGGGATGATTCCCACAGCCCAGAAGGATAGCTACAAGAGGACACAGGCCAATGGAAGCACAGTATGAATGGCTAAAGCGCTCTTGCCTCAAGAACTTACTGGAGAACCGGGGCCGACCAGCCAACAACCGTAAGAAGAGGGACGTTATCACAGAACTAGTCGAAATGGATAGAGCCGAAAGACCCAACATAACCGAAAGGCCCAGCGTAACCGACAGGACACCCGAAGAGGCAAGTTTTGATCAGGCTGTTAACATAAGACTGGCCCATTATGGTCCTAACCCTACAACGGAGATCATAGATCTAGTTATAGCGGCTGTGGAGGCAAATTGGTTACAGCAGAGGTGCTGCAGCAGCAGAAGTCACAGCAGCACCAACTGAAAGGAGAGGAGAGGTACAGATACCAGCCGCCATGGAAGAGGAATTCAGAAGTAGGTTGCAAGAGATGCAGCTACAGCATAGAGGACCAGTATCAGAGCAGGTCCTGCTGGGATGATCTGATTCTATCCGCTGTGAACTCTGGACGAAAACGCTAGCTCTCGAGCAGCAACATCAGGGAAAAGTTCTCCCCTCCATCCATGTAAGGAACTGGTAGCAGTATGAAGTACGAATGCTGTTATTGGGGGTACAACCGAAGCAGGAGTGGACAGCTGAGTTAAGCAGGCTGATCCGGGCAGAGATGCGGTTGGACGAGAGCTACAGAGCCCTCCAGTGGTATGTAGCCCAAGAGTGCCTGTGGTCAGATGACAGCCCCACAGAAGGCTTTGACTACAATGGCCTGGGATTGTTGTATTGGAGGCTGTCCAGGGACCCTGACTTTGGGAGTGATCTGGAGTGGCATTTGAAGAAAATAATTTAGCACAGAGAGCGAAGACTGAATGTCTCGGAAGGGCACAGGAAGATTTGGAGTTCCTGGCCATTCAGGAATGGGAGCTGGAGATCGCCTACAGACAGCTGCTAGACTCTGCTCAGCAGCCGGGTGTGGCTCCCTTTGCCTGGGACTATCAGGAAATACTCGTTGACAACTCTGAAATCCTGGCTGAAGAATCGGCAGTGGAAAATCTGGAGATTGCCATCCCCAAAGCTGAAGTGCTGACAATAGGGCAGAGTTCTGCTAACCTCTGCCCAGCACTGATAGCATCTTCTGTGTTCCACGGACAGGAGATGGTGAACCTCTATCCCCAGACATCAGTTACAGAGACAGGGGATTTGATAGACTTTTCTGCTGAGAAAGAACAACCTGATGAGCCTCCAGCAGAAGAGCTAATATCAGGACTAAACTTCAGTGTGTTCTGCCCAGCACCAACAGCAGCATCTGTGGAGTTGCAAGGAACTTCCCCAGCTGAGGCACTGGTCACCGGACAGTGGGTCCAAGACCTCTGTCCCACACCTGTGGCAGTTCCGGAGGCTCATGGTGAGAAGGTGGCAATCACTTCCCAGCAGCCAGATGAGGGAACAGAAAAGGAAGCAGCCAGCTCATCTCTCCAATTACAGCTGCACAGTTTACAGTTTGGGAGGGGAGGAATTCAGCCTCCTGCCCCCACGGTTAGCCAAAGTGGATGATGTGGAGTCCCCAGCAGAAGTGCTGGCAACAGGGCAGAGTGCCACCAAATTTTGCCCAGCAATGGCAACAACTGTCGAGTTCCAGGGAGCTGGGGCAGTCGGCTCATCTCTCCAGCCACAGATTACAGAATGTATGGACTTAATGGACTGTTCAGAGGATGTTATAGATTATGCATCACCTGCTCAAGTACTGGCAGCAGGACAGAGTACTGCAGACCTCTGCTCTACACCTGTGGCAGTTTCGGAGGCCCAAGGTGAGAAGGTGATGGTTCCTCTCTCCCAGTGGATTTCAGAGATGCAGGGAGGAGAAGCAGCCATTTTCCCTCCCCAACCAGGGTTCCTGCACCTGGGAGACAATACCAGTGAAAGGGACTTCCAACAGCAGACGGCGCCCCAGAATGATGACACTAACCCAGCTGAAGCGCTGACAACTGGGCAGAGTGCTACCAACCTCTGCCCAGCACCAACTACAGAGTTCCAGGGAGCCGGGGCAGTCGGCCTCCCTCCCCAACAGTTAGCCGGAGCAGATGGTGTGGGGGTTCCAGCAGAAGGGCTGGCAACAGGGCAGAGTGACGAATTTCCTGTAAAGGTGGATGGGGCTTCAGTCCCCACCTGTATACCCCAGGGATGCTGGGCAGTCGGCCCAGATACCCAGCAGCATGACGGAGTGAGCACAGTCAGCCTGTCTTCTCTCCAGCGGCTGAATGGACTCCAGGGAGAAGGTCCAGTCCAGGCCTCTCCCCAGCGGTGGATATGTTCTCTGAGAGAGGCAGAGGTTGGCTGGGTGAGTAATACTCTGGAACAAATTTGTTTGGGGTACTGTGTGGATACCAGCATAAGAGGACTGGCACTACTAACTTCGGAGTCAACCCATCTGGGGTCTCCTCCTGCGTTAGTCTCCTGCTGAAAGGGGAGAAATGTGACAGACCTAGCCGGGCCAGAGGCTTTTGGAGGGGACTGAATGCTAGCCTCTTGCCGACCGATCATGGGCTGTGGCATTTGGGGGAACGGTGTTCTTTGTGAGCTGTATGCCTGGGGACCCTTGAGGTGGTTACTTTGGATTCAGGTCCATATCCCCCCAAGAGACACAGACTCTGTGAACCCTGTATTTGCCATATTACAAATAGTGACTGATTCATATTGTTGGGACACATACTGTTAGATGCTAATGTCATCAACTCTAGCCACCTGTCTGTTGTCTTCTATAATGTAAATTAGTCTAGTGTGGCTTCTCTTTCAGCCATTGTTGCCTGGGCTAATTAACCCTACAATTGTATGAAGGAGTCCTGTGTTCAAACTTATGATAATATAGAATCTACTGTGTGAAGTTCAGTGACAACAAGCCTGACCTGTAGTGAAATCCTGATTTATCATAACAATGACCAGGCTGCTTAAAGGGATTAGTTAATGAGCTCATGTGAATTAGGTTTCTGGTCATAGGTGTATTTTCAGAGTAATATGAGCAGGAGGTATACATCTCCTCTTTTTACCATATATAAGACTTGTATTCCTTTCAATAAAAAGTCATTCATGTTTGACCCTCAACACAGAGCCTCGTCTCGTACTTGGGGGGAGAATTATTCATATAGGTTTCTTGTTCGGCCGGTTGGAGTGTCCGGTAGCTGCCTTTGTGTTCGGGAATGGAATGTTCTAAGCGGCTTTAACCCCTTTCATACTCAGGGTGTCGTTACAATCAGTTTGAATACATCAAAATACTTGAAGAGGTCATGTTGCCCTATAACGAAGTGGAAATGCCCTTGAAATGGTTTCAACAAGACAAGGACCCCAAACACACCAGTAAGTGAGCAGCATCTTGGTTCTAGGCCAGAGATATGCAATTAGTGGACCTCCAGCTGTTGCAAAACTACAAGTCCCATCATGCCTCTGGGTGTCATGCTTGTGGCTGTCAGAGTCTTGCTATGCCTCATGGGACTTGTAGTTCTGCAACAGCTGGAGGTCCGCTAATTGCATATCCCTGTTCTAGGCCAACAAGATAATTTGTTATGGAGTGGCTAGCCCAATCCCCAGACCTTAATTCAATAGAAAACTTGTGGGGTGACAAAAAAAATTCTGTTTGAGGTAAAAAACAAAAAATGCAGAGGAATTATGGAATGTAGTGCAATTGTCCTGGGCTGGAATACCTGTTTACAAGTGCCAGAAGTTGGTCGACTCCATGCAACACAGATGTGAAGCGGTTCTCAGAAACAGTGGTTATACAACTAAATATTAGTTCAGTGATTCACAGGTAAGCTAAATCTTTAAATATTTTTCAGTATATACAGTAAATGTTTGAGTTTGTAAAGAAAAATGCAGACACTGCTATTTTTTAGAAAAACATAATATTCCCTTTTCTTCACCTTCTATAAAGTAATAACAAATTTTAAACATTTTTCTTCATGCTTTGATTTGGAATAGATTGTGCAGTGTTTCTAATGCATTTGCATGTATAGAAATATACATGCACACTGCTTGCTATGGGGGCACTATACAAAGAAGAAGTGCTGGACCTGTGGGACTACTCCGCTGCCGAACAAAGTGGTCTGTAAGGACTGTTTTGCAGACTATGCGTCCAGCCACGAGTTAGAAAGTCAACAGGTTGTGGACCTGCTCTGAAGGACTCCTTCTCTGAGCTTGCAGCTTTGGTCCCCACTCAGCCAGTCCCGCAGATGTCCCAGGTTCAGGATACAGAACCGAATCTTCCCGGTTCTTCTGCAG
The DNA here is from genome assembly GCF_042186555.1 of Aquarana catesbeiana. Lineage (NCBI taxonomy): Eukaryota > Metazoa > Chordata > Amphibia > Anura > Ranidae > Aquarana > Aquarana catesbeiana. The sequence continues at coordinate 185,407,513 of NC_133327.1, read as the reverse complement.
TCAGTACTCCTCTGCCTCCGTCAGGCCAACCAGCTAGAGATTCTCCAACTGAAGACCTTTCGGGGGACTCTTTAGAGTCAGATCCTTCTGGCTTCAGTCATTCCTTGGTGAAACCATTCATCCAGGCATTCAGAACTGCGAAAGCCTGGGAGGACGCAGAAGAACCTCCCCAAGAAGCTAAAAGCTACTTCCCATTCCTCAAAAGGAAGCAGGTTTTCTTCCCGTTGATGGGCGAAATTAGTCAAGTCATTCAAAATAAGTGGTCAAAGACTGATTTAAAAAAAAAAAAAAAAAAAAAAAACTTTCATTGGGCCGTTTCAATAAACTATATCCCTTACCAGAGTCGGGAATGCAGTCGCTAAACTCCATGCCAGTGGTGGACGCATAACTCTGCCAATGGAGGACTCCACTTCCTTCAAGGATCCTCTTGACAGACATATCGACCTGGACCTCAAGAGGAGCTACTTAGCCGTAGGAGCAGCGTGTAAGCCAGCAATCGCACTCACTTCTGTGTCTAATGCCATCAGAGCTTGGACAGATAATATCGAGATGGCTTTGCGTCAGGATGTCCCCAAGGAGGATATAATTAAAGCCTTGGAAAAGATTAGGTTGTTGACAGACTTTGAAGGGGTACCGGCCATAGACACGATTAGGTGCTCAGCAAGGTCCATGCTGCACTCAGTAAAAGCAAAAAAGGGCCTTGTGGCCGAAACCCTGGACGGCCGACTTAACTTCCAAACAAAACTGGTGCAAAATCCCATTCGATGGGAAGGCATTATTTGGAGACAAGATGGATAAAGCTATCTCCAGGTTGTCAGGAAGAAAGTCCGGTATGCTTCCCTAAGACAGAAGGATGCGAAGATCCAGAGGGGGTCCTTCTAAGTTTCGCCAGTCGAAACCTAGGGATTTTAGACAATCAAGGCAGCCCAGAGACAACAGAAGACCCTGGAAGGGCACTCAGGCATCTTTTTTGAACAGAAAGATAAAGACCCTTCCAGCGCCACAGGAGCAGAAGCAGTCTTTTTGACGCCAGATTAGCCTAGACACTCCCGGTGGGAGCCAGGTTAAAGTTCTTTTTTTTCCAGTCTGGGCCGACCGATGCCAGGATCCCTGGGTCCTGTCAACAATTCAATGGGGGCACTTTGAGTTTCTCTCATCCACCACCTCAGAATTCTTTCCAAAGAACAGAGATTCCATCCTCTCCGCTGAAGGCTCAAGCCCCCTTCGCAGGCTTCTAATCCACCCTATTTCTGGTCCCAAAAAGGACAGGTGGGTGGAGGCCTGTGATAGATCTAAAGAGGCTCAACAGGCACATACACCCCGAAAGCTTCAAAATGGAATCTCTGCAAACAACTATTCAGGCAGTCCAGCCATCAGATTGGATGATTTCAGTCAATCTGCAGGATGCGTACCTACACGTTTCAATTCTACCTGCCTTTCAAAAGTATCCAAGATTTGCAGTGGGACGGACCCACCTGCAGTTTCAAGCCCTGCCCTTTGGTCTGTGCACCTCCCCCAGGGTATTCACCAAGATTCTAATATCCTCTCTCGAGCCTCCATCCCGAGTGAATGCTCATTCTACAAGGGCAGTCTCAACTTCCTGGGCAGCAAGGGCTAATGTTTCATTGGAGACGTGTGCAGGGCCGCCACCTGGTCTTCTCACAATACTTTCCTCAGACACTACCATATTGACCCAAGAGCTCTCATGACTGTTAAGTTCAGAAGGAGGGCAGTTCAGACTGCAATGTCCCTTTCTAATTACACATTTATTGTTAAGCATTATCCCACCCGTGTCAGCTAGTTATTTATCACCAGTATGCTGCCACGGAGGCACCAGGAAAACAGAAAATTGTATCATACTTGCTGTAATTTTCCTTTCCTGGTGCATATCCATGGCAGCATACGCTCCCACCCTCGGTATTCTATATTACGGAGAATGTTGGGGGAGGGACTATGTCTTTAATGTATGCTATTCACTAGTCCTGAGGGAGGAGTCGAGGCGGAGCTCGATCACCAGTATGCTGCCATGGATAGGCACCAGGAAAGGAAAATTACGGTAAGTATGATACAATTTTCTGTTTTTTTCCTGTCCACTGGCCTATCTAGTATCGATTACAGGTCCAGTCCAATTAACAATTTTCCTGAGAATGGGATTCCACATATTTTGGATTTGGAAGGAACATCCCCTGACCATGTTTTGAAGAATACGAGCGCCCGCCTACCCCCCCCCCCCCCCCCCCCCCCGCCCGCCAAGATTATGAGGGCTGTTGACCACACAGTGATCTTTACAGCATCTGCGATGAATGCTGCAAAGCTTTGTTTAGGGCGGTCTTTAAATTACTGTTGTCTTGGTGCTCCCGCTTCCAGATGGGTCTGGAATTTGTTCAGCCACAAGATGAGTGTGCAGGCTACACAAGTGGTGGTGATGGCTGGATTGAAGTTGGCTGATCTTGCCTTCCAAGCTTTCCTCAGCAGGGCCGTTGTCTTTTTGTCCATTGGACCCCTCAGAGAGCCTATGTCCTCCAAGGATAAGTCGGACTTCTCTTAACAAAAAGGAAACTAAACCTTTTAGGAAGCCCTCCGATTATTTCAACACAGGTTTGTTTATACACTTTTGGCATAAAGGTTTTGCCCAGCTAGTGGCCATCTTGGTTTCACAAGAAGCGCATTGCTTTGGATGGGAATGAGAGAATCCTTTCCTCAGAGGCCTTGGTCTGTCAGGAAAAAAACAAACAGACACAGGACCCAGCAAGAAGATGCAAAGACACCATATCCACCAGCAAATGTTTTAGGAGAGTGGTAGATGGGTACGAGCAGAGGTTTCCTGCCAAAATCCCAGGCTTACATTTGAGCTGTTCCTGGCCCTGCTCTGGTCCAACCCCCAGCTGCCCCACATTATGTATGGTGGAATGTACATACCACTGCTGCTTCACACAGGTGTCCCATACCAAGCAAAGGGAAGAGTCACTGGAAGTGATGCCCGCCTCTCTCATGCCATCTAATATATCATTAGTGTTACTTATAGGCATATCTTCACCAACTTGAGTCCAGGAGGAATTTGCTCCACTGAGCTCACTCAGGGATCATAAGAACATTGTTATTAAACCTGCCGATAAGGGCTAGGTGATTGTGATTATCGACTATAGGAAAAAGTATGCTTACTATGCTAGCAGACAGCACTAGCTATGTGATTTTGAAGAAGGACCATCTACAGAGTACTAAAAATGGATTGGCCAACCTTAGTAATATGGTTCGATCCAACAGCTGTAAAACTGACAAGATTGCAATTTTTTTTTTTTTTTTTATACAATGACCTTCGCCTTCTGGTCATCTATGCTATACACCTTTGAAATGTAGACAGATTGTTACTGGTACAGGGTTGATCATCCAACCGTCGGCTCAATTTCTTGACTTTTACTTACAATCTTTGACGAGGGAACAGTTTATGCTAGGGGTATTAGTGACTTTTTGGAAAAACTAAGGCTTTTTGTGCATTGAACAAAGATTGGAAACTCACCACAATGGACATTACATCCTTATACACTTGCATACCCAATTCAGTGGGTCTAAAGGCTGTTAGATATTTAACTAGACAAGATTTGCCTGATTTACCAAATGAATGTCTTGAGTTTGTGTTCAACAATTTTTTTGCATTCAAAGGGAAACGCATGCACCGTTCCGCAGTCCTGTTTGCGCACAGATAGGCAAAACTTTTTTGTAATGGTGAATGATGCGCCTCCTGTTTTAGGTGGGAGGAGCCTTCTCTCTCAGATGCTGCCCTGGACGATGACTTGGGGAAAAAAAATAAATAAATGCAAAGACTGAAAAAAAAAATGATATCTGCCAACCTGACAGTATGTAGATTCCTTTGTCCCTCAATGGACAAGAAAGAAATGAGTCTATTATACCCACTCATCCCACCACCCCTTCCTCCAATCTAAGCTCTTTTGCAAAGCTATAGCCACTTCACATCTTAAAAACTTCCAGAACAGCCCGTGTCTGCTGCACTCTGTGGTTCCTTCCTCTTATGTCATTAAGGGACACAGAAGTGACCAGCGAATGGAACCAGGCATCCAAATCTTCTAGAAGTGTCAAATATAAAAATTCTGTTAAAATAACTACTCCAGGATCCTGCTAAATATGCCCTTAGGCTCCATTCACACTAGCGCGTTTTTTGATGCATTTTGCAGAAATGCACGGGAATTTTTTAACATGGGTTCCTATGGAACATGTTCACATCAATGCCTTTTTGTTTCTCTGCATTTTTGGAAAGGGTCGGGGACTTTTTTTCATGCAAAAAGCAGCGTTTTGCATGTAATGGATTTCAATGGACAAGCATCAAAAACGCAAGTGCACCGTTTTTGCCGTTTTTTTTTTTTTTTAATTTCTTTTTAATTTTTTTTTAGACTGTAAAAAAAAAAAAAAAAAAAAAAAAAAAAACGCAAAACGCAAATCGCGGCAAAAACGCTGCTCAAAAACGTGGCAAGCATGAAAAAAAACCCTCCAAAAACGCCCAAAAGCAACATGCATAGGTGTGAATCGAGCCTTAGGAGGACTTTTGTTCTTGCAGCACGTCATACATAATCCCTTAGGGTAAACAATGCTACATTTCCCATAGTGCAAAGGAAAGGGGCTGCGTGTGGGCAGAGCTATGCTAAAGTGTTCTATCTTGAATACACGAAGTGGAGGGGTTGTGTGTGAGCAGAGCTATGCTACGGAGCTCTACCTTAAATACATGAAGTGCATAGAGTGTGTGCAGGTGGGGCTAAGCTGCTCTATGTGGACACCCACAATGTCCAACTGAGCAATGTAGCTATAGTAGGCGCTTTGAGACCAGGAGTCTGAGACTCCCAAACACACCCACTGCTGCGAGTGGCGATGCAATTACATCACCACTTGCTGAAAGAACTACAGCAGGGATGTTACAAGACTGGTGGCTGGCGCAATAGATGGCATAGCGGTCACCAGTTTTACAAAATGGAAATGAAGGGGAATAAAGCCTGTAGTTTAAATAATGCACCTTCATAACCTCTCACAATACGGACTGAGGAGAGAAATGGACTAAATATAGAAAAATGTAAAATAATGCATTTGAGTGGCAAAAATATGAATGCAATCTATACATTGAAGGGAGAACCTCTGGGGGAATCTAGGATGGAAAAGGACCTGGGGGTGCTAGTAGATTATAGGCTCAGCAATGCCAAGCTGCTGCTAACAAAGCAAACAGAATATTGGCATGCATTAAAAAGGGGTTTAATTCCACAGATAAAAGGATAATTCTCCCGCTCTACAAGACTCTGGTCCGGCCACACCTAGAGTATGCTGTCCAGTTCTGGGCACCAGTCCTCAGGAAGGATGTACTGGAAATGGAGCGAGTACAAAGAAGGGCAACAAAGCTAATAAAGGGTCTGGAGGATATTAGTTATGAGGAAAGGTTGCGAGCACTGAACTTATTCTCTCTGGAGAAGAGACGCTTGAGAGGGGATATGATTTCAATTCACAAATACCATACTGGTGACCCCACAATGAGGATAAAACTTTTTTGTGGAAGGGAGTTTAAGACTTGTGTCTTTTTTCGACCTCACCTACTATGTAACTATATCTGCTTAAGATATGAAAGCACCAGCAACAAAAAAGGGAAAAAAGTTTTTGCCCGAGGTTCTACTTTAATGCTGCACCTCTTGAACAGAACAAAGATCAGAGAAAAAGGTGGCAGGACAGGCAAGTATACACCCTCTTGTTCCGCATTTTTTTGTTTATTAACTCTGTGCCAGTCATTTTTGTGCCAAAAAAAAAATGTGCCAAGTTTTGATGCATAGGCCAGGCCAGTGCAATTTTTATAAACAATTTAAATGACTGAAGCGGAGGTTCTGCAAGTACCTGTGTGTTGATTCCAGAATGGCAGATAATACTGCATCTGACACATTACAAAATAATTTGTGACCTTTAGATGCTTTACCCGTGTATAACAAAACTGAAGCTCTGCATATTTTCCCAGAAACCCTTGATGCATTAGCTCGAATTCCAGTTGCTTTGGAACTTTGCGCAATAGTCTCCTCCTCCTAAATCTGAAGTGACTGCTGTATCCAGACTACAGGGATGCAGTAGACTAGAAGATATTCTTGAGTCACTTTTTTCAGCAAAACTACAATTTAATAATTTCAGAAAAAAATGTGAAAATATATATATTTCTTTTTACAATAATTTGACAGACTTCTTGTTGCTACACAAAAAAAGCTCCTGCAAATGTATTTTTGAAATGTACATTTCTGTTTCAAATGTAAATACTCCTTATACACTGCAAGTAATCTGCATGTTGAATTTATTCAATACATTAAAATCTGCAATGTAACAAAACTTGGTTTTCTGCATATGAAATTTATAACACCATTTTAAAATGAACAAAAGATGGCTCACTTTATGTCACTGTTTCCATATGACAACTAGTGTGCATAACACTAGTTTTTCTCAACTGACATTAGCGGTTTGCTCTGTTTATTGGACGCGCTTCACAGATTACATAGTACAATAAGAGTGCTGGACAAAACAAAAATAAACTTGAGGTATGAAAGTGGTTCAGAAATTACAGGTCATGCAGATCATGCTAAACAGCAGGGTGGGGGGTGGTGGGGAGGGGAGGAGAAAGAAAAATGTGATGAGAGAACACTGAATAAAAATACAGAAAATGTGCATAACAAAAAAAAAAAAAATACACATCTTTGCTTCTTTGGTTACAAAGTAGGTTGAACAATTTCACAGTTTTTTAAATCCCACCCTAAAAAAATTATAATTCACAGAAATTGTCTAAAAAGCATAGGAATCATGGCAATTTTCCTCTGTCACAAACGAGAGAAATGAACAAAAAAAAATTCTTCATCAAACTAGCTAATCTATCATTTATTTTTTGTATCACAACTGTTGCTCTCCTGTACAGGCGCATTATGGATCCATACTTACACTCTTTACAAAATGTACATTCAAATTGGATCTTTGCTCTACTGTAAAATAAATACCAGAAAAGTAGATTGCCGTTAGTGTTAGATATACATTTATATACGCCAGGATACGTATGCTCAATTATTGCCAAAACGCTTTCCCTACTAAATGCAATCCCTCCCCTTCTACAATTTATGATAGATTTACATTTATTCTCTAGATAAGGAAATAAAATAAAATAGAGTGTCTGTGACATTGTTCATACACATTATGAAAATAGCAGCCCTGTAATAAATAAAACACAAACTTAAATGAACTAATAAAAAGGCAAAACAAAATATTACTTTATATTTAAAGAATGGTGGCTCTTACTACGAACGCAATGATTAGATTTGCTTACAAAGAACTGACAAAACATGGCTCAGAGTATGATCTAAAGGAAACGCTCCCTAGGAGAGCCACTAAAGCTCCATAAGACCCCTTGTTGAATACCAGAGATTAACTGCTGTTTGTAGCAGCATTTTATGTGATAGAAAACCCATTTTAAAAACAGATTTAATCTGCGTCATTAGCTATTCGCTAGATCAAATATAGCTGCTGTTGCTTGTTTTTTTTTTTTTTTTAAACATAGGTCTGTTTATAAGGTGCAAACAACTGTCTCACTACAAACAAGCATTTCAGCATAGTAAATAGACACCTTTAACACATGCAGATGTACACGGTAATTGTGTTTAACAATCTAATATACACTTAATGTACTTTTCTAAACAAACCACAAAGCGTTGTAAAGCCTACATGAAGTACCGGTAGATCCTTTGTAAAATGTCATGCTCACTGTATGGGTATAAATTTACTCAGCCTGTAGACAGACTAGCAAGCATAAACACTGTATCCACATGCAGTGAAATTAGCTGCACTGTTCTATCTACATTTACACCCTGTTCATGGAATACCATTAAGGAAAAGTCCATCCTCAGGGTGCATCAGTGATGACTACAATGAGCACAAAGGGCATAAAAATGCATCTTGAGATCAGCCTTCTAAAAAGTACTTATTTTTCAGTACATTATGAGCAGAGAAAATGCAATGTTGTACATGAAGAACTAGGTTACTTTATCTGACACTCAAAATGCTACCTTGCATGCATTTTCAGGTGACTTTTGGGACAGTATATGGTCTGGTCTCTTTACAAGTTAAATTCTACATGCAAGTTCGTTTCCTTGTTATCTAGAGGGTTTCTATGACATAAAATGCTGCGTTTGTCCCTTCTACTGAAAGAAGGGTTACATGTGTTAACATTTATTGCCAGCATTCATGGATTTACAGTCCCTAAAGCAAGGAAGGATTCATGCTTTTGAGATTAATGCGTCTGTGCATATAATGTGTGTATGGCTATAAAAGCGTATACATACACTAGGAGCACAATCCACTGTGTGCGCATATACATACGCACACCTTTCTAGGTCTGTTAATACCTGATATACAATGCAAACGGTATCACCTCTCTCACAATGAGAGATCAGGGAGTACGATTGTCTAATACTGAAAAGGCCAAACACACAAAATGAAGCATGGCTACTTGCTCTTTTTTCATTTTTCTAATTTTTGAAGTGGAAAGATCAGCAGTGGCACACAAGGACAGATTGCTTTCAGTTAGCTGAACAAGGCGAGAAATCAGTTTTTGTACAGTTTATGCAGAAGAGACATTCGGTTGTTGTGGAGGGTGTGCTGTCTGCGGAGCAGTCAGAGGAGCTGTAGTCACTGGAGGCGGTTGTTGGCTGGGGCCAGCCTGGGTCGAAAGTTGTGACAGCTGATCGCTGTTTGAAAGGGATTTTAACAGTGCATTCTCACGTTCAAGTGTAGAGTTTTTCTCTATTAATTCCTTTATTTGTTCCTTCAGGACTTCCACCTCTTCTCTTACAGCATACATCAGATGGCTTTTGACCAGGTCCTAGCAAATAGAATAAAAACAAGGTTATAAATATATACCAAGGCTCCAAATTTGGTCTATTTAAAAGGGAATCCTGTAAGCCTTATGAAAGAAAACATATATTGGACCAGATGCAATTCAGTTTAGTAGAAAACCTCTGCTAAACAGAGCTCACCCCAACACAAGTACATTTAAAAATGGTTCTTTGTGGTCAAGTCATAGGCTGCCATAGGGCAAGCTACTTTTCTAGAATAGTTGGGTGCCAATGGTGCTGGTCTGTAAATTCCAGGCGATATTCAAACAAAGTTCTACCACTCTACTACAAAATTGCCAAGGCAGGTACAAGGAAGGCACTGCTCTGCCATTCAGCTTATATAAATCTACAGTAGAAGCTGGCCAACTTTTATTGTTAGAACAGCAGTTCATACACACTCATGGTTGTGGTTAAAGGAGTTGTAAAGGCATCTTCATGCATTAAGATAAAAAACCTTCTGTGTGTAGCAGCTCCCCCAGCACTTACCTACCTGAGCCCCTTCTCTCTCCAGCGATGTCCATGATCCCCTCAGCCATCCAGTACATTCCTACTCATTGGCTGAGACAGAGCAGCGGCGCAATTGGCTCCCAAGGCTGTCAAAGTCAGTCAGCCAATCAGGAAAGAGAGGGGGCGGGGCCAGGTCGGGTCTGTGTGTCTGAATGGATACATGGAGCTCTGGCTTGGCTTGGGTGCCCTGTGTAGCAAGCTGAGGGGGCACTCAAAGGAAGGAGGGGCCAAGAGCAGCAAAAAAGGACCTGAGAAGAGGAGGATTCAGTCTGCTCTGTGCAAAATCAACTGCACAGAGGAGGTGTAACATGTCTGTCATTTGTAAAAAAAAAAAAAAAGAAAAAAAAAAAAAAAAAAAAAAAAACGAAAAAACAAGCCTTTACAATCACTTTAACTGTCAGTAAAATCCACTGTATTTGGTTAACCACTTACGGACAGCCTGCCGTAATTATACGTCAGTACTTTGAAGAGGGGTATTGTTAGGGCAGCAGCTGGCTGCCCTTATCCTGGTATCCTTCAGCGGGTGGTTCACTTTCAGATAAGTGGTCTCTGCAGCGGATTCGCCGGAAGATCACTTAATCGCGACGGGAGAGGTCCACCTTACCAGAACCGCCGGCAGAGGCGAACGGGTCCGCTCTACTGTTAGGCATGGAGAAGAGTGAGGGGAAGATGGCTCACACCCGTCTACATATCATTGCAGGGCAGAAGAGATGTCAAAGCGTCAATTCCGCCCATAGCTCTTAACAAGGGACATTATTTTTTTTTTTTTTTTAAATGCATAATTAGTGTAAATATGAGATTTTTGACCCCAGATATCATATTTAAGAGCTCCTGTCATGCTTTTTTCTATTAGGGATGTTTACCTTCCTTGTAATAGTAATAAAAGTGCCATATTTTTCTTTTAAAAGAACAGTGTAAAAATAAAAAATAAAGGTAAAATAGAAAAAAAAAAAAAAAAAAAAATTTTTAAAAGGTGCCCCGTCCCGCAGGGCTCACGTGCAGAAGCGAACGCATACGGGAGTTGTGCCCACATATGAAAACGGTGCTCAAACTACACATGTGAGATATCACCGCGATCGTTAGAGCGAGAGCAATAAATTCTAGCCCTAGACCTCCTCTAACTTAAAACATGCAACCTGTAGAATTTTTTAAACGTCGCCTATGGAGATCTTCAAGGGTAAAAGTTTATCGCCATTCTACGAGTGGGTGCAATTTTGAAGCGTGACATGTTGGGTATCAATTTACTCAGCATAACATCATCTTTCACAATATAAAAAATATAAAAAAATTGGGCTCACTTTACTGCTGTCTTAATTTTTAATTCAAAAACGTATTTTTTTTTTTTTTCAAAAAAGTGCGCTTTCAAAACCGCTGCGCAAATACGGTGTGACAAAGTATTGCAACGACTGCCATTTTATTCTCTAGGGTGTTAGAAAAAAAATATATAATGTTTGGGGGTTCTAAGTAATTTTCTAGCAAAAAAAAAAAAGTTTTTAAATTGTAAACACTAAATCTCAGAAAGCGGCTCGGTCCTTAAGTGGTTAATAGAGGACACTTGCAGTTTAGGGAAATGTTAATTGTAAAAAATGTTAACTGTAAATGTGAACATCTTTTCTTTTGCTTAAAGTAGAACTATAGGCAAAACATTTTTTTTTTGGATACAGCAGTGGAGGGTTATAACCATGTCAGATTTTTTTTCTTCCATCTGTGTCCGATTGGAGAGATTTCCCTTCACTTCCTGTCCCATAACGAAACACGAAGTTTCGAGGAAATCCCTGCAAATCAACTACTTGACCTCCAGAAGATTTAACCTGTATGTGCTGCTTTTACTAGAGGAGGAGATGGAGAATTTTTTTTTTCCCCTGCCTTGTAGGGACACAAAATCACCCCTTTCTCCATTAGAGCGGAGATCTGCCTTGTTTAGATGGTAAAACACACACAAATGAGACCTGCCTGACGATTGGCGGGTGCCGATGGACACCCAGTGCCCAGCACCGGCAGATCTTAAGAACGCGAGTGCATACTTTGGTAGATATGGGAATATCTTAATGAATATCTGCCCACAGAGGAGAAAGAATGAAGTCGTGGAGAGTCTGTAGACCACCAAAAAAAATAAAATAAAAAAATAAAATACAAAAAGTCGTGTGTTACTAACTAGTATTAGATTTAAATTAGAACATCCATGAGTCTACATTATCCGGTGTTTGCTACTGCCTTTATCTACAGTATACAAGGAAAAAAAATATATTGCAAGACATATCTGTCTGACTCATAATAGACCAGTGGGAGGACATTACTAAATTATTTCTAAACAATGACCATGTAAACTAATGTGGGAATGCTTTGACATCGGGCATGACTATGACATAATCAGGTGATGCTTGGAGATTACATACTTTCATCAGCGATACAGAGGCTTTAAGTGCAGACAGCTCTGCACGTATAGTTCATACTTGGACACTTCCCTTTCTCAGTCAGCTCTTGTGGTGAGAACAATATCCTGTCATTTTGACATGATAGAACAAGCAATTAAATTTTAAACAACAGATAACCATGATGTGCTACAATATACCTGAAATAAAACTGCTATGAACGCACAAAAAAGCAGAAGTAATCTGACAGATTACCCTTAAAAAAGTTATGCATATCTATGGCTCAACAAAAGAAAATGATATTTGTATATAAATAGTTATCCCCTGAAGGTTTTATCTTGTTAGGTGTGACCAGTCACAAGCAGTTTTCATTAACAGGACTGAAATTTCTCCACCTTAAAGTGGAGCTCCAGGCTCCTTCAGAAAAATTAAAAAAGTCGGCAGCTACAAATACTGTAGCTGTTGACTTTCAATATTATAACACTTGCCTGTCAACAAATCCAGCGGTGTCTTCACCCGAGGCGGAAAAAAAAAAAAAAAAAAAAAGCGGGTGCTGCCACCGCCATCTTGGCTAAGGGAAACTGGCAGTGAAGTTGTTCCCTACTGCGCATGTGCAAAGTGTGCTGCTCTTTGCGAGTGGCCTGGCTGCGAAGGAGGGGGGCCAAATTTCTGGCCGAGTTTGTCAGAGCGTGTACCCGTCAAAACAAGGTACCCAAACCCCCCCCCCCCCCAAGGAGGGAAAGGTAAAAACCTGTGTGCATCAACACCCCCCAGCCCCCCCTAATACTTACCTGAGCCCCATCTTGATCCAGCGATGTGCACGAGAGCCTCGGCTATCCCAGGACTCCCTCTCCTCATTGGCCAAGGCAGCAGCGGGAGACATTGGCTCCCACTGCTGTCAATCACAGACAGTGAGTCAATGAGGAGAGAGCAGGGGCAAGGCCAAGCTGCAGCTGTGCGTCTCTAATGGGCGCATAGAGTAAGTCTCGGGAGCAAGCAGGCACCATTGGCCCTATAGCAAGCAGCTTGCTATTGGGGGCACTGGTCAAGAGGGAGAAGCCAGGAGTTCCAGCAGGGCACCTAAGAGGAGAGTTGGGGCTGCTCTGTGCAAAACCATTGCATAGAGCAAGTATGACTTTAAAAAAGCCGAACCTTTAATACCACTTTAAGGCTGTTTTTACACTGCTCTGTTGCAAAAAAACACCGTAAAAATGCATATGCGTTTTTGATGAGTTTCCAGTGCGATTTCTGGGTGCCTATTACCCAGCATGCAGCTGTGAAATCTGGCTATACAACTCAAAAATGCATCTGCATTGCATTTTTGGTGCGTTTGACATATTGTCTATCCATTTCAATAGGGTCCTATATTTTTGAAAGGCGCACCAAAGATGCAGCATGCAGGACTTTTCAAAATGTACCACTCAGTGGTCCAAAGAGTCCCATGGGATTTAATGGGATTGCATTATTGTTGCGTATTTTAGCGGTAAAAACACATCAGTGTGAAAGCAGCTTAAATTATCCCGTCTTGAGAACGTAGGGGCTGCCAGAGTTAACCTTCAGAAAATACTATTTTTGACTGGCTGTTAAGCCGAGTTATGAAGGAGATATGCAGGACAGGAAAGACTACCGATCTACCTTCTTGTTTCAGTGATCCAAAGCACTGATGTAAGATTAATTTAAAACTGAACTCTAGATATGGTTTTACTGCATACTCCATTGCACTGGTCCAGTTTGCACCAATGTAAGTATACATATTCTATACTTGTGGGACCACTGTGGAAGTGGAGAATCACTATAGCACTTGCTGCCACTACAGCAATCACTGCAGTTTTCTGGGTCCTGTGCTGTGCGGCTGCACTTCTCAGAATGCTGGGACGACAGGCGGTCAGCACAGGACCCAGATGACTGCGGACGATCACGGTAGTTAGCAGCGACCATTACAGTGATTATCCACTTCCACAGTGGTCCCAAGCTAGACCCGTGTACCTCTGTAAAAACCTGGAGTTTAGCTTTAAGTCTGCAATTAAAGTGCCTTGAAAATGTATTCATACCCCTTGAAATTTTGTCATGTTACAACCAGAAACATAAATGTATTTTATTGGGATTGGCACATAATTGTGAAGTGGACGGAAATCGATAAATGGTTTTCCAAATTTTTTTACAGATAAAGAGCTGTACAGCGTGCCGTGCATTTGTATTCAGCCCACTCAGTCAATACTTTGTAGAACCACCTTTTGCTGCAATTACAGCTGCAAAACTTTTTGGGTATGTCTCTACCAGCTTTGCACATCTAGAGATGTGCAAAGAGATGTGCATTCTTCTTTGCAAAAAAGCTCAAGCTCTGTCAGATTGGATGGAGAGCGTCTAAACAGCAATTTTCAAGTCTCGTCAAAGATTTTTAAATAGATTAAGGTCTGGGCCATTCCAACACATGAATATGCTTTGATCATTCTAAACCATTCCATTGTAGCTCTGGCTGTATGTTTAGGGTCGTTGTCCTGCTGGAAGGTGAACCTCAGCCCCAGATTGCCCTGTATTTGGCTCCATCCAACTTCCCATCAACTCTGACCAGCTTCCCTGTCCCTGCTGAAAAAAAAAAAGATCCCCACAACATGATGCTGCTGCTGCCACCACCACGTTTCACAGTGGGGATGGTGTGCAGTTTTCGGTCCACACATAGCGTTTTGCTTTTAGGCCAAAAAGTTCAATTTTGGTCTCATCTGACCAGAGCACCTTCTGCCACATGTTTGCTGTGTCCCCCACATGGCATCTTGCAAACTGCAAATGGGACTTCTTATGGCTCTTTCAGCAATGGCTTTCTTCTTGCCACTCTTCCATAAAGTCCAGATTTGTGGAGTGCACAACTAATAGTTGTGTCCTGTGGACAGATTCTCCCACCTGAGCTGTTGATCTCTGCAGCTCCTCCAGAGTTACCATGGAGCTCTTAGCTGCTTCTCTGATTAATACTCTCCTTGCCCGGCCTGTCAGTTTAGGTGGACGGCTATGTCTTGGTAAGTTTGCAGTTGTGCCATACTCTTTCCATTTTCGGATGAAGGATTGAACAGTGCTCCGTGAGATGTTCAAAGCTTGGAATATTTTTTTTTTTTATATCCTAACCCTGCTTTAAAATGTTCCACAACTTTATCCCTGACCTGTCTGGTGGGTTCCTTGGCCTTTATGCCATTTGTTCACTAAGGGTCTACAACAAACCTCTGAGGGCTTCACAGAACAGCGGTATGTATACTGAGATTAAAGATTACACACAGGCAGACTCTATTTACTAATTAGGTGATGTCTGAAGGCAATTGGCTCCACTAGATTTTAGTTATGGGTATCAGAGTAAAGGGGGGGGGGGGTGAATACAAATGCACACCACACTTTTCAGATATTTGTAAAAAAATTTGGAAAACCATTTATCATTTTCCTTCCTCTTCACAAATATGTGCCACTTTGTGTTGGTCTATCACATAAAATCCCAATAAAATACATGTTTTTGGTTGTAACATGACAAAATATGGAAAATTTTAAAAGGGGTGTGAATACTTTTTCAAGGAACTGTATAGCAGCTTTTCAGGTGATTTTCAAGTTAAAGGAAACCTTAAAATGAACATGTGGCTAAGCTACAGACATTCAAGCCATTAACTAGGTAGAAAACAATCCCTCATTGACCTCTTAGTTAACAGAAGAAACACTTCAGGAGAATTTACCAGCTGAGTATGAATTACTCCACTGTGTCTGCAGCTACAGTGGTAGAAATTCGATGTACTGCAGGTAGACCAGTGCTACCAACATTTATATAAAGGGTAACATTTTTAGGTTGACAGCAGTCTACTTTTAGAGTGAATTCACACAAGAGTGCACAGCGGCTAGCGCTTTAACTCTCCAGCAGCTGTTTCCGACTGCAGTAGGGGGCTGTGTGGTGTGCGATTCAGCACATCCCAGAGCTCTTTTTTTGTTTTTTCTACAAACCTTATTGGAAGTGTACAAAAGGTATACTTCATTCATGCCGCTGTACAGCAGCCCTATGCGCTGCGGTACAGCATGCAGCGTGAATGAGACACAATGCAGTAAAATGCCTGACATTGCACTATACTATGTGTGAATTCACCCCGATGACTTTTGGTTGACCCAATTCAGATCAAACCGTCAAGAGGCCACTAAATGGTAGTACTTGCAGAAATGGCACATGTCACAGAATGTTTCAATTGTCACTTGAGAGAATACTTTTGATTACCAATAACCATTTGTGGCTACAAATGTTTTAGATGTCTTTTTGAAAGTTATTAATGAGAATGCTCTTAGCAGTTCATGAAAGGGAATGTATAGTAGTTTTGTAAAAGTCCTCTTTTAGTTAAATCTAACATTTAGGGTTTTTTCACACTACACGTGATGTCCTGCGGTTTTCTGCAAAAAAACAGCGCAGATAACCGCTAGTGCACACAGAAAGCAATTACTTTAAACAGTATATGCCCTGGTAACACCACAATGCTAAAAAAGCGCATCACACTCACACTGCCCCCTCAGAACTGGTACACAACGATCATCATCAACATGCTGCTGGCTGGTATAACAAGCACTAAACCAGAATAAACAGCTTTATACCCATTCACACCACTGTGCTCTGGAAAAGCAGGATCAATCATTGTGAATAGCACACCATGGCACCTTTACATTGCAACTGTGGTATAGCACAGATACACACACTAATGAACTACATTGTGCTAGCAAAAATGCTGCATGTAACATTTTTGGCCTGTTGTGATGCTTTAAGCAGCCCATTCAAATGAAAGCTAGGTCACTGTACCATGCGTTTAAGCTGACTGCAATTTACTGCCGTGGTGTAAATGGGCCCTTAGCCCACATCGGGCTGTTTTGACATGCGATTTGACACGTCAAATTGCCGCCTATTGCCAGCAACGACTTTGCGGAGCCGCACCAATTCCGGAAAGTAGTTCCTGCACTACTTTTGGCGATTTCGGGGGCGATTTGAATAGACATCTGTGCATGAACCCGCACAGATGTCTGTCAAATCGCCCCCGAAGCGGGACGGAAATGCCAGTTTGAAATCATGCAAGTTCAGCTGAACTCACACAATTTCAAACTGGCCCTCAGTGTGAACGTGGGCTTAAGGCTTTGTTCCACACATTTCCCCCCTTAACTCCTCTATTTCAAATGCTGGTTTAGAAAGCTCATAAACCTTGTGCTAAAATCTTCATACAGATAAAGGAAATAGAGTGACTAATCCCTAATAAGACGGTACTGTCTGGAGTTTCAATCACACAAAGTCATCTCAAGGCAGGCAGGAAAATTGTTAGGGGGTCAGTGTATATCTGCACTCATCCAAAATGATGAACTAAAGGCACCCTGCTGCTTGAAAACATGGAAAAACAGCCCATGCAATTAATCTAAACTCTGCAACAGTTTTTAGGATTAGGAGACCTAGATGACCTAAAAGTATCATCTGAAATGTGTACTAAACAAAATAACCCAACAACCCTAGAATCAGAATAAAACTGGATTAAGGCAGCCCTGCAAATATAAATCCATCTGTCCTATACAAAAATAGAGCAGTTAGTGACATCCCTTTTAAGTCAAAGAAATTATGGTAAAAAAAACATGCTGGCTAAAATTTAGAAGTCATGACTTACCATTGCCTGTTCAATCTTGTTGTCGATGGCAACCACATTTGCACTTGATGAACTGTAAAAACGGGAAAACCAAATGAGACAAGAATATTCATGACATCATTTTTACTGACAGCACACAACAGACAAATTAAAGATTTCACTAAACACTAGATAGTCCGCAGGTTTAGGGCTTACTCATACTACAGTTTAAAGAAAACCTATCCCGAGAAAAACATAGAGGCTGCCATTCCCGAGCTTCGATATTTCTACCTAGAACAAGCTGTTTTGAGTTAAAGTGGTTGTAAAATGCAGAAGGTTTATCTTAAAGCATTCAATGCATTAAGATAAAGAGCCTTCTGTGTGCAGCAGACCCCCCCCCCCCCCCCCCCCCCCCCCATACTTACCTGAGCCCCATCTCGATCCAGCGATGTTGTACAAGAGACTCAGCTGTCCGGGTCTCTGCCTTCTCATTGGCTGAGAGAGCAGCAAAGCACCATTGGTTTCCGCTGCTGTCAAATTCAGTGAGCCGATCAGGAGAGCGGGGCAGGGCTGGGCCGTGGCTCCCTGTCTGAATATGAACACACAGAGCTGAGGCTTGGCTTGGGTGAACAAGATTTTAGTATCACTTGAAGTGTTCTTGATCAAATAAATACAGAAACCCCTGGATCCACATGTCAGCCGAGCAACTTATTTTTTTTAAAAAAAGACAAGGTTTCTTTTAAAAAGATCACATTAAAGTTTCCAGCGTCCAGCAAAATCTAAAATGTTTACAAATTTGAATAGCTTGCAGTTGGTAGCACACAAAAAAACAAACAAACACAAAACACACACCAGGAGCTGCATCCTAAGAGACCCAATGATTGTAAGTTTAAACACAAGAAATTGTATGCATTCGTTTTCTATCTCTCTCTCAACAGCACATCAAATATACAGGCATTTCAATACATACAGTGGGTATAAAAAGTTCACACCTCTGTTAAAAAAGGTCAGGTTTATGTGATGTAAAAAAATGACAAAGATAAATCATTTCAGAACTTTTTCTACCTTTAAATGTGACCTATAAACTATACAACTAAAATCTTTTAAGTGGAGGGAAGTAAAAAAATAAAATTGTTGTATAAGTGTGCACACCGTTAAATACTTTGGTGAAGCACATTTTCATTTTATTACAGCACTCAGTCTTTTTGGGTATGAGTCTATCAGCATGGCACATCTTGACTTGGCAATATTTGCCCACTCTTTGCAAAAACACTCCAAATCTGTCAGATTGTGAGGGCATCTGCTGTGCACAGCCCTCTTCAGATCACCCTACAGATTTTTAAATCGGATTCAGGTCTGGGCTCTGGCTTGGCCATTCCAAAACTTTAATCTTCTTCTGGTGAAGCCATTCCTCTGTTGATTTGGATGTATGCTTTGGGTTGTCATGCTGAAATATGAAGTTCCTCTTCATGTTCAGCTTTCTAGCAGAAGCCTGAAGGTTCTGTGCCAATATTGACTGGTATTTGGAACGTTTATAATTCCTTCTACCTTGACTAAGGCCTCTGTTCCAGCTGAAGAAAAAACAGCCCCAAAGCATGATGCTGCCACCACCATGCTTCACAGTGGGTATGGTGTTTTTGCTGATGTGCAGTGTTTGTGTCAAACATCTTTTGGAATTATGGCCAAAAAGTTCAACCTTGGTTTCATCAGACCAGAACACATTTTGCCACATGCTTTTGGGAGACTTCAGATGCGTTTTTGCAAAATTTATCCAGGCTTGGATTTTTCTTCTTCTTCGCAAGAAAAGGCTTCCATCTTGCCACTCTAACCCCATAGCCCAGACATATGAAGAATACGGGAGATTGTTATCACATGTACCACATAGCCAGTACTTGCCAGATATTCCTGCAGCTCCTCCTTTAACCACTTAAAGACCAGCCTCGTTTTGGATTTTAGGTGTTTACAAGTTTAAAACAGGTTTTTTTGCTAGAAAATTACTTAGAACCCCCAAACATTATATATTGTTTTTTTTCTAACATCCTAGAGAATACAATAGCGGTCATTGCAATACTTTTTTTTGCACCGTATTTGCGCAGCGGTCTTCTAAGCGCACTTTTTTTGGAAAAAATTCACTTTAAAAAAAAAATAAGACAACAGTAAAGTTAGCCCAATTTTTTTTTATATTGTGAAATATAATGTTACGCCAAGTAAATTGATACCCAACATGTCACGCTTCAAAATTGCGCCCGCTCGTGGAATAGCGTCAAACTTTTACCCTTAAAAATCTCCATAGGCGACGTTTAAAAAATTCTACAGATTGCATGTTTTGCGTTACAGAGGAGGTCTAGGGCTAGAATTATTGCTCTCACTCTACCGGTCGCGGCGATACCTCACATGTGTGGTTTGACCACCGTTTTCATATGCGGGCGCTACTCACGTATGCGTTCGCTTCTGCGTGCAAGCTCGTCGGGACGGGGCGCTTTAAAAAATTTTTTTTTTTTTTTTATTACTTATTTTATTTTATTTATTTTTTCACTGTTTTTAAAAAAAAAAAAAATTTGGATCACTTTTATTCCTATTACAAGGAATGTAAACATCCCTTGTAATAGAAAAAAGCATGACAGGTCCTCTTAAATATGAGATCTGGGGTCAAAAAGTCCTCAGATCTCATATTTAGACTAAAATGCAAAAAAAAAAAAAAAAAAAAAAAAAAAAAAAAAGTCGTTTAAAAAAATGACACTAAAAAAATTTGTGCCTTTAAGAGAGTGGGCGGAGCCGTCGTAATGACGTCGCTCCGGCCGTCACATGGTATGGAGACGGGTAGGCGCCATCTTGGCCTCACTTGTCTCCATACCTCAGCAGGGAAAGGACCCGATCGCCTCCGCCGCTACCGATGGCTCCGGTAAGCGGCGGAGGGTGCGGGAGAGCGGCGGGAGGGGGGGTGGCACCTCTCCCGCCGCCGATAACGGTGATCTCGCGGCGAACCCGCCGCTGAGACCACCATTATCGTGTACAGAATCGCTCACTGAAAAGATGGATATCTCGGTTGTGGCAGCAGCTGCTGCCGTTACCGAGATATCCATCTTCAAAAAAATGACGTATATATACAGTGAGCGGGGCTGAAGTGGTTAATATTGCTGTAGGCCTCTCGGCCGCCTCCCTGACCAGTTTTCCTCTTGTCTTTTCATAAATTTTGGATGGATGTCCAGTTCTTAGTAATGTCACTGCTGTGCCATATTTTCTCCACTTGACTGTGTTCCATGGTATATCCAATGCCTTGGAAATTCTTTTGTACCCCTCCCCTGACCGAAACCTTTTAAAAAAAAGAGATCCCTCTGATGCTCTGGAAGTTCTCTGCGGACCATGGCTTTTGTTGTAGGATGCGACTAAAAATGTCAGAAAAGACCTACTAGAACAGCTGAACTTTAATTTGGGGTTAATCAGAGGCACTTTAAAATGACAGGTGTGTACGGACTCCTATTTAACATGAATTTGAATGTGATTGCTTAATTCTGAACACAACTACATCCCTAGCTATAAAGAGGGTGTGTGAACACCTATGCAACCACATTATTTTAGGTTTTTTACATTTTTTAATTCCCCCCTTAAATTCTGAAATTATATCTCTCATTTATTAAGACCACAGAAACCTGACCTTTTAACAGGGGTGTGTAGACTGATCCACTGTACGTCTCACAATGACAAAAAACACAAACACTTAAAGTGGTTGTAAACCCTTACATATACCTAGTGAAGTGACTGGTCTCATGTGATACACAGATTAAAACAAATCCTCCTACTTAAATTGTAACTATTTATTTGCAGTCTTCTTTTCGCTACATCTGTTCAAAGTGAAAAATTTATAAAGCTTGCCTGAGCTGTCAGAAAACTGGGTCGAGAGCTGAAATTACATTCTGCAGAGCTCAGAGGGGTGAGCTCTGAGAGATGATTGGAGGGAAGAGACAATCCTCCACACAGCACATGGGAACAGAGCTGAGGCTGTCAGAGGTCGTTCCCGTCACTTTTTTTTCTCTTGGTGTCAGGAAAACTTGTCAAAAGTGATTCATGCTGATAAAAGGAACGAGGCAGCAGACAGAAATGACACTTCATGCGCTGGATTGAGACAAGTACACATTATAGAGGGATTTGCTTTGTTCATGCTTCATATCCAAGGTTTGCAACCACTTTAAAATTATGCATTGAAGCTAGAGGTTACAGGTCAGTTACACATGCCCATCCCAAATGGAAGGCAGTGTCTACAATACAAACAATGTCACTTAGTTGTCAATCTTTGTCAGTGTCAATAAAAAGCAGAAGTAGAAAATAAAGTTTTGCAGTTGAGCAGCTAATAAGAGCGATTTCTCAGGATATTTTAAAGCCAAAAGGGGTTGTAATTTCATAAAAGTAAATGGCCAAATTAGATTAGTGAAGCTAACATTGCGATACATTATTCAGATTCAAACGTTTTTATTGGTTACAAAGCAAAAAACAGCATCCATGACCTTACGCTCATTATTCACCATTTCATCTTTACCTATGCCAAATTAGGCAAGTTTTTTTTTTTTTAATCCAATCCATTTCCAGAATAAAGGTCATGAATACTAATAACTTCAGAACACCAAGCTTTGTTCATTGGAGGACCCTGGCAGAGGTGATGTGTCAATGATCAAGTTTAGGGAACAGTGGCCTAGATACAAGTAACTTATCTGTAACATCCCATTTCATGTAACTATATACAGCACAAGAATTGAATGCTGTACTTTTCCTTTTGCCTGTAAGGTGTGGCAAGGCGATTTCTTACCTCCAAGTTCTAGTGTTTCTTAAAGCATAGCCAATTGTAAATTAAAAAAAATATATGTAGAAACCAATATTTTTCTACAATATACAAATCTCTACTTGATTTCACTTTATATTTTTGGTTCCTTTTAGCCCATTGTCACCCTAGTAACTATTATCTAAACACATTGTAGCAATGCAATTTTTACAACAGTTGTCAAAAATGCCTTCAGTTTTAAAGAATTTTACCCTTTAGTTAAGGTATGCAGGCTTAAAAATAGTACAGCGGCATTTCCCCTACAGGAGCTGTAAGTGTAGTTAGATGCAGCTTGCACTTATGGTGCCATCTGTGACCCTGTGAGATTTCACTTTATTTCCTGTCCATTTAACAGCAGGATAAGAAGTTATGAGAGCAGTCTTCACCGGGACAGACCGTTGATAAACCTGACCAGTTCTAAAATCACAATGAGGACCAAAGATTGCCAAAAAAAAAAAAAAAAAAAAAAAAAAAAAAAGGGGAGCAGGGCTTTGGCGCAAAGGCAGCTGTGGGCTGACTGGACATTCCTTTTCTTACTCTTTATAACACTTGGTTGTGGATCTGACTGCAAGAAAGTCCCATAGGAGAATTCTTGTTTCTAATTGCCTGGCTGTTGTACCTGTATTGCGTTCAAGTATACAACTTAAAACTTCTGATGTGCATTCTTCTTTCAGGTCTGAAATAGCCAAAGGATCAAAATGTCAGGCAGCATGTTCAAAAGGTGGTGAGCAATAGCAGTCTCCCACGTTTCTCCTGGGACAGGTTTCTTGGACAGATGTAAATACATCCATTAGGAAAATGCTACCTTCGGCAGCATAAGGGCTGGTGTCCACAGGTTGTCAGCAGAACTGACTCTCTTTACTAGTTTAAAGGAATACAAAAGCAGCTTGAAGTGGGACAAATGCATATTGGAAGGTGGACAATTGCAGGTCACATGCACCTGCAAGAAATTCATAATGATCTGAGAAGTGTCTCAAGCCAATGTCAAAAACACCCCACATTTGCAGCCCAAAGCCTTTCAATACCCAGCCCCAATAAGTCTAGAAAAGACTCCCGTATTGGGTCTTCTATGCATGAAGGTATAAAATATTCTATATGCTGCGCCCCCTCCAATGCTCACCTGAACCCCATCTCAATCCATTGATGTGCACGAGAGCCTCGACTGTCCCAGGACTCCCTCTCCTCATTGGCTGAGACAGCAGTGAGAGCCATTTGCTCCCACTGCTGTTATTCACAGCCAGTGAGCCAATGAGGAAGGAGAGGGGGCGGGCCGAGCCACAGCTCTAAGTGTCACATGGATACAGAGCAGGGCTCGGGAGCAAGCATGCACCAGTGCCCCATAGTAAGCAGCTTGCTATGGGGGCACTGATCAAGGGGGAGGAGCCAGGAGCGCCGGCGGGGGACCCAAGAAGGAGGAGGATCGGGGCTGATCTGTGCAAAACCACTGCACAGAGCTGGCAAAGTATAACAGGTTTATTTTTTTATAAAAGCAGAACCTTTACTACCACTTTAAATTCACATTGATGGCTTAGCTAGACCTATTTTGCTAAATACTTTATATTGCTATATCACTAAAGAGCAAGAACTTGAACTTTTGACATCCAATAAAACCTCATCTAAAAAGACATCTAGTACTGATCCCTATCTGTACCTGCTTCTTTATATAGCTTGTGTGTTCAATTAACCATATAAGAGAATGTACATTGCTCAACCCACATTTGCCATGTTCCTGCAACAACTACAAAATTTATGTCTTGTGAAAGGTTAGAGCCTTACTGTATGTAATGCAATCATAAAATGGAATTACACAGTATTTACCACAGAACAAAAGATCTTTTGTTACCCCTTTTATGTAACAGTCCTGCTACATTAAGAATGTATGATCTAAAGACGCACTCACACAATTACAGCAACTAAGGCTACAATTATTATAATAACATTTTTAAAAAACATACAATCATTAGTGGGATTCTTTGATTTCTGAACCAAGAGAACTCATCTGTCACCCCACATAAAGGGTTAACTTCCCCTAAAAACTAGCCATAGATGATATAGACTAAGATTCCTCCAGCCACCCAACTGAAGTGGGTGGAGCAATCTCCCTTCACTAGGATATTGTATTCTGACAGCTGCACTTGTCACCGTCAGAATACACTGATCAGCGCTGCAGCTGCGCCAATCAATACAAGTTTTACAGCATGTCCCTATAACAGAAATGACTTCTGCCACCCACGGACAGCCACAAATGAAAGGAATTTGGACACTGTTGATTGGCCAAATATCAGTCTATGGCCAGCTTAACCACTTGCCTACCAGGCCAATTCTGACATTTCTCTCCTACATGTAAAAATCATAATTTTTTTGCTAGAAAATTACATAGAACCCCCAAACATTATATATGTTTTTTTAGCAGAGACTCTAAAGAATATGATGGTCATTGAAACTTTATCTAGCATGGTATTTGCGCAGCAATTTTTCGAATGCGTTTCTTTGGAGAAAAAAAAAAAGTTTTGTTTTTTTGTTTTTTTAAAAGCCCAAAAAACAAAAACAAGAAAGTTAGCCCAATGTTTTTGCATAATGTGAAAGATGAAGTTATGCCGAGTATATAGATACCCAACATGTCACGCTTCAAAATTGCACACGCTCGTGGAATGGCGCCAAACTTCGCTATTTAAAAATCCCCTTAGGCGACACTTGAAAATTTTTAACTGGTTACATGTTTTGAGTAACAGAGGTCTAGGGCCAAAATTATTGCTTTCGCTCCAACATTCGTGGCGACACCTCACATGTGTGGTTTGAACACAGTTTTCACATGTGGGCGGGACTTATGTATACGATCGCTTCTGCATGCGAGCTCACTGGGACAGGGGCGCTTTAAAACATTTTTTATTGTTAATTTTACTTTTTTTATTTTAGCTTGACCTTTTTTTTTTGGGGGGGAAAAAGGAAACCCCGCTTCCCAGCCGAAGTGGCGCCGTTTCTTTTTTTAATACAGAGGCCGGGGCGTGACGTCATAACATTGCGCCCGGCCTCCGAACGATCATAGAGACTCCAGCGACCATCTGGTCTGCCAGAAATCTCTATGCTAAATATCCGGGGCTGGTGGATCCTGTGACCGACTCAACGATCGTAGCGGTGAGACGGTACAAGCACCGGTCGGTGGGTGGGTGGGTGGATCGGCTGGGGTGGTGGGGGGGGGGGTTTGGGTGGTACGTCCCCTCTCCCCTCCCGCAAGAACGATCAAGAGGCGGAACAGCCGCTATGATCATTCTTATGGTGCGCAGATTCGCCAGCTCTAAAAAAAGAGGATATCTGGATGATGTATGTAGCTACAGGCATCACTCAGATATCCTCGCTCAAAGCAGAGGACGTCATTTGGCGTACGGCGGCCGGGAAGCGGTTAAAGGATAAAATTCACCTTTGGGAACATGTTACACGCATTTTTAGGGTGGAACATGCAACATGTTCCCAATGCTGTAGCCACTGCCAAACACCCCCCAAAGGGGTCAATAAGTATTTGATTCCTTTGCAAAAAATGACTTGGTACTTGGTAGCAAAACCCTTGTCGGCAAACGCAGAGGTCAGATGTTTCTTGTAGTTGGCCACCAGGTTTGCACACATCTCAGGAGGGATTTTGTCCCACTCCTCTTTGCAGATCATCTCCAAGTCATTAAGGTTTTGAGGCTGATGTTTGGTAACTGGAACCTTTAGCTCCCTCCACATATTTTCTATAGGATTAAGGTCTGGAGACCTTGAGCCACGCCTTTGTTGCCTTGGCTGTGTGTTTTGGGCCATTGTCATGCTGGAATACCCATCCATGACCCATTTTCAATGCCCTTGCTAAGGGAAGGAGGTTCTCACCCAAGATTTGATGGTACATGGCCCTGTCCATCATCCCTTTGATGCGGTGTGGTGATGTCCTTTCCCCTTAGCAGAAAAACACCCCCAAAGCATAATGTTTCCACCTCCATATTTCATAATGGGGATGGCATTCTTGGAGTCATAGACAGCATTCCTCCTCCTTCAAACCCGGCGAGTTGGTTGATTTTGGTCTCATCCGACCACAACACTTTCACCCAGTTCTCCTCTGAATCATTTAGATGTTCATTTGCAAACTTCAGATGGGCCTGTACATGTGCTTTCTTGAGCAGGGAAACTTTGCGGGCGCTGCAGGATTTCAGTCCTTCACGGCGTAGTGTGTCACCAATTGTTTTCTTGGTGACCATGGCACCTTGCGATCATTGATGAGATTCTCCTGTGCAGTTCTGGGCTGATTCCCCACCGTTCATGATCACCGAAACTCCACAAGGTGAGATCTTACATGGAGCCCCAGATCGAGGGAGATTGACAAAAGGGATGCACGGAAATTTCGGCCGCCGAAACATATCAGCCGAAAATGGTGTTTTCGGCGCATTGCCGAAAAAGAAAAATGTTGCCGATAACGGGGCCGAAAAGGGGGCAGAGCCTGGGTCCTCCCTCCTCAGAGCGTCATCTCCGTGTGTCCTGGAGCTGTGAATTGTATTTCCCAGGCAGCTGCAGTAACAATGTCCCACCTCCTGTGACAGACGGCACACTGATCCAATGGCAGGACATTGAATCAGCGTGACGTGATTACAGGAGGTGGGACGTTGTTACTGCAGCCGCCCGGGAAATATAATTCACAGCACCAGGACACACGGATATGCTGCTCTGATTCGGGCACTGGTGAGGCTGCATCCAGACACAGGCAGCCTGCATCTGATGGGAACTGGCAGCCTGCATCAGTCTGCAGTCCCCGACCGTCTCCCGCAGCATGTCTGCAGTCCCCGACCGTCTCCCGCAGCATGTCTGCAGTCCCCGACCGTCTCCCGCAGCATGTCTGCAGTCCCCGACCGTCTCCCGCAGCATGTCTGCAGTCCCCGACCGTCTCCCGCAGCATGTCTGCAGTCCCCGACCGTCTCCCGCAGCATGTCTGCAGTCCCCGACCGTCTCCCGCAGCATGTCTGCAGTCCCCGACCGTCTCCCGCAGCATGTCTGCAGTCCCCGACCGTCTCCCGCAGCATGTCTGCAGTCCCCGACCGTCTCCCGCAGCATGTCTGCAGTCCCCGACCGTCTCCCGCAGCATGTCTGCAGTCTCTGACCGTCTCCCGTAGCAGATGGTTAGAGACTGAGCACATGATACAAGAGATGGTTGGAGACTTGCAAAGGTGCCAATAATGGCCAACAATAAATTCATATTAATTTAAATTGATATTAACCCTTTCACGACTAAGCCTATTTTTGAAATTTGGTGTTTACAAGTTAAAATCCGTATTTTTTGCTAGAAAATTACTTAGAGTTCCCAAACATTATATATATTTTTTTAGCAGGGAATCTAGAGAATAAAATGGCGATTGTTGCAATATTTTTTTATCACACGGTATTTGTGCAGCGGGGTTTTAAACGCAAATTTTTGGAAAAGGGACACTTTCATGATTTTAAAAAATCCAAACAGTAAAGTTACCCCAATTTTTTGTATAATGTGAAAAATGATGTTACGCCGAGTAAATAGATACCAAATATGTCACCCTTTATAATTGCACGCACTCGTGGAATGGCGACAAACTACGGTACCTATGAAATTCCATAGGTGACGCTTTACATTTTTTTTACGGTTACCAGGTTTGAGTTACAGAGGAGGTCTAGGGCTAGAATTATTGCTCTCGCTCTGACGATCGCGGCGATACCTCACATGTGTGGTTTGAACACCGTTTACATATGCGGCGCGACTTCTGTATGCGTTTTCTTCGCTGCGCGAGCTCGCGGGGACAGGGGTACTTTAAAAAATTTTTTTTATTTATTTATTTTATTTTTTTACTTTATAAATTGTGTTTTAAAAAATTTTTTTTTTTTTTTTTTTTTTACTTTTATTGCTGTCACAAGGAATGTAAACATCCCTTGTGACAGTAATAGGTGGTGACAGGTACTCTTTATGGAGGGATGGGGGGTCTAAAAGACCCCCCATCCCTCCATTAAACTTCAAAGTATTCAGATCGCCGAAAACGGCGATTCTGAATACTGTGTACTTTTTTAAATTCGGCGCCATTGGCAGCCGAGTAAACGGGAAGTGACGTCATGGCGTCGCTTCCGCGTTTACAACGAGAAGGCTGGAACGAAGCCGCTCACAGCTTCGTTCCAGCCCGCCCCCAGTCGCCGAAGGTACCTGATTGGACACCGGGCCTCCCGATCGCACGGGAGGCCCGGTAACAGCGGCGGGAGGGGGGGGATGGCTCCTCCGGTATAACAACCGAGAGGCTTTTAGCCGCATCGGTTGTTATACACGGGTAGCCGATCGCCCGCTGTAAACAACGGTACCGGGATGATGCCTGCAGCTGCGGGCATCATCCCGGTATAACCCCGGAAAGCCGAGTACGCATATCTGCGTACGGTCGGTGGGAAGGGGTTAACTAAAAAGTCGAATATAATACAATTGTATATAAAAATATAAATATTTTTAAAAAACTGTTTATTTTCAGTATGGGTTTTTGGCCTAGTGCATTTTTCATTTTCGGTACCAAAAAAAAACCCATACGGTGCACCCCCAATTGACAGTTATTTCATGTTTCTTCCATTTGCAAATAATCGGACCAACTGTAACCCTCTCAGCAAGCTGCTTGGTGATGGTTTTGTAGCCCATTCCAGCCCTGTGTAGGTCTACAATCTTGTCCCTGACATCCTTGGACAGCTTTGGTCTTGGCCATGGTGGAGAGACTGGAAAATCGGATTGATTGCTTCGGTGGACAGGTGTCTTTTATACAGATAACAAGTTATGATTAAGAGCACTCCCTTTAAGAGAGTGCTCCTAATCTCAGCTCGTTACCTGTATAGAAGACAACAGGGAGCCAGAAATCTTGCTGATTGATAGGGGATCAAATACTTATTTCACTCATTAAAATGCAAAATCAAATTTATAACTTTTTTGAAATGCGTTTTTCTGGATATTTTTGTTGTTATTCTGTCTCTTACTGTTGAAATAAACCTACCATTAAAATTATAGACTGAGCAATTGTCAGTGGCAAACATACAAACTCAGCAGGGGATCAAATACTTTTTTCCCCTCACTGTATCTGTTCAATAAATGGGAAAAAAATAGCTGTTCACCCAGCAAGAAATCAGTTAAAATTGTTGTCGGTAAACTAAAAAGCACCTCCTGTTATAGAGGAGAGGGAGGGGTCATTTAGTTTTAACAGTCCTGTTAAACTGCGAGAGTGCTGCTCAATACGGTTGTCACCCTAGGACAGGAAGTGTGTCAATTGTCATTGGCAGGATTAGCAGCTTAAAGAGTTTGTTAGAACATTTCATATTTCTGATATGCGACTGCTCTACTATGTACTTGTATGAGAAAGTATCTTGTTCTTTTTGTAATGCTTCCTGTGTGTGGAATCCCTGGTGTCCCTGACAGTCTCTCTGCTTTACTTTCAAAAACTGACCACACTAAGCAGAACACACGGTGGTCAGTTCTCTAGCTATGCTGGGATTTTTGTGTACTCTACTCCAATGATCATACTTGTCATGACACCTCCCTTGCACAGCCTGTCCCTGGGAAGCTCAGTGTACTGCTGCTTCCCCTCCTCCCCAGCTCCTATGCAACCGAGAACAGAGGGAATCTGATCACTTTTAAAGAGAAAACGGTTATTTGTTTCATATATTGTTTACAAATCACTTTCAAATAAGGGAGGGGGGGGGGGGGGGGGGTGAAAAATAAACTTACCTGGTAGCTCCAATTACAGGAATCTTTCAGGACAGCACACGAGAGGAAGTGTTACTAAACCCAGGACCCTGCATTCACCATATCTGGTCTCCCACAGTACACAGAACATGGAAATGCAATTTTTTTTGGTAAATATAAACTGAGGCTGCATGACCACTGACCCTCTGTCTGGACACACTGCTCCCAAAATGTCCCTGCCAACAGCCAGCGCTGCCAAACCACTTCTGCAGCAGCACTTTTAACCCTTTTTCGGCCCTTAGCGGGGGTTAAAAGCGCCCCGCTAGCGGCCGAAAAGCACCGCTAGAACTAGCGGTGCTTTACCGCTACCGCGGCCACCGCTTCAGTGTGAAAGTGGCCTAAAGAGTTTGGTCATGCCAAGCTGGCCCAAACAACGATTTTTTTCACTAACATGTGCGGCTCCTGCATGTGCTCTATAAACTGTATGTAGCTGAGGCTGTGTTCCGGGTTCGAGACGAGACCTTCCCGTCTTACACATGGGGGGAAGCAAGGTGTCTAAGCAGCGTTCAACCATTCATGGACAGCTTTGTATTTTATCAATGAACACAAAGCTTCACCTGATTAGCTCAGAGAGGTGGAATGATGTCACAACCTCAGAATCCGCCAATCAGAAGCAGCTTTTTAATCAATACATATTTACAGTGAATCCCCTAATACACTGCAGTAAACATGAGTAGCTTTATCTAGGCCAGTGTTTCTTAACTGCAGTCCTCAAGGCGCACCAACAGGTCATGTTTTCAGGATTTTCCTCAGATTGAACGGCTGTGGTAATTACTAAGGCAGTGAAACTGATCAAATCACCTGTGCAAAATAATGGAAAGCCTGAAAACATGACCTGTTGGGGCGCCTTGAGGACTGATCTAGACCACACTCAGGTGGAAGACCGTCAAAGCCTCCCAGGTCTTAAATCCAAAGATGTAATACATTAGATGTGATAGCTGCATTCGTTTTCTTTATATTTTTTTCCGTTTTCACCTAGTAATCTGGCCAGTAACACCTCCTGTATTAGAGTGCCCCCACCCTGGATGAAGGAGCACAGGGGGTGGGGAAATATAAAGGTTTTACATAAAGGCTGATTATTGTAAGCATCCCTGTCAGTGTTAAAATGATTGGTCTCATTCCTCTAGCTGCTACATGTAGTAAGAGATTGTTCACATCTAAGAATAGGTAAGCTGCAAAATAAAAGGTTTGCTTTTGGGTTTAACCACTTGCCCTCCAAAAAATTTTTTCCCTCTTAATGACCAGGTCATTTTTTGCAATACGGCACTGCGTTATTTTAATTGACAATAGCCCAGGAGTGCGATGCTGTCCCTAAATGAATACATTTATATCCTTTTTCCACCCCACAAATAGAGCTTTATTTTGGTGGTATTTGATCACCTCTACAGTTTCTCTTTTTTGCACTATAAACAATAGTTTTACTTTCTGCTATAAAACACATCCATTGAAAAAAAAAAAAAAAAAAAAAAAAAAAAATATTAACAAAATCAAATTTATTCATAATTTAGGCCAATATGTATTCTGCTACATTTTTTTTTTTTTCACTAGCAATAGGGGCGATCAGCAACTTCTAGCGGGACTGCAATTATGCGGGGGACAAATCGGGCACCTGACACTTTTTGGGGACCAGTGACACTAATACAATGAACAGTGATAAAAATATGCACGTTACTGCACTAATGACACTGGCTGGGAAGGGGTTATCAGGGGAAAACAAAGGGTTAACTGTGTGCCTAGCTGGTATTTTAATGTGGGGGAGGTGCTTACACTAGGGGAAGGCATGGATCCATGTCCCTGCTTTGCAGAAACACAGGACCCATGCCTTCCCTACGGACATAACATCTTTTTACTTTACATAGGCAGACCGCCATTCTCCCTCTGTACCGAAGGACCGGGTGGTGGCAGACAGAGCCCGCAGTACCTGCTGATCAGCTCCCACTATGTTCAATCACAGCACGAGAAAACTGGTGGTGGCGCACATTCGCGCCCCAGACCTGGACATGTCAGATCACGTACTAGGTAATAAGAGTAGCCCAGTACCTCTGCACACTAAGGCCTCTTTCACACGAGGGATCCGTATGTCCATTTTTCATCCTTCCGTTTTCGGATGAAAAACGGACATACATTCATCCCTATGGAGCGTCGGATGTCAGCGGTGACATGTCCGCTGACATCCGACCCGCTCCGATCCGAAAAGTGTAACGGAGGAAAAACCTACTTTTCCCTCCGTTTTCGGATCGGATCGGATGACGACGGACACTACGGACCGTCATCATCCGATCCCCCCATAGGGGAGAGCGGCGCTCTGACAGGTCCGTCGCTGCACAGCGTGCAGCGATGCACCTGTCATCTTCCTGCTCAGCGGGGATCGGCGGAGCGATCCCCGCTGAGCAAGCGGATGTTCACGGGGCGGATCATGACTGATCTGCCCCGTGTGAAAGAGGCCTAAGTGTAATGCCCAGTGTAAATGATGAGAAAATCAGATGAAAATTGACGCTTTTGAATCGATCTTAGAATAATCTGATCATTAACACACAGGTATTGAGAGCCGATCACGACAGTCCATGCATAAATATCCGACGGGGGGAAAAAAAAAACAAAAAGCAAAACTATTTCTTGTACGATACCAGAACAATTTTCTTTTAATCAGTACAGTATTTGTCCGGAAAAAAATCGTAAGAACAAGACCACACATGCTTGGAAACGGAAGACTACATTACAACCCATTACATGACTTCCGAAGCGGTTTTATGAGAATTTTTGAAACTTTAGTAGCCGGTTTGATAGACTAGCATGCATAAAAAAAAAAAAAAAAAAGGAAGGGTGATCATTTGTCCAATATTCTCACCTGAACAAGCCAGCCCATATATTATGCATTTTTTTTTTTTTTCGTTCAACCAGTGGATCCAGGCATTTCCTCATTCGATGTGGACAGGGTAATCCCACCCGTTGTAGCATTGTATTCTGGCAGCAGGGAGCCTACCCTGCTGTCAGAACACAGTGATTAGTGTTGCCGTCTATAGCCGGCTTCAATGATCATTCGGGAAATACCCAACAGGCTGGTTGCACAGTCGATGGAACAACGTGCTGTACACGATATAACCCGAAGCTCCAGTCAAAAGGCCTTAGATCCCAGACTACATATAAATCTTATCTATAAAAAGGTGCAGCTGGTCACTGAAATATGATCATAAAGCAATCATAAGAAAATACAAAGAACAATGTACTGCACTCTTCCATGAGTGTACAGAACAGTCACTTGCAAGCACTACATTCAGAAGATACGCAGACAGGGATCTTTTTCCTAAACAGGTGAAACGTGGAAATTTGACAGAAAACAAGCAAGAGCGATGAATCTGTAATAAAAAGTCTAAAATGCTGAGAGCCTGGCTAATCAAAGTGGAACTCCAGCCAAAAGGATTCGTTCTTCTGAATAGTGATATCGGACTAAAAACCGGGTAAGGTTGATCTCATTAATACAGTAATTATTATGGTACATAATATCAAAGTCCACCTTGGTTGCAGCTTGTAGGGCATGAAACATGGTAGGACGAAAAAAATGACATTGCTGTAGGAAAGCAGCAACTGCTGCAGACACACATTAATATGCACTCAGTGCGCAAAACATCTGCAAACCACTTCCAAAAAGGAATCAACTGTTACATTGAAGTAATATAGGAGAAAACCATTAAGAAAATAGCAGTAAGTCATAAAATATTTCCTCTTATAAGCAGTAACGTACACAGTCACCTACACAAAACTTTTTGCAGTATAAAGCAATGTGAATAGTTCTATACAGCCCATGGATATTCTAGAGGAGGTGCCAAAAGTGTAGATGAAAGAGCAACTCTAGGCAACACTTTAGTTTTGTTTAAGTAGGGAATGGTTAGCCTGTCTTTTTTTACCGCTATCTGCATCCCCCCCATCAACACTATTTGTTTTGGTAACCATTGTCACTGAGAAACAAAGCGAGGAGAAACACAAAATTTTAGAGAAGAGAAAGGTATAATCTTTTAATGGTGACAATTGTCCAAGGACCCTTTCAGTTTTTCAGGTGGACCTGATCAGGCCCTCCAGTCTCCTCTATTCCTCTATGGAGCGGCGGGCATCTGACATGTGTCTGTCGACAACGGCCAACATCCGATTAAAAAAAAAAAAAGGAAGGACAGGCAGTCCATTTACATCAGACCTCTGCTCTGCAGACACAAACTAGCCATCCGCCTACTCAGCAGGGATCAGCAGACAGATTCCTGGCTGAGCAGGTGGAATCCAACGGAGCCCACCCCGTGTAGAAGTGGCGTAAGAGGGACACTCCAACTTCCTGTTCAGTCTCTGGGACAGGAAACGAAGAAAATAAGTATTTTTCCCAATTGTACAAAAATATCAAAAACAAAAAAAAGAAGTGCTGTGCCCCCCCCCCCCCCATCGAAAAATGTAAGTTTTGCCTATACACACACATTAAGGGAGCACAAACACCCAGATCTTTTTGCACTTGAAATTCAAATATACTGGTTTGTGGTTTTCTGTCTCCTTCCTCTTGGCAAGAGAAGTATATAGTGAGCAGTTTCATTAGTAGTAACTATACACCTCTGCTACAAGACACGAGCAGCAGTAAATTTGGCAAATTAGCAAAATTGTCAGAAGCTAAGCAAGTCCTTGCCAATCCAATAAACATCAGTTCTACTATAGTAAGTCTATACTACATTATATTGTAATGGTTGTGAATTCTCATAAACAGGCAACTAAGGTTCCTGTAAAAGTTGTTAAAAAGGTCAAAATATCCAGTATCCTGTGGGCACACACAGTGGTGGAAACAAGACAGGATTTATAAAAACGTACAACACTCACCAGCATGTTCTCAAACGAGGATGAGCATATGAAAATGAAGAGCTCATGTATGAACGCCTGCATGCCATTTTGACTTCCACATGAAAACGTCCCTCCACTTTTTAGGCAAGGCCAAAAAAAAAAAAAATTGCAGAGGAATCCTTTCCTGTGCACGTACAAAGTTTGTATAGACTTGTGCAAGGGATCAATGTGTCACCAGAAGACATGTAGCAGAGCTTTAAAGTTTTACCAACAATGGGTGTGTCAATACTGGCCATCCCATTAGATAAATTATCCAGCACTAGAGGAGGGAACAGCAGATTACGTCAACCACCAGTTGATAATTTCTTTATTCTAAAGGAATCTAGTCATTCTGAATTAAACACATTAAGTTAAGAATAATTTACTTGAGACACAATGGGGGCGATTTACTAAAACCTGAGCAAATCAGAAACTAGTGCAGTTGTGTACAAAGCCAATCAGCTCCTGACTTCATCTTGGTTTAATCAAGCTTTAACAATAAAACCTAAAATCTGATTGTTTTCTAAGCAGAGCTGCGCCAGATTTTGCACACTGCAGTTTTAGTAAAATCTGCCCCACTGTCAGCTGAAAAATCTTTCTACACAAATATCTTGGAGGGGGGGGGGACGGGGAGAGTGCGTCCCATCTTGAGAACCCTGAATAATACCCAAGCTGCCCATGCAGAGACAGAAATTCAGCTGGAACCAGATGAATGTATGGCAGTTCTCGTTCACGAAAGGTCGATCTAATAATCAACTTTTCATGAACAGGCTTGTTGTAAAATCTGTTATGTATAGCCAGCTTCAGAAGATGCTTTAAAGCGGAGCTCCACCCAAAAAGGGAAAATCTGCTTGTTCACCGCATCTTACCAGGAAGTGGGAGCGGGTACCTGAGAAAACCGGGTACCTGCAACCCCCCCCCCCCACACATGTGACTTTTTTGGGGGGGTGGGGGGGTGGGGGTGTCGCAGGTACCCGGTTTTGACAAGGAATCCGCTCCCACTTCCTGGCTGGTAAGATCACCATCGGCAATCTATGACATTTTAGGACCCTCCTCCTTGGAGGTCCTAGGTGATCAAATCACAGCAGCTTTCAATATTTGAGAAGGTATATCTGGAGGTTTTAAAAGTCAGTCGCACTTGAAGAAAATGGGTAAAAGAACAATTTGCATAATAACTGGGTTATTACAAAACGGCTTGGTTCACACTACTGTGAAGCGCTTTTGATGCGATTTTCAGTGTGATTATGTAGTGTGACTTTGGGTGCGGTTAGCACATTCTATGGAGCCAAATCACACTGAAATGGCACCAAACTAGCACAGGAACCTTTTCCAAAATCACACATCAGAGTTGTATTGACGAGAATTGTCACCACTGAAAAGATTTCCCTCGTCATGCAATTCGATGTGACTCAAGTTGCATCAGAAATCACACCAATGTGAACCAGCACTAAACCAGATTTGTCAGTAGCAAGCAATACGGTTTCCCAAAACTTTACTGTACGTGATCCGTCTTATGTTTTAACACAGGAAATGTGATCTTTAAAACAATCCTATCTAGAGTGCAGCAATCCACAAAGTCCCTCTAGTGGAAGGAATGAACAGAGGACTGTTAACCCTTTTTTTTTTTTTTATGCAGCCAGTTATCAGTCAATACTGAAACACACAGCAGTAAAGTAATACATCAGATAATACCTTGAGTCCCTTCAATACCTAATCACAGGCATGCAAAAACAAAAGGGCCTGAACTACAAATTCTTTTTACTTAAAAACAGAAATACAAAAACACATTATTCTAAAGCGTATGACCACTGCTGTTGAACGCAAGTTGATATACCGATCATTTCTGTACAACTGCCCTGTTGGATTTTAGCCGCTCAATCAGCGATGCAGGCAATAGACTACAGTGCTGATCAGAGTATTCTGATGGCAGGGAAGTCTCCTGTCCTGGATCCTAGAATATGCATCTTCAAAACTATTCACCAATGGCAGCTGCCATCTTATATTGTCAGGCAACCCTTTCACTGCCAGAACCATGTTAAAATGCACATTCTAGGCCTGAAAACTACTGGAACCCCACAAAGCATTATATATATATATATATATATATATATATATATTTAAAGACCTACTTTCATTTTAGCCTGGAACTCTGCTTTAAGGGATGGTTCATACAAGCATCCACGCTGATTGCATGACTGCTGGTGTGCATGGGAAAGACGGATCCCGGCGCATCTTACGGTTTGTTGTTTTTTTTTGTTAGGACTTTATTCATCCTGCTGTACTGACAGAAACAGAAAAAAATACTCCATGCAGCACTTTTTCTAAGTGCACACCACTGCAACACAGTGGTATAAACTGACAGCATAGGGAACACCACAAGCTGCCTTATCTTTGCGCTGAGATCACACTAGACAATGCTGCCCAGGGCAAAATTGTGTGATTGGGCCCTAAAGCCGGCCATTGATTTTCAAACAATCTTTGAGAAAATTCTCATTATATTCCATGACTTGACGAATGTCGTTTGAAGGTACTTCAACATTTTCATTAATGATGACCACTTGAAGACTATGCCTTTTCTGGCACTTTTTGTTTACAAGTTTAAATCAGTATTTTTTTGCTAGAAAACTACTTTACTTTCACCACTAACCCGTGGTGGAAGTAAAGAAATATCGCATAATCTATGGGTTGTTTTAGAATCTTTGTTCAAAGGTGAAGCCATAATCTAATTGTAATACAAGGTTTACCTGGGCAAGTGTGTCACAAGATTTGAAAACAATTGCATTAGTCACTGATTTTACTTCCCTTCGACAATAGAGCTGACCTAGAAAGATTGGCTTTGTAAACCTAGAGGCTGTCAAGCGTATGTTTTAGGTTGACTCAGCCAGACATAACTTAAAAGGGGTTGTAAAGGCAGAAAGTTTTTTTTTTTTAATCTTAACCTGTGTGCAGCATCCCCCCTAATACTTACCTGAGGTCTCTCCGTCCAGCAATGTCCAAGAGAGACTCAGCCGTCTGAGATTCTTCCTCCTGATTGGCCGAGACACAGCAGTGGCGGCTTTGGCTGCTGTTGCTGTCAAAGTCAGCTAGCCAATCAGGGGAGAGAGGGGCAGGGCTCAGTTGGGGCCAAATTTACACAGGGAGCTCTGACTAGGCTCAGGTGCCCCTATAGCAAGCTGCTTGCTGTACTGGTTCTGAAAAGGAGGGAGGGGCCAGGAGCACAGAAGAGGGACCCGAGAAGAGGATCTGGGCTGCTCTGTGCAAATCCACTGCAATAGAGCAGGTAAGTATAACATTTTTTATCCTATAAAAATAACAAACAAGACTTTACAATCACTTTAATCTTGCCCATGTTATGACAAATGACCCCAACCAGTTTAAAGTAAGCCTGTCACAAACCTGGACATTTCAAACTGAGAATTTAATAAGGAAATGCAAAAGTTACTTCCAGAGCAAACCACATACCAAAATGACCACTGGATCTAGAGATATAGGCACTGAAGTTATATCTCCACTTTGCTTCTAAGGAAGGTCATAGATCAGGCATGTCCAAAGTGCGGCCCGCATTCCGGTTTCGAACGGCCCATCTGGTAATTTGGACACGTATATCTTTTGTGGGCCCCCAACGAATCCCCGAGCACTGGGGGGGGGGGGGCCACAAAAGAAACATATGCTGGCTGCCTTGGAGGGGACGGGACGAGTGCCATACATACAGGAGTATTTCCTGCGCTGCCATTGGACAACTGTTCTGTCCATCATAAGAGTCAGGACTTTGTGTTAAAGGGGCCGCAGCGAAAACAGAGGTTTTCCTGTATGTACTCTGTTGGCACTCGTCCCTCCCCCTCCGTGGCTGCAGATAGGCATGAATCAGGCTGCATTCATGGCAGTGGTGGGGCTGCAGATGGGCACTGACCCTTATTTTGCTTCACAGTTCTTTATTTAAAATTTAAGATTTTTTCCTGAAACTTCCCTCTTAAAGTGAAGGTGCATGTTTTATACGCAGATAAATACGGTATATCCAAATAACACGCCCAAGCTCATCTCTTCACCGCACACAGCCACAAAGGCAAGAGAATTCTTGTTGGGCAGTGTATTAGTGCTCAGACGAAAACACTTAGACCGAATTTGAATGGTTCAAAGAATGTCAGGCAAAATGGTTGGCCCTCATGCATGTTCACTTCATCAAATCTGGCCCAGTTTTAAAAAAGTTTGGACACCCCTGTCAGACGATTCAATTCTCTTTCCTGGGCTCCACCCACACAGGCACGTCATTTAGTCACAAAGTTCTGACCGATCCCCCATTGTGACAGTGGGTGGGGGTCCTTTCCCCATACCCAATGTCACAATTTAAAAATGTCCCAGCTGTGCCAGGCTTCGTCCGCTCATCTGCCTCATTCATTCACAAAGTTCTGTGAATTAATGAACTAATAGTACCATTGACTGCCACGGCAGACAGCTTGCAGTTTTCAATGAACTGCAAGGGCGCTGGCGAGTGCTCCTGTAGTTCATGGCTTCTCCCTGCAGTTCAGTGACTGTCTGCCGTACTGTAAGACAGCTGACAGTCCGCAGGATCCTGACATTGCACCAGTGTTCTGCTTATCACCAGTGCAATGCTTTAAATGCTGCTGAATACAAAAAAATAATAATTGCACATTTTTGTACCAGCAAAAAGTTGGGCATTTTTGAAAGGTGAACTTATTCCTTTGAGGGAATATCCAAATTTTTTTTTTAGTTGTTGGAGTGGGGAATGGCTTAAAACCCTAGGACTAGAGAGGGGAAACTCTCCAAAGAGGAGAAATACATGTCCAGAGAGAGTTGAGGTCAACAGCTCATTCTCCAAATGGCCTAAGATTGTTAGCAGTGTGGCCCAGGGCTCTGTCTTGGGTGCAATACGGCTTTAAGATGGCCGTAGATTCTTTTCTTGCCTTCAGCCAATAGGCTAAACGATAAATAAAATGAACAGATTCCTTCATCCACACTTCTGACAAACAAAAAGATCGAAAATTTGCTCGGTCCAAGCTGAATTTTGACCCATATTTGGCCAAGCTTAATTTGTGATTTAAGAGTTTGATTTCAGTATTTACTGACAATACCAATCTATGCAAGGAAATTAATTCCAGCCGCGTTACAGACAGATCAAGATCAACTTGGGGGTGACCAACTACATGGCAGACGAGGTTCAATATTGACAAATGTAAAGTTATGCATTTGGGTGCTAAAATTATGTATAAATCTGATAAATAATGCAGGCCATAGATGACATTTTCTTTCCTGCAACCACAAATTGCAGGAAAGAAAATCACTCGATTCCCCATCAACACAGTCAGTGTTTATGGGGAAATGTCTCCCACTGAGCTATTATGTTCTCCCAGCAGGGGGCGCAGTAAGCCGAGAGCACAGTGATTGCTGCAAGCAGACATATTGGTTGTACCAAAGTCGATTGATGGATCGACTTGGGTACAATCAGCCTGCCCATAAATGGTTTCGAATCTTGGCAGGTCTCTGCTGAACAATCCGAAATTCAAACCATCCATGGCCACTTAAGATTTGGGAGTCTTTGTAGATCACAGACTTAGCCATAGCATGCAAAGCAAATCTGCAATTAACAAAAGCTAGCAATATACTCTTGTATTAAAAAGGGTATACAAGCAAGAGATAAACCCTTAACTTTGCCATTTAGACACAACTGGTAACACTGGTTTGGCCTGATCTTGAATATAAAAATTCAGCTTTGGTCACCAATCCACAGTTGGTTCTTGGACTAGAAAAGGTTCAGCAACAAAATAAAAAAGGTTGGAGGACCTCAGCTATGAGAACAATTACAAAGATTACACTTGCTCACCCAAATGCTGCGTACACACGATCGGACTTTACGGCATACTTGGTCCGGCGTACTGGATTTCGTTGCACAATACGATCGTGTGTGGGCTCCAGCAGACTTTGTTTTCTCAAAAGTTTGACGGACTTAGATTTGAAACATGTTTCAAATCTGTCCGACGGACTCGAGTCCAGTCGAAAAGTCCGCTTGTCTGTATGCTAGTCCGACGGACAAAAACCAACGCTAAGTATTGGCTACTGGCTATGAACTTCCTTGTTTTAGTCCGGTCGTACGTCATCACGTACGAATCTGTCAGACTTTGGTTGATTGTGTGTAGGCAAGTCCGTTCATTCGTAAAGTCCATTAGAGTCCGTCGAAAAGTACGCCGGACAAAGTCTGCCGTAAAGTCCGATCGTGTGTACGCGGCATAAGACATTAATATCACAATACACATATATATGAAAAGGTGATTAAATAGACTGGCTTACGCCAAGGTCCATGAAAAAGATGTGGCCACAATTTAAGATGCAACAAAAGGAGGTTTAATCTTAAACTGCAAAAAAGGTGTTTTACTGTTAGAGCAATTCCACTTTTACACCTAAAAATGAAAAGATGAATTTCCAACACATTCCCACTGAACTTATCTGCTGAGTTGAGAATCAAAAAGAGACTCATTGGTCAGTGCTGTCATGTAACCGCGATAACCAATGACCACTAGCATACTGTCGCACGGTCACCAGTATAGACTGGTACACAGAAAGCCATGATCAGCAGATGATTTTTAGCACAGCAGAGAAGGGAAATGGGTACCAGAACAGGAAGGGTGATGTGATTTTATCATTACATTTTTATGTTACAGATGAATTCCCCTTTGATTTTTTTTTAATTTGATAGAAGTTGGATCTAGGGATTATCTGATGGTCACAAAAAACAAACAAACAAAAAAAAAATCCACACACACCATCAAAGAAAAGGAACACTAAGAGTCCTTTCACACTGGGGCGGTGCGGGCGTTAGCGGTAAAGCGCCGTTAGTTTTAGCAGTGATTTACCGCTGTTATAGTAGCGCTTTGTAGCCGCTAGCAGGATGCTTTTAACTCCCCAGGAGTTAAAAAGCGCCCACTTAGCGCTGCTTTCAAAGTGCTTTTACGGCACTTTGAAAGTGGCGCCCATTCATTTCAATGGGCAGGAGCGGAGGGAGGAGTGGTGTACTGTATACACTCTTTTCGCACCGCTCCAAAAGATGCTGCTTGCAGGACTTTTTCCTGTCCTGCAAGCGCACCACCCCAGTGTGAAAGCATTCG
The DNA here is from genome assembly GCF_042186555.1 of Aquarana catesbeiana. Lineage (NCBI taxonomy): Eukaryota > Metazoa > Chordata > Amphibia > Anura > Ranidae > Aquarana > Aquarana catesbeiana. Next base: position 185,365,602 of record NC_133327.1, on the reverse strand, counting down.
GGATTTCACACTGGGGTGGCTTTAGAGGCGCTTTTTAGGTGCTATTTTTAGTGCAAAAACGCCTGAAAAGCACCCTAGTGAGAAAGGGGACTAAAACAAACACACAGCGTTTTGGGATTTTTTTGATCTGCATGCCTTCATCAAAATGTTTTTTTAGTTGCATGTAACTACCACCTATACCACTGCATGGATAATTGAGAACCTTCACATAAATACTTTTTCTTTTTTTATAGCGGCGCTATGCAACACAGGTCTATAGATCTGCTCACGTGCGTGACCAAGCTTACAAAACAAAAAAATATTTTATTAGATAAAAATACCTTCAAATTGCTCATACCCCTAGGCTCTTACAAATACTTTAGGGTCATGGAGAGACCCTGTATACAGCAGTGCAGGGTAATGAGACTGTCCCCTGTACACTGCTCAAATTTTTGTACCCCTTGCCAACAGCAGTAATGAGAGTTGAAGGATGGGTCCTGGGAGCAAAGAAGGGGGCTTTCCCCAGTTGTGATGTCCTGCCCAATAGTCAAAAAAAACAAAACAAAAAAAAAACACAAACAAAAAAAAGCACACACAACTGAAAGAGGCTGTTTTGCCAAGTAGGTGATCAAGTGTTATTCAGTACATCAAAACCTGTGGTGTACTACAGCAACATGGTGGTGCCCCCAGATCCATTTTTGCAGTGAATGAGGAAACTCGCAACAAACTCACAACAATAAGCAGTTGTGATAGTTTTTCTTACAAGCAATTCCAGTACTGTGTAGGTGGCCTATGGCTTTGTTTAAGGCATATCAAAATGGTAAAGATAAATTAAAAAAAAAAAAAAAAAGTTAGAAGAAATGAATTTTAATTCAGTTTAATTTAATATTGGTCTTTCATGGCAGTGCAATGAAACCTGGAGCATTTTATGTTATAAACTTACAGGTAATCTATTACTGCTGTTATTTTCTGCCTACATCAAAAGCTATGGAAAAAAGTGGATTTTTTTATTTGGTGAGGCCATACTCTATTTTGACCACCAGGTGGCACTGGGAAATAATATATATAAAAAATAAAAAAAAAATCAGACAGACAAGATTTACAAACATGAATATATGACGACTGAAAAGTTTAAAGAACTTGGTTTTTAAAATGAAGACAGTATATAAATATGTAAAAAAAAAAATCACTGTACATAACAGAAAGTTAGGGGGCAGTTCTCTTGTATTTACCTTCCCTCATTGCCTCAAACAATGCATTATGCAATAGAGCTGATCAATAGAAGGCTAGGAAAATTAAAGTAAACAGACAAGTATTCTGAGGCAATGCAAAAAAATGTAAATATTAAAATGAAAATAATTCTCCATTTGTTTTAAGAGATCTAATGAAGAGCTGCTCAAAAATGTTTTTTTTTGTGCATCTCAAAATTTAAAATGCCTGCATTCAGGAAGTATGTCCTTGAGCGAATAAAACGGCGTTTAAATCGCTATATAGGCCAAACCGCACATGTGCATGAATGCCAAGTTAACTCACAGCGGGAGTTCCATGTGTGGCTGATGCCTAAAGGCCAACATCACCTTCTCACTAAAATACATGGGGGCACCAGCGTGTTAAACATTGTGCAGTTTTCAAATAGCGTCCTTTGTTTTTATGCCTTAGTAGTATAGGCCATGATCAACATCCCAAAAGCCTGCAACAAAAACTCCTACTGAAGTGATCAGCAGCATTCGGCACAAAACATCAAGACACTCATCCCCAGCATCACAGGAGTAAGCGTGCTATATGGCAACAGAAAAGAACAGACGACAGAGGTGAAGGGAATCACATTTCTACAGGAGTTTTGTACAAGTGATTTTTTTGGCCTGGTTTTGGACACCTGCACATTACAGTAGATCACCTTTCAGATGGTCCTCCACCAGCAATGCGAGGGCTCTGCTTTCCTTAGTGACGCTGTCGTCAACATCTTCCCCTAGGTCCAAATTATTTTTTTCCATTTCCTGGCCACAACTCCATGTACGCCAAGCTGCAAAATCGCAGCAGTCAATGACAGGGAAAAAAAAAAAAAAAAAATAGAACCACCGCACTTTTAAAATGGCAGAGAGTTTATGGCAAAAGACACGTGCAGAGTCTTTGTTAGGTAGATATTTATGGTCAATTTTTTCAAATTTAACTTAACTTCAGTTGTGCTTTAAAGAAGTGCACCGCTTTCATGGATTTGTTCCCAGCCACTGTAATCAATGCCTAAATGTAAAAAAAATAAAGAAAAAAAAACCTTCCCAACAGTAATCAAGATGAAAAAAAAAAAAACAACTTGATTCACAGTTGAAATTTATGGGAACCGTCTTACCTGAAACATATTTGAAACTCTGTTCCACCAGCTTTGCAGCAAGACATCTCAGGCAGGATGCACGGCCAGGCAGTTAACCATTTCCTGTTCAGCTCTACTGCTTCTAGTGTCATTTATGCTCAAAGTCTGCCAATTGGACTGTGATACAGCATCATCACCCCATCCTGCACTCCAACAGGTATTGTAGGAAACTAGAACATGGAACCCAGAAATAAAAACTTCATCTGCCTGGCTGTGCAGCGTGGACTTCTCTGTACATCACAAGACTATCAGAACAGAATTACAAACTCTCTGGCAGGTAAAACGGTTCACAAGTTCATCGGGCATTCAGCAGGAATAATTTTTGCTGCACCCGAAGCAGATATACTTTTTTTTGGCTATTCTTCTCGTAGGGATCACAGGAGTGCGGTTCATTGTCTACTCCTGTGACACATTTTCAGCCAACACAGGGGCTCAAGCCTGCCGTCACTCAGCCAGTCCAGAAATGATCCACCCAGATGCCTGGGCCAGCAGCTAGCTCAGCCTTCCAGCATGCTGCTGAAAGCCAGAGCCAGCCGCTCTTGCCCCTGCCCAGCACTCCTGAGGGCTTAATTCACACAGGGGCAACACGACTTCAGCGCGACTTTGCACGGCGACTTCAACGCGACTTTGATCAATTTACAATGCGACTTCAAGTCGCCTCCAGGACAGGCGACTTTGGCTGTGGCCAATCACAAAATAATCAGCTCTCTGGGAGGGAGGGGTTTGCCTGGGCAAACTCATTTTTTTAACTGTAAAGTCGCTTCAGTATAGAGATGCGACTTGGAGGCGACTTCCATTGATTTCTATGGTACAGGTCGCCTACAAGTCGGATCCAAGTAGTACAGGGAGTACGCTCTGAAGTCGGAGCGACTTCAGTAGTGTCTATTAAGACGCTCTGATTCCCTGCAATGTTATCTCTTCTTGGGGCGACTTGAGGGCTTACAAGTCGGATCCCAAGTCGTCCTAGTGTGAACCGAGCCTGAGGGCTGGAGGGGCAAAGCAAAGAGCCAGTGACTGACTTTTATTTTTCTGTATTCCTGAACCTTTTAAATTTGCATAATAAGGATGAACCTTAAGGTGGTAGTAAACTTCCAAAAAAAAAAAAAAAATTCTCCCTGCCAGGTAAAGCCATAATGTGCATTACATACTAGCAAATTATGAAAGGCTTGCCTTGAAACTAAGACCTCAGGCACTGTCACCAATGTAGAGGCTTCCATCTTTACCCAGTCTTTCCTTCTGGGTTCGCGGGCTTTAGCCGTTTGAAAGGCTGAGTTGCAATGATGTCACTCCCGCGCATGCAAAAGGAGAGTCTCGGCAACAGCACACAGCTCTGAAGGACGGGTATGCAGAGGGCATGTGCTTGTGACGTCACCGGCTACTGCTCACTGCAATATCTCCTAAACAGTGCACATTTAGGAAATAATTTTACCTACAGGCAAGCTTTATTATAAGCCTAGGTAAAAATCATATTTAGGAGTTTACTACCAGTTCAAAGGGTTAGTTCACCTTTATAAAAACACTGCCTACACAGGTAAGGAGTGTTTGTAGATAAAAAACAAATCATGCGGCTCTGACTAATGCTGAATAATGCCCTTGCTATAGGTGTAGGCCATTTACATACCTCATGTAGCCAACTAGAATACTGTCCAAGGACCTTGCTAAGTAAGGCCTAGTTGTTGCTGTTCACTTCGTCCATCACAGCAGTGAGCCAACTGATTCAGACAACAGAAACAGCCCAAATATCACCATTCCCAGCCATCTTCTGTAAACTACTAAATAATCCCTCTCTGTAATGGACATTTGGGGTTGGTTCAAGTCAGAACAGCCAGATACAGTACAGTAAGTGAGCGTTGTCACTTGGGGACTGGAGATGGTTTAACCACTTCCCGCCGTACGTCATATGACATCCTTGAATTTGAGCAGGTATATCTGAATGATGCCTGCAGCTACAGACATTATTCAGATATCAGATTTTTCAGCCGGCAATTCCCTAAACCATAAGAATGATCATAGCGGCTGTTCCACCACTTGATCATTCTTACGGGAGGCGAGAGGAGACGCCCCACCACCACCACCCTCCGGTACTTCTACCGACTCACCGCTTCCATCGGTGAGTTGGCGACAGGATCCGCCGGCCCCAGGTGGTAACCAGAGATTTCTGGCGGACCAGATGGTCGCCGGAGTCTCTATGGTTGTTCCGAGGCCGGGCGTGATGTTATGACTAGAGGTCGGACGATATTTAGTGTTTTTTACTTAATCGGCATCGGCCGATTGTGCTGATAAAAAAGGCCGATATCAGTGGACTTGCAAATGACTTCTGTATTAGAAGTCAATACAAGTTGCCTGAAAACGTCTGTGAAGAGACTTCTCTCCTCCTCTGGGCAGCCTGCCAAATCTGATAAAAAGAACCTGAAGGATACAATGTTTAGACTTATGAATGAACTAAGCTCTGTGTGTAGAAGTTCTCAGTTTAACCATTTAAAGACCAAATCTTTTCTGACACTTGTTGCTTACAAGTAAAAATCATTATTTTCTGCTAGAAAATCACTTAGAACCCCCAAACATTATATATATATTTTTTTTAGCAGTGACCCTAGGGAATAAAATAGCGGTTGTTGCAATATTTTATGTCACACGGTATTTGCGCAGCGGTCTTTCAAACGCAATATTTTTTGAAAAAATACACTAATAAATAAAAAAAAATAAATAAAAAAACTAAGCAGTAAAATTAGCCCTTTTTTTCATCCAAAAGTTTTGATTACCTGTTTTTGTGTATTTAATATTTAAGATAGTTTTTTTTTTTATTTTTATTTTTTATCTAAATTCTACATACAAGTGAACTGATTGGAGGTTTGTTTTGTTTAATAAATGTTTAACTGTAAAAAATTTTCTGTATCACTTAAGGCTGCTTCCACACTGGAGCGGGCATGCGTTGACGGTAAAACGCTGCTAGTTTTAGCGGCGCTTTACCGTCATTTTAGCAGCGCTATTTGGCTGCTAGCGGGGTGCTTATAACCCAGCTAGCAGCCGAGGAAGGGGTTAAATGCGCCCCTGAAGCACCGCTGCCGAAACGCTTTGCAGGCACTTTGGCAGCAGTGCGCATTCATTTCAATCGGCAGGAGTGGTGGAGGAGCGGAATACACCGCTCCAAAGATGCTGCTTGCAGGACTTTTTTTTTTAACATCCTGCCAGCGCATCGCCTCAGTGTGAAAGCACTCGGGATATCACACTGAGACTGCAGGGGAGCTGTTTTACAGGTACTTTACAGGCGCTATTTTTAGCCCAAAAGCGCCTGAAAAATGTCCCAGTGTGAAAGGGGCCTAACTGTTAGATTTTATGAGATGAAGAGGAAAAAAAAAAAATCGGCCTAATATATCGGCCCAAAAAAATCGGCATCACATATCGGCCATCGGCCACTGCGATTTCTAAATATCGGCATCGGCCAGAGAAAAACCTTATGACTTCAGTCCCAGCCTCTGCATTCAAACGAATGGAGCCACCTCGGCTGGGAAGCCAAGATAGTTTTATTTTATTTATTTTTTTTTTATTTCTGGCTTCCCAGCCTAGATGTGAAATGTGGGGTCTTACTGACCCCATATCTCACTGTAAAGAGGGCCGACCATGCCATATTCCTATTAGGGATGTTTACATTCCTCGTAATAGGAATAAAAGTGATCAAAAATATATATCTTTTTTTAAAAGTGTCAAACTAAAAAAGCAAAGTAAGAAAAAAAAAAAAAAAAAAAAAAAAATGAAAGCGCCCCTGTCCCCGTGTGCTTGCATGCAGAAGCAAACGCTAACGCAAGTCCCGCTCACTTATGAAAAAACGGTATGTGAGATATCGCCGCAAACGCTAGAGCAATAAATCTAGCCCTAGACCTCCTCTGTAACTCAAAACATGTAACCAGTAGAAAATTTTAAAGCGTCGCCTATGGGGATTTTTAAGTACCGAAGTTTGGCGCCATTCCACGAGCGTATGCAATTTTGAAGCGTGACATCTTGGGTATCTATTTACTTGGCGCAACTTCATCTTTCACATTCTGCAAAAAAATTGGTCTAACGTTAATGGTTTTGTTTTTTTTTTTTTTAAAACATGAAACTGTTTTTTTCCCCCAAAAATACGTGTTCGAAAAATTGCTGCGCAAATACAGTGCGAGATAAAAAGTTTGTATCCTTAGATGCAGACAAGCAAAGAAAGTGTTTCCACCGCTCAGGCTGACACTGACCCAGGTGTAAGTAGAAGTTTCAGAGCAGAAGAGCTCCAGGTGCTGGCTGAATGCCAAGCAAAGCAGGCTTGAATGGAGGGGAAGATTTGGATGCCGCACACCGGATGTAGTCAAAAAACTTCACTTTATTGAAAAAATGGGATCATCAAAATAACAAGACTGTCATGCAGAAAGTACAGATAAGCTGACGCGTTTCGCACTCAGGACTGAGTGCTTACTCATAGCTAACAAATATTAAAAAGACAAACTCTTATATAGCTCAATGGAGTATCACATGATTGCCCAATTAGATGGTCATTGAGTCTCAGCATCTGCTGGCTATTTGGTGTGTTAACTGGTTGAGAAATGTTTTCAAAACCGTGACATGTAAATAGATGACAAAGAATGTGAAAAAAAGATGTGTATATGTACATGTGTAGGCAAAAAAAAAAATATATATGTGTGTGTGTGTGTGTGTAGTGAATCCTATCAATAAACGTGTATATATAATAATAAATGTACTTCTATAACGTGTATATATAAACATATTACATTCACTCTTCACACTTACTTTGCACGTTGTCTGAATATTTTTATCAATATATTTTCTCTTTTTTTAATGAGAAATATTTTTTACACATTTTTTCCTTTCACCTAATAGTAATTTATTTCTTTTTGATACTCATCACTTTTTATATATACACGTTATAGAAGTACATTTATGCAGATGCTGAGACTCAATGACCATCTAATTGGGCAATCATGTGATACTCCATTGAGCTATATAAGAGTTTGTCTTTTTAATATTTGTTAGCTATGAGTAAGCACTCAGTCCTGAGTGCGAAACGCGTCAGCTTATCTGTACTTTCTGCATGACAGTCTTGTTATTTTGATGATCCCATTTTTTCAATAAAGTGAAGTTTTTTGACTACATCCGGTGTGCGGCATCCAAATCTTCCCCTCCATTCAAGCGAGATAAAAAGTTGCAACGACTGCCATTGTATTCTCTAGGGTCTTTGCTAAAAAAATTTCTATTTAATTTTCTAGCAAAAAAAATGATGAATTTTACATGTAGGAGGAGAAATGTCAGAATTGGCCTGGATGGTTAATAGCAGGATTACCAGGTGAAAAAGAAAAACAGCCTGAAAAGAGAAAGCCACCCATCTAAGGGCTGGTAAACTGAAATATGTTTTTGTTTTGGATTTAGATACACATAAGCAGCAGAGGCAAGTGTTTCAGTGCATGCACACTATTAGCTTACATAGCACTTTTATAATACAAGAGATTTTTTTTTCTTCAGTACAGGCAGGACTTCTTTTTCTAGTATATTTTTCTAATGCATACCCCCTAATTTTTACATTAATAAAAAAAATGTTAAGGGGGTAGTATCTCAAGCCCTAACCCTCACATTAGCCAAAGTACCAACACTTACCTAGGCATGGGCAAAGTGGTAGAGAATTCAAGAACCAGCAGAGAACAGGCTCTTTGACATCAAAAGATTCAAGGAGTTAAATCAGGGGCTTAAAAATGTAATGAAAGGCTGGGGAGTCTGCTCCAAAAGCGGGAAAGTACCAGTGGAACTGAGCAGTGTGCCCAACTGGGCAGATTGTAGGAAGAAGTGTGCCCAACAGAACTTATGATTGGCAGGTATGGTCACACAAGTCAATTATGCCATACGGTCATGGACATGCATTTTTTTTTACAATGCGTTCTAGGATAGAAAAAACATATCCTACCACACCAAAATATAATTTTTCTCACCCAGTTAATTGCACAGTAGTTGGTAAAGTTGCGACAATAGCTTGTTTATTGAGGTTAGGTTCACACTGCTGCAATATGCTTTTGATCCGACTTTAAGCAGATTATGCAGTGCTACTTGGAAACAACGTTGTATATTCTATGGGGCGAAAATCGCACCAAAGTAGTACAGGACACTTCTCCAAAATTGCTCCATGCTGAGTCGCACTGATGTGAATGGACACCATTAAAAACATGATTTCCCTTGGCATGCAATTCTGTGCATCTGACATTACACTAGTGCAAACCAAACATTATTCTCCCAATTTTCATACTATAAAAGTTTACTAACTTCAGCCGCCCTTTAATCACCTATCACCCAAGACCCTCATAATACAATTTACACATCCAATATGTACAGGAAAAACAAAAATTAAAAAAAAAAAAAAACCACCAACCCATCAACTGTTAAGATCGTTATTTGATTTCCCTGAGACACAGAAAAGTAGTCTGTGCGAAACAGAATCTGATCACATGGGAACAATTTTTCTGTCATTTTTTCCTTCTGCCGTTATTACTCTACTCAAAGATGCTCAAGACCCCTTTCACACTGGAGGCATTTTTCAGGCGTTTTAGCGCTAAAAATAGTGCCTGAAAAAAGGCCTCATCTCCAGTTCCAGTGTGAAAGCCCGAATGCTTTCACACTGGGGTCCTGCACTGGCAGGACGTTAAAAAAAAGTCCTGCAAGCATCTTTCGGGCGGTGGAGGAGCGGCGCATACACCGCTCCTGCCCATTGAAATGAATGGGTACCGCTGCCGAAGCACCTGCACAGCGCTTCGGCAGCAGCGCCATTAACCCTTTCCTCAGCCGCTAGCGGGGGTTAAAAGCACCCCGCAAGCGGTCGAAAAGCGCAGCTAAAACAAAGGTAAAGCACCTCTAAAACTAGCGGCGCTTTACCGCTAACACAGCTGCAATGTGAAAGAGCTCTAACGTGTAAGTAGTCTGTTAAGGCGACTTCAATGCTGGTGATCTGCTGCTCAGCATTTCAGTTATACTGATGCTACTTCCATCAGGATACATCTGGACACTCTCATACCAAACAATATCCTTGCTAAACAAATAGGGCCCTACTTGTTCACTCCTGATTATTATCTGGTCTCTCAAACTCCAGGGATAAGTCACATGGCAACCTTGATGGCAAGGCTTAAAATAAAAGCTTCCCGAAGGAAACAAAGAATACTCAATCTATGCAGTTTGAAGTTTTTATAATGCCTTCTAAAATTCTATCTCATGCAGTGTTCAAGTCATGTGCGTCACTTAATACACATCCTACAATCATTAATGCCAGCATCATTGCAGTATACAAATTCATACATGCAAGATTAAAAAATAAATAAATAATAATAAAAAATAATAATAATGCCAAATTATGCAACACACAGATCATTACAAAGAAGCACGGCCCACCTGTGTTGTGCACCACAAGATTAGTAAGGCATGATGATATTCAGAATGATAAATATACATATATTGAGATGATTCAGACTTGCTTCAAAGGAGGGGGGAATACAAAGTGATTAGACAAAGCCACCCTATTTTGCTTTCAATTAAATAAATCATTGATCTAAAAAAATAAATAAATAAATAAATAAATCATACCTTTAGAGCAGATCTTTTATAAACACATGTAAACAAGGACAGTTTCTTAATCGCACTCACAAGTGACGCACATAATGAGCTGACATACACTTGAAGGGGGCATAGATCCTCACAACAGGACTGAGTTGTACATTTGGCTCTCTGCTTCCTGTGCAGTGGTATGGTAACTACACAGCCATTATTCCTAGAATTGGAAGTGGACAGCGATGAATTGCATCATTCACATTGCACTCACTGACGTCAGTGGTACATGCAGGCTCAGGGAGGAGGAGCTACATCTCCTGGCATTCTTGGTATAGTATAGCATTCCACTGTGCAACACATATGACTAAACAGAGAGCTTTGTTTCAAATCCTGTATTTTATGGAGCTTCATAGAGGACCTATTTCAGCAAGGGAAATTCTTCTTACCTTTCATTTTCTGTTTGGGACATAGAATAAGGTGCTAAATCAGGCGCTGTTCACAACCTTATTTCTCGTTTACGGTATCCCCTGCTCCCTTGACTGCTATAATCCAGTTCCAGGGTCTTCCAAAGCAAAATAGAAATACTGTAGATCTAAAAGACTAAAGAAAAAAGTTGTACACAATTAGATTTAAAAATCTCCCTCAGCATGCATCAAGGAATTAGGAACTGAGGTTTCTGGAGAGGAGATTAACACTGTGTGACTTAAGCTTGAATGCAGCCAAAGGAGGTACATTCTCACCTCTGAAAAACGATGGTGAAAATGATCTAACAGGCCTAACATACCAACACAATACTGTGTGGGGCCAGTATTATTCAAAGAATATCCTCACTTTTATTGTAGAAGAAATATATGAGTATAACTATGGCACAGACTGCCTACACCATACGGTAGGCCCTAAGCCACTAGCTCCGCCATAAACACAAACATTCAGCTCAGGCGAACATGTGCATTTATGTCCAAGGGGAGGGGAGGAAGAGAAAAGTTCACTTATCACAGCGAAGGGGACAACAGTAATTGGGACATTTTTCAACCCCCCTAAATTATTAAATCTGCTAGCCACAATGGTTGTTGGCCTACTTCTAAACATTAAAGCTAGTCAAACCCCCATAATGGGCAACTGTTGCTTATGTCTACCAGCACAGCAGGCCAACTCTTCTGTTATTGTGTGTGAAGCTGCTCAGGTGTGCACTGCTTTCAGGATTTAGACAGACAATGGCAGCTTGCCGTACTAGACTCAAGTTCTTGATACAAATAGAAGAAATAGATTACATTTAAAATCAGCTGCCAAGCCCTTGAATTCTATAATTCTTGGTCCAGCCATGTTGTATCGGAAATACATCCAAAAAGGTACAGCAAACCGATGACATGGTCAAAAAATAGTTTTCACTGGCATCAGAGCACTCTGCTGCCTCCCAGTCAAATCAGTTCAGGTACTGAACATCTGTGCTCAAACCCGAGTCAGGTAAAGGGAATAATATTTTAGTGTATTGTTGCCTTTAACATATCTGTGTTCAGAAAGTTGATGGGTGGCGATAAAAGTATGTGAAATTACCTTTATAATGCATCTAATTAAACTTTTTCAGCAATCCTAAATGGCCATGAATTTGCAGAGGAACATAAAATGGTATAGCATAACTGGCCTTAGATTTGTCTGTTCCGAAAGGTTGTGGTGCCATCCCACCGGAATGGCCAAAAATTCAGACATGCAACTTTTATTTTTCCCCAAGATACATTTAAAAGAACTTTCCAAACTGCAACACCTTTATTAGTTGCAGTCACTGAAAGAGGGGTTTTTTGTCTAGATTTATTTCTTGGTGCATTGGTCGCTCTTAAACAGCTTCCAAGTTATTCTTAGAGGCAATACTTTTAATGCAGATCAGTCCTTTAGCAAAATATAGTTCTACACTGTAATAAACAAAAAAAAGTTCTATTTTGAGAACCTTTGTATCTGTCGGTCTGGAATCAGTCAACCAAGAACTTTAAAAAAAGTGAAACGAAGGGGTCTCAAAATTTCTTGCTAGCAGGATGCAAGGACCCCCCCCCCCATTGGAAACCCAATCAAATGAACTAGTTTCTGAAAATCCATGTACAGACAATGAGCCCAACAAAGTGGGGAAAAAAAAAAAAAGAAAAAAAGTGAAAACATTTTTTTTTGGGAAGGGGGACCAAAAAAATAAATAAATTTTAAAAAATCCTTGGAATTGTATAGAAAAAAAAATGCAGATACATCTTAAAAGAAACATACAGGAGGTGCACATATTTGGAAGACTAGAACTGGATTTGAGCATTAAAGGGAGCAAGAAAACCCTGAGGAATAAAAATGGTTACTTAATTCTACATCCAAATTGACATTGCAAGCTATCCACACACCCAAATGAACACAGTGGCCTGCAAAAGCTGTTATCATTTAGAGAGCACCATTCCCAATTGGTTAATGCAAGAATCAAGCTCACTGCAAGCTGTCCATGCAAACATCTCTGCATGTGGTCATTTTATTGTCATACCTATTACCCAGTTTCTTTGAACCCTGGAACTTCACTTGAAACGCTTCATAGAAAGCTGAGGAAGGATTCCTGTGAGACCCAAGAATCAAATGAAAAACATTTTAAAAAACATTTATGCTGTATACAATGTGGAGGTAAAATATAATAAAAGCAAAACAGATAGCCCTATAAAACAAAGGCAATGAGCAAATCTTGGGGAAAAACAAAAACAAAATTAAAAAAAAAACATTTTTAGTTTGTTTGTCAACAAAACTATCTTCAGTGCAGCAAACTTTTTTTTTTGCCCCAGATTTGAAAAAGAACGGAGACGTATCAAGAGATTTGGGCCTTATTTTCAAGGACTGGAGCCACCTGGCGCTGCGTTCAAGCAGCCTATATTATCCTATGTGGACACTGGGCAGTGTGGACACAGCCGGTCGCCCTAATTTGACATACATGCAGGTAGGTGAAAGTCTGATTTTGAATTCGTGAGAATGGCACAGATTTTGTGTGCATCTTTATATGTATTTAACTGCAACAATTCAAAAGACAATGGGGGTTATTTACTGAAGGCAAATCCACTTTGCACTACAAGTACACTTGGATGTGCAGCAGCTGTAGATCTGAGGGTGACATGCAAGGAAAATAAAAAACAGCTTTTTCTTGTACACGATTGGAACGATAAAATCAGCAGAGCTTCCCCTCAGATATACAGCGACTGCACTTGTAGTGCAACGTGGATTTGCCTTTCGTAAATAACCCCCAATGACCTTATGTTGCAAAGCCCTAGAAAATTAGTAATTGGTTTATTCTAAATGATTATACATTAAAGTGGTTGTAAAAAGGTAAAAGTTTTTTTTTTTTTACCTTAATGCATTCACGTAATAGTAGCCCCCCCCCCCCCCAAATACTCACCGAGCCCGATTTCCATCCAGCACTGTGCATGTCTACAGTAGTTCTTCTCCCCATCTCACAGGCTTGGCTGAGTGCAGCGGAAACCATTGGCTCCTGATGCTGTCAGTTAAAAAGCTCATCCCATATTTTCAGTTGATGCGCATGTACACAGATATAACTGGCAAATGCCTGTAAGGCTCAAAACATTCACAGTCTCACCACTGCCCTGAATGGTTTAGCTTTCAGTTGACTTTGTAAGATCCAAGTGTTTGGCAGCAAATTAACAAGAAACTTTGTCAACCAAACCAGAGGCTCCTCCACACTTTCCTAAACACACGGCACTTTGTAAAGTCAAGCTGCTCAACATTTCTCCAACGAAAATTTGTATTTTGATGTCCATATGTGATAACAGTACAATTTATCAGCTTTAACAGTGCACAAGCAGGTCTTTAAGCAAATGAAGTAACAGTCACCTAAAACTTATGGGGCTTAGTGTTAGGTTTTCAGCTGGTTAACTGCTGTAGTCGACAGTTCACAATCATATCCATTCATTAGTTACTGGAATGCAGCCTGTGTAGTTCATACTGGTCAGCTATCTATGGAAAATGAGCTGTACTCTGTTCTTATTCCAACACAGTCATATTCTACCTTGGTGCCAAACGTAGAGGACTTTTCAAGGAATTTTATCCCATACGTGCTACCACGAAGTTCAAGTACACTTTTACAAAGATATTTCTCTTTCTATTGATCGCAAGCATTAAAATCTAAAGAATAAACCCATTAGGCTATTATGTTGTTGAGAAGGTAGAGCTATTTGGTTACCTAGATACATCTGTGTGAGGTCCGCAAAAGAAATAGCTGCACTCCAGTGAATCCAAGTAGTAAAAGACTTACCTACCCAGCAAGCAGAGTACACACCGCACACCCTACCTGGACTCCACCCTCTATGACTAAGCCCATCATGGGCAAAATGCATTAGAGATCATATCTATGATCAAGCCCATCAACGCATGGTGAATGTGAACCATGTGCAAGCCTCTTTCTGAATAAATCATTTACATGATGGATTCCCTGGAGTATGGCCATTTCTTCTGTGAACATTGTATGTGACGTCTGGACAGGCCATTTGTGGCTTAAAGTGCACTAGTGTAGGGATTACGTACATTTACATAGTCCTAACAAACAGTTAAAGAACTGAAGGGCAAATTTACATGAATGAACTACATTGTCACCTATAAAAAAAAAAAAAAAAAAAAAAAAAAAAAAAACTCTGCTCCATTCCCCCAAAACAAATGCCAACCTCTTCAGCTGAGAACAATATTGTCCTTCTCAAACCACCTGCACAAGGCAGGAGGCACCAAGCACAACAGGTGCTGCCCCCAAAATCCTCAAATAAACCCACCAACCTTCCTCCCCATTGCTCTGTGTTTTTTCCAAGAATAAAGGATTGTGGGTGAAGAGGTAGGCTGGGAGTGTGTGTGGATATCTAGAGCTGTGCACCAATGCTTGGTGCATCCCACCATCTGCAGAACGGATTGAGAAAACTATGATGCATGGGGGGCTATTTTGTAAAACGTGTGAAAGGTGAACCTATCCGTAAAAAAAACAAAAACAAAAAAAATATCACTGACCTCTCTAGCTGTATGTACCGTTAAAGAATTCATTCTCAATAAATCCCAAGACTCTAAAGTTGGGTTTCAGTCCGTTTCTGATGCCAAGATTGTGCTCTCCACATAATGTAAAGCAGAAACAAGTACACATTTCATGTCTCCATTGGGGTTCTTTTACAAGGGTGCAGAGACCCATACAGCGTGCAAAGAGCCATTTTTGCTTATGCGTCTGCAGCAATGTAGAGCTCTGTGCAGGCAGCCCATGTTAAGTCAATGGAGATGCAACAGGTGTACAGGTTTAACTGTAAATAAAAGTTTGACAGGCGTGCAGGGATGGTGCATGACCTGAACCCACACTGCCTGTACTTTTGTGAAGTTGGCATCCAGATTTTTGATGAAAGCAATATGGTAAAACACAGAAGTCATGTGTACTACATCACTTCCAGGTTCAGAGTGGTTATACACCAATTACTGTAGGCGAGAAGGAAGCGGATCACACTTGATCAGATTCCATGTGGTCCATAGGTGACATTATCCCCTGATATTTTTTTTTTTTAAGAAGAAGAGGACCTTTGATTTCTACTATGCCATCACATAGGGGGCTATCAGCCCCCCATTTGATATAAATAAAGTTAGGATGGAGAAAAAAAAATAAATAAAATCTGTGCACGTGTGCCAACATACAAAGATGTAGAGTGTGCCACAAACAAGGTATCACCATGAATATTGAAGTGAGTAATAATTCTAGGGCCATCTAAACGGATACCCTTATATTTGATCACAAATTGGTTAAATCTATTGGAAAAAAAAAAAAAAAAAAAAAATCCCCTTTAAGTTGACCCTATCCCCACTCAACTGCAAGGGTTTAACCACTTCAGCCCTGGAAAGATTTACCCCCTTAATGACCAGGCCATTTTTTGCGAAACGGCACTGCGTTACTTTAACTGACAATTGCGCAGTCATGCAACGCTGTACCCCAATAAAATTGAGGTCTTTTTTCCCCACAAATAGACCTTTTTTGGTGGTATTTAATAATCTCTGCAGTCTATTTTTTGCGCTATAAACAAAAAGTCAAAGTCAAAAAAAAAAAAAAAAAAAGTCAAAACTAAAATTTCTTCATCAGTTTAGGCCAATATGTATTCTACATTTTTTTTTTTTTTTTTCAAAAATAACACCACACGCAATAAGCATATAGATTTTTTTTGCGCAAAAGTTATAGCGTCTACAAAAAAAGGGGATAGATTTATGGCATTAATTATTATTTTTTACTAGTGATGAGGGCGATCAGAGGTTTTTTTAATCGGGACTGTGACATTTTGGTGGACAGATCAGACACTTGAAACTTTTTTGGGACCAGTGACATTATTATAGTGATCAGAGCTAAAAACATCCACTGATCACTGTATAAGGCCCCTTTCACACTGGGGCGGTAGTGGGCGTCGGCGGTAAAACAGCGCTATATTTAGCGCTGTTTTACCACGGTATTCAGCCGCTAGCGGTGCGGTTTTAACCCCCCGCTGGCTGCCGAAAAAGGGTTAAAACCCCTCGTATAGCGCGGCTATGGCCGCGGTATTACCGCGGTATAGTCGCGCTGTCCCATTGATTTCAATGGGCAGGAGCGGTTAATACACCGCTCCTTCACCGCTCCAAAGAAGCGGCTGACAGGAGATTTTTTCTTCTCCTGCCAGCACACTGCTTCAGTGTGACAGCCCTCGGGCTGTCACACTGAACAAACAGCGGAGGCTGTTTTGGGGCGGTTTGCAGGCGCTATTTTTAGCGCAATAACGCCTGCAAACCGCCCCAGTTTGAAAGGGGTCTAAATGACACTGGCAGGGAAGGGGTTAAGTGTGTCCTAGGCAGGCGTTTCTAACTGTGGGGGGGAGTGGACTGACTGGGAGTACAGAGCTCGCTGTTCCTGATCACTATGAACAGACGATCTCACTGTACTCTGTCAGCACGGGGATTTGCTTTGTTTACAATGGCAGATCCCCGTTCTGCCTGAGGAGCGATCGCGGGTGAATCAGCTCACCCTGCTGAGCAGCGGGAGAGTGCATGCTCCCGCAGTGTCTCGTGCACAAAACGACGTACAGGTACGTCGATTCGCACAATAGGGCTGCCCTGCCACAGTATATATGCTGTGGGCAGGCCTTAAGTGGTTAAAGGATAAGTTCGCCTTTAGTAAAATTTTACAATGGTATTTAGGGTGTAACATTACTAATGCCCCCCCCCCATACCCCATTGTGACAGCATGAAGAGGATCCTCTCCCTGCACACACAGTCACAATTTAACAGCATGGCTGTGCGGGGCTTCAGCCACATAGTTCTGTGCATAAACAAAATACAAGTTCCTTCTACCACTGCAGTAGATGGATTCTAGTGCTCAATGAACTGTGCAGGCACTGGTGAGCGCTCTTGTAGTTCATTGAACTGTCAACAGAATGACATTGCTGATTGCAGATGCAATGCTCTGCAGGCTCCTGGAAAAAATAAATAAATTAATAAATGCATTTTTAAAAATGCATTTTTACCTGTAACAGGTCAATACATCCATGTCTCCATGCTTTATTTTGTTGAGAAATAGCTTTGAATAACATCCTCTAGCATTTCTAGCCCTCATGCGTAAGGACAGATTCATGTAGCATTTACTTCCTGGAATCCATCTACCTGTAGCTCAAGTATGTATGCAGGAGCCCCTCCTCCAAAATGAAAAATAAAATCATGAGGACTCTAGGCTTACGAAAAATCAGCATCCCTGGGAGGTAAGTACAGCAAGGACCAAGCGAGTGGGAAGGGTGTATGGTGTTAGTTCACTGTATGTAGGAATGTAGCCACCCTCTCACTCACTCCTTAGATGGACTAGGGACTATGGTCTAATGGATTTGTAGTTTTCATAGACCAGTGTACATGACAAACCAACATGCACTACCAATTATTCCATAAAAACAAAAAACACACAGAAGTGAGGGGAAAAGGAGTAGCTTGGGAGCTCATGGAGGACATTACAATGAGGCAGAGAAACACAGTAAAACCCCTTTCACACTGGGGTGCTTTGCAGATGCTACAGCACTAAAAATAGTGCCTGCAAAGCGCCCTGAAAGAGCCGCTGCTGGGGCTTTCACATTGGAGCAGTACGCTGGCAGGATGGTAATAAAAAGTCCTGCTAGCAGCATCTTTGGAGCAGTGTATACATCGCTCCTGCCTACTGAAATCAATGGGGCAGCGTGGCTATACCGCCGGCATAGCGCTGCTGCAGCAGCGATTTGCTGTGGTTTTAACCCCCCCGCTAGCAGCCGAATACCGCTGCTAAAACGACGGTAAAGCGGCGCCGTTTTACCACCGCCCCCGTGTGAAAGGGGCCTAAGAAATGATTTAATGAAAAATAGATGATAGGGCCACCCGCGATTGCTCCACAGAGAGCCAGAGCAGGGATATGTCAATGTAAACAAACAAATCCCCATTCTGACAGGGGAGAAGAGAGATAGTCTGTTCCTAGTGATTAGGAAAAGACATTCTCTGTCTACTCCCAGTCAGTAACATCTCCCTAGGGAACACATTTAACCCCTTCCCTGCCAGTGTAATTTATACAGTAATCAGTGCATTTTTATAGTACTGATCGCTGTATAAATGTCACTGGTCCCAAAAAAAAATAATTAAAATCGATGATCACCGCCATTACTAAGGAAATATAATATAATTATAGATATCTAAATAAAAATGGCATAAATCTATCCCCTATTTTGTAGACGCTATAACTTTTGCGCAAACCAATCAATATACGCCAATTGCGATTTTGCTTACCAAAAATAATATATATTGGCTTAAACTGAGGGAAAAAAAATAAATAAATTTTTTGGATACTTATAGCTAAAAGTAAAAAAATATTGATTTCCCCAAAATTGTCGCTCTTTGTTTATGGCGCAAAAAATAAAAAACCACAGAGGTGATCAAATACTACCAAAAGAAAGCTCTATTTGTGGGAAAAGGACATCAGTTTTGTTTTGGTACAATAACGCACAGTTGTCAGTTAAAGTGACGCAGTGCCGTATCGCAAAAAAATGGCCTGGTCCTTAAGTGGTTAAATCATTCTCCTGAACAGAGCAATGTTTAAGCCAGATCCTCTTTGTTGATCAAAGTAGTATCCTTGCTTCACAGAGCAAGTCTTTGATTGGTCCTTTTAGTGGCCCTAAGAATTGCTAGATGGTTGAGACAGTTAAACTGTGCTAATCTACTAATTTCATAGGTTTTCTGATTCCATCTTTAAGAGCACTCCACAGATCCTGCATCCGAAGCGGAGAAGGCAGGGACATTGGTGGAGCAAACCTGCTGATCAGCCTCTTGATCCGGCTAAGATACCTTCATCAGTCATAATCAAGGTAGGCCTGCGGATTACTTGATTATACTCTCATGTGTTGAAGTCCTGGAAGGTGAGAGGAGAAAACCGACGATGAGGCCTTTTAACAGCTGTGAACGGATTGTTTCCTGTAGGGAGGGGCCTCTCATCTTATGTGTTGCTGCCCTGGAAGGTTCGTAGAAACACGGTTACTGCCAAGTCTAACCGTCATTTTTTTTCTGCCCCTAAATGTGGAGCAAATATGCCTGTAATCTCCCTAATGTATATGGACACATAGGATAACATTGAGCTGCTTCTACAAGCAAAAGTCCCATAGTAGCAGCAATTTATAAGGCAGTGTGCCCGGAGCATTAGTTGCATTTACGAAACAGCCCCCATTCATTTTTACTGGGTCAGAAAGGTAAACTAATGCATAAGAACACATTCTCAGCAGTCTATATACTCCACCTGTGGGAGGTTAAGAGGTGCTCAATTGCAGGATGCTACATTACACAGCATGCCATTACTCTGCTGGGTAAAGGCAATGTTTTTTTTTCCCCCCCATTCACTCTATAATGACAACACTGTCTCAAAATCAACCAATAGAGATGAATTCAGCATCAGCGAGGATGTTCAACTTGCAGAGGAAATGATACGACAACATAGGAAATTTAAAAACACAAATGATCTCTCATGTATCACTGCCAGGATCACGGATAATCCTTTGTGCTTTACTGTGTAAGCAAACTTTTTGCTCCGTTAATCTTTTTCTATGGATTCCATCTCATTGTTCACAGTGTAATGTTTACCATTGCTGCATTCTTTTGATAATCAGCAACAGGAAAAGAAGTTATGTTTAGAAATGTACGTGTTGGAACAAAATATTGGTAACCAGTCACTTTTTTTTTTTTTTTTATTTCTTTTTCTTATGATTTGGTTCATTTTCACACAGCTTTTTGCACTTAATTTTCCTACTCAGTTTATTCAGTACTCATCACTCACCTTTATAATTCTATTTACTTTCTACATCCCCAATTTGGTTTTTGTGATCACACATGCTTACTCACACATCACAGCCTGATGCATGACCGTCCCTGCGAGGGTTGCCTGTTGGGCAGGCTGTCACTTAACATACCATCACAGCTCCCGGGAGGAGATGTTCCTCATGTGGGGATATTCATGACCCTCAATGCCATACCAATTGCACATGGATGCCCTGTATCATATAGGGTGTTTTACCCCCCATTTCCTTTTATATTTTTCACACTTGTGACTAATAGACCAGCTAGAAATGCACAATATATCATTACAGAGATATCTTGCACGTGTACACGCTTTCTCCTGATGAGTGACATCAAGTCACAAAACGCGTTGAGTGAACAGATGGTGTTCAAATTGCATACTTTATCCTACCACATCATTGTGGATTCTGTTCATGTATTTGGCTATATTCTAATCATGTGCTATCCATTTTTAGGATTATTTATGTATTGCTGTATGAAATAAAGTTTTTTTTATTTAATATCTTACTCCATGCAGGTATTTAACTATATGTGTAGTATATCAATTTTCTATCCAATATGAATGAGACAAATGTCTTACTCCTTTACATATATTATAGATATATCAATTATAATGCAACACTTGACCCTCCGCGTACTTCATTTAAACTCCCGCCTTCCTGTTCTCTTTTGTATTGATAACCAGTGTTCATGTTCGGTAACTGAAAAACTTGCGTATCTAAAATTAGCAAATTTTACAATACCAAAGATACAACTATGGGACACAAAGAAATGGTTCTGCAAATCAAAGAATTATAGTTTATATAGAAACAAAGAAGAAATCGAAATAGGCAATAAAAAACTAGGGCAGAAGCGGGACACAAAATGAACTCGTCAGTCTAGAGCAGACAAGGTATGTTCTCTAATGTGATGTTCTCTAGTTGTTAATCTGTGCATTCTGGTGGCTTGAAAGTAGAAGAAGCACATAAAATGTAAGAATAAAATTAGTATTACGATGGAACTAAACCCTCATCCTTTTCAGCAAAAGAAGCTGCCATCATAGCCCATTTGATCTGCAACTGCCGTGGTGCTGCAAATATGATCAGTTATGACACCAGCCAATCTGATGGTTTGACAGTTGAAATCACAAGCAAAACGTGACCGTTAGCATTCACGGCATGCTGGGAGTATAACTTTTTTTTTGCAACTGTTTAAAAAAAAAAGTGTTGCCTCAGTGAACCCACTGATTTAAGCGTTACTAAACCCAGAACCTGCATTCACTATATCTGGTCTCCCACAGTACACGGAAACTCTATTTTAGTAAATATAAACTGCCAAAGCGTTAGGCTCGGTTCACACTGGGGCGACTTGGGATCCGACTTGTACGCCCTCAAGTCGCCCCAAGTCACCCCAGAAATAGTTTGAATGGGAGTTAACGCTAGCGTCTTAATAGACGCTACTGAAGTCGCTCCGACTTCAGAGCGTACTCCCTGTACTACTTTGATCCGACTTGGTAGGCGACCTGTACCATAGAAATCAATGGAAGTCGCCTCCAAGTCGGATCTCTCTGTAAAGTCAAGCGACTTTGCAGGGAAAACCCCTCCCTCCCCCCCTCCCTCCCAGAGAGCTGATTGGCCACAGGCGAAGTCGCCTATCATGCAGGCGACTTCAAGTCGCCTTGTAATTTGCTAAAGTCGCGTCGAAGTTGCCGTGCAAAGTCGCGCTGAAGTCGTGTTGCCCCAGTGTGAACCGAGCCTTAGAGTCAGTTAAAGAAGGAGGATCAGAGAAGACAGGATCACACAGCCTTTATACACAATGCGGAGGGTTAACTACTTAGGTTCCACAGTGAGTATAACAAGCATGCTTTACTGCATATACAGACCGATTTTACCATTATGGGTTTAGTAACACTTTAAAGCTAAACTTCAGGTCACAAAATATATCATTTCTAAGTAGCCACAAAGGAAATAAAATGTACTTTGTGAGCACTGACATCATTGCGCTTTAGCCTGTGAGCAGAGCTGTAGGAGGGGCTTGGCAGATCCACCCACTACAAGAGGAGGCGAATACAAGACCAACAGCGATTTGGTCTTTATTACAGGAAGCTCCTGCACAGAGGCAAAGTTTTTACATTGGATTACTGCACAAATTTGGAAGAAACACACAAATCACACAAAGTATCAAGAAAAAAATACATATGCCTCTTATATTTACACCATATTCGCACATCTGAGACACCGTTCGCACCTGAGCGTTTTTCAGCTCGAAGCTCAGAAACGCTTACAAAATCCCATCAATTTCAATGGTCCCTGTTCACATTTAAGCGTTTTGGCACCTGTAGCAAAACACCTGTCACTCAAAAAAAGTACATGAGCTTCTTTTTAAGCAGATTTTTCTCCCTCAATGGAAATGGCTGAACAGCGAAAAATTAGCTTTTTTTTTTTTTTTTTTCTCCCTCAAGCGTTTAGCTCAAACAGTAACTCCCCTTTTCTACAGCAAAAGCACCTAAATGAAAAAAAAAAATATTTACAAATCTGCTAAAATAAACATGCCTGAAAACACTCAGCTCAAGTGTGACTCACTGTAGCCTAAGGCTCGGTTCACACTGGGGCGACTTGTCAGGCGACCTAGTCGCCTGACAAGTCGCCTCCCGTTCTGTGCTATGGAACCGTTCTAATCGGAGCGACGCAAGTCGCTCCGACTTAGAAAAAGGTTCCTGTATTACTTTGGGGGCGACTTGGGGCGACTTGCATAGACTTCTATGCAGAAGTCGTCTCGCAAGTCGCCCCGGCAGTCGTTTGCAGGTCGCCTCGCTGAGGCGACCTGCAAGTCGTGCCGCCCATGTGTGAACCGAGCCTAAGTGTTCAGCTTAAAGTTTTGGATAGAGCAGGGAAGAATTAAGTCCTCTGCTGAGCTTTCAGGCTGCATTCACACCTGACCAACACTAGTAAAAAAACGCCCAACAAGCAAAATCCTATTCATTTCAATGGCACCTGTTCACATCTGAGCATTTTGTCACCTGAAAAACACCTTAAGCTCACAAAAGAACATGAACTTCTTCGGGGCAGATTACAGGCGTTTTTCTGCTTTGGTGACCTGTAAAAAAAATTGTAGTAAAAACGCACGACTTTGAAACGCTCAGGCGTGAATGCATCCTTAATGCTTCCCCAATGGCAAGATTCACCTCTCCACATTGTCCTGCTAACCACTGCCACCAAGACAAAGTGGGTGAAAAATCCTAAATTTTAGTGTTGTCATGAGAGAAAGGTGAGGGAAACAATGATTCTAAGATAGGAATTCAGAAATACAGACAGAAATATACTGCTAGGGTTTCAACCATCCCCTACTCTATGTAAACGGTTTGGCCTATCTCTAAGATACATTTTTTTTTTTTTTAAATGGCAAAGGCAGGCTAAAATTGGAGCACATTTTACACACCAAAAGTTTTAACAGATATTTGAAGTGGTTCTAAAGGCTCAAGGCGGTACTCAACACAAAACCAAAAATGTAATATATTGGAGCCGACCAATCCTTAGATGTGGTGGCTACATTCATTTTCTTTAGATGTTTTTCTCTTTGTGGACAGCATTGTCAGTCTGGGGGGGGGGGGGGGGGGGAGTCCACTAACACACTGAGGCCAAACTCCAACTTACGCTGCAGTTAATTTTTCCTTTTCAGATAAAGCTTTTACATGAACAGCTGATCATTTTAAGCACCCGTCAGTGTTAAAATGGTTCATCTCAACACTCTAACCAAAGGGTAGTCTGAAAAGCTCATGGGCCGACATGGAAGGAGAGACTACACAGACATGAACTATCACTACACCAAGCCAGCCTTCCAGATGTGTGGCTCTGAAAATGGCACATGCGCACTAAACAGATTTCCTCATGCGTTGCAAACTTTTGCCCCCCCCTCCATAGTCAAGCTGAAATGGAGAAAGTAGAAGAATGCAACTTGAGGCATTCCATCAGCAGGCAAAGTGATGGCAACAGTCTTCTGCACTGCTTCTGCACACCCTCAGGCTGGGTTCACACTGGTACGACAAACGCTCCGACATTGGGAGCTCATGTCGCATGACGTGTGAAATTTAATGTTTCCCTATGGGAGCCGTCCTAACTGGTCCGACACAAGTCGTTCCGACTTTAGAAATGCTCCCTGTACTACTTTGGTCCGACTTTGATCCTACTTCAGCCTATTGACTATCATTGAAGTCGGATCAAAGTCGGATTGCCGTCTTGCATGATCCGACTTCGGCACGCGACTTGTGCTCAGATATTCTTGAGGGGGAACTCCGCGCCAAATTTTAAATAAAAAACCGGCATGGGTTCCCCCTCCAAGAGCATACCAGGCCCTTGGGTCTGGTATGGACCTTGAGGGGAACCCCCTACGCCGATAAAAACGGCGTGGGGGTCCCCCCCAATCCATACCAGACCCTTATCCGAGCACGCAGCCCGGCCGGACAGGAATGGGGGTGGGGACGAGCGAGCGCCCCCCCCCCCTCCTGAACCATACCAGGCCGCATGCCCTCAACATGGGGGGTTGGTGCCTTGGGGGAGGGGGCGCGCTGCGGCCCCCCACCCCAAAGCACCTTGTCCCCATGTTGATGAGGACAAGGGCCTCTTCCCGACAACCCTGGCCGTTGGTTGTCGGGGTCTGCGGGCGGAGGGCTTATCGGAATCCAGGAGCCCCCTTTAATAAGGGGGCCCCCAGATCCCGGCCCCCCACCCTATGTGAATGAGTATGGGGTACATGGTACCCCTACCCATTCACCTAGGGAAGTGTCAATAAAAAAAAAACCACAGTACACAGGTTTCAAAATTAATTTATTGGGCAGCTCCGGTATCTTCTTCCGACTTCTCCCGGTGTTCCGCCTCTTCTCCCGGGCCCCGCTGCTATCTTCTTCCAGCTCTATTGCCAGCGAGGGTCCCGGTCTGCTGCCGCTGTCTTGTCGCCGCTGTCTCACCGCTTCTTCTCTTCATCTCTTCTTCCGATGTTGACACGACGCTCTCCCCGGCTGGAATGCTCTCTGTGCGCTCTGCTCTGACTTATATAGGCGGTGACCCCGCCCCCTTATGCCGTCACAGTCTCTGGGCATGCTGGGACTGTGACGGCATAAGGGGGCGTGGTCATCGGGTGATGACCACGCCCCCTAAAACGTCACAGTCCCAGCATGCCCAGAGACTGTGACGGCATAAGGGGGCGGGGTCACCGCCTATATAAGTCAGAGCAGAGCGCACAGAGCATTCCAGCCGGGGAGAGCGTCGTGTCAACATCGGAAGAAGAGATGAAGAGAAGAAGCGGCGAGACAGCGGCGGCAAGACAGCGGCAGCAGACCGGGACCCTCGCTGGCAATAGAGCTGGAAGAAGATAGCAGCGGGGCCCGGGAGAAGAGGCGGAACACCGGGAGAAGTCGGAAGAAGATACCGGAGCTGCCCAATAAATTAATTTTGAAACCTGTGTACTGTGTTTTTTTTTATTGACACTTCCCTAGGTGAATGGGTAGGGGTACCATGTACCCCATACTCATTCACATAGGGTGGGGGGCCGGGATCTGGGGGCCCCCTTATTAAAGGGGGCTCCTGGATTCCGATAAGCCCTCCGCCCGCAGACCCCGACAACTAACGGCCAGGGTTGTCGGGAAGAGGCCCTTGTCCTCATCAACATGGGGACAAGGTGCTTTGGGGTGGGGGGCCGCAGCGCGCCCCCTCCCCCAAGGCACCAACCCCCCATGTTGAGGGCATGCGGCCTGGTACGGTTCAGGAGGGGCGCTCGCTCGTCCCCACCCCCATTCCTGTCCGGCCGGGCTGCGTGCTCGGATAAGGGTCTGGTATGGATTGGGGGGGGACCCCCACGCCGTTTTTATCGGCGTAGGGGGTTCCCCTCAAGGTCCATACCAGACCCAAGGGCCTGGTATGCTCCTGGTGGGGGAACCCATGCCGTTTTTATTTATTTAAAATTTGGCGCGGAGTTCCCCCTCAAGAACATCTGAGCACAAGTCGCGTGCCGAAGTCGGATCATGCAAGACGGCAATCCGACTTTGATCCGACTTCAATGATAGTCAATAGGCTGAAGTAGGATCAAAGTCGGACCAAAGTAGTACAGGGAGCATTTCTAAAGTCGGAACGACTTGTGTCGGACCAGTTAGGACGGCTCCCATAGGGAAACATTAAATTTCACACGTCATGCGACATGAGCTCCCAATGTCGGAGCGTTTGTCGGACCAGTGTGAACCCAGCCTTAATCACAGAAGACTGTTGCAATCACTTTGCCTGCTGATGGAATGCCTCAAGTCTTCTTCCACTTTCTCCATTTTCAACCTGACTACCAGGGGTGCCAACTCTTGCAAAGAGCGCATGAAGAACATACAGCTGGCATGCACTATTTTCAGAGCTGAACATCTGGAAGAGTGGCTTGTTGCAGTAATAAAGTTATGTCTGTATGGTCACTCCTTCCATGTCAGGCCATGAACTTTTCAGACTACCCTTGTAACGGATACATTTGAAGGACAACTTGTTCTGTTGTACTGTTCTACTGGCTGGTTAAATCAGATGAAAATAAAAGGAAAGAAAGCTTAAAAAAAGAACAAAACAATTGCAGACACCACCTCTAAGGCCTCATACACATTGGATGTTATAAAAAATGAAAAAAAGCTCATGTGCCATTTTGAGCATAAGGTGTACAGCAACTGAACGTATAAGTGTGAACAGGGACAATTAGAAAGAAGATTCTGCATAATCTGGCACAGGGAAAAGAGCAGAAAAATGCTCAGGTGTGAGTGGGGGCTTATACGCTGTATGTGTGCATTGCACCTTCCTGAAAAAATGCACCTGTGATATAGTGCACCACAATGCACGGAAGTGAATGCTTTGTACATTGCCAATAGCACACGTGCAGGTTTTTGAGACACTACATATTAAAAAAACCTCAAAAACATGGAATGCTCAAAACGCAGTTTACTGCAAAGAAAATGTCTTTAACCACTTACCGACCGGCTCCTGTACATATACGTCGGCACTTTGAAGAGGGATATCTCGGTAACAGCAGCAGCTGCTGCTACAACCGAGGTATCCATCTTTACAGGAGCCGGTTCTGTGTACGATAATGGTGGTCTCTGCGGCAGGTTCACCGCGAGATCACTGTTATCGGTGGCGGGAGAGGTGCCTCCCCCCTCCCGCCGCTCTCCCACGCCCTCCACCGCTTACCGGAGCCATCGGTAGGGGCGGAGGTGATCGGGACCTTTCAGTGCCTGGGTATGGAGACGAGTGAGGCTAAAATGGCCGCCACCCATCTCCATACCACTGGACGGCTGAAGCAACGTCATTACGTCAGCTCCGCCCACTTGTCTTAAAGGCTTTTTTTTTTTTATGTCATTTTTTTCAAACGACTTTTTTTTTTTCTTTTTTGCATTTTAGTCCAAATATGAGATCTGAGGACTTTTTGACCCCAGATCTCATAGTTAAGAGGACCTGTCATGCTTTTTTTCTATTACAAGGGATGTTTACATTCCTTGTAATAGGAATAAAAGTGATCCAATAAAAAAAAAAAAAAAAAAAAAAAAAAAAAAAAAAAAACCCAGTGCAAAAATAAATGTAATAAAATAAATAAGAAAAAAAAAATTAATATTTTAAAGCGTCCTGTCCCAAAGAGCTCGTGCGCAGAAGCGAACCCATACATGAGTAGCGCCCACATATGAAAACGGTGGTCAAACCACACATGTGAGGTATCGCCGCGACCGGTAGATCGAGAGCAATAATTCTAGCCCTAGACCTCCTCTGTAGCGCAAAACATGCAACCTATAGAATTTTTTAAACATCCCCTATGGAGATTTTTAAGGGAAAAGTTTGACGCCATTCCACGAGTGGGCGCAATTTTGAAGCGTGACATGTTGGGTATCAATTTACTTGGCGTAACATTATATTTCACAATATAAAAAAAAAAATTTGGCTAACTTTACTGTTTTATTTTTTTATTCAAAAAAGTGAATTTTTTCCAAAAAAAAGTGCGCTTATAAGACCGCTGCGCAAATACGGGGCAAAAAAAAGTATTGCAATGACCGCCATTTTATTCTCTAGGGTGTTAGGAAAAAAAACAATAGATAATGTTTGGGGGTTCTAAGTAATTTAAAAACTGTTTTAAACATGTAAACACCTAAAATCCAAAACAAGGCTAGTCCTTAAGTGGTAATATCTCAGGAGGCTGTGTTTACTGTCCTTTGTGCCATTAAAGTGATAAAGCGCCCCTCAGAATCATCAGCATTAGACATGTTCGGGAGTGTCAGTCAGATGCCTGGGTCTGTTGTATGCTGAAGTTCCATCCTCTGATCCCTGTTATTGCTGTATCCTGTAGAGTCACAAGGGCTGGAGGATGGAAACACGAGTGAAGTGGGATACAAGCATCTGACACTTCTCAAATTGAGTTAGGAGGCACAGCCTACAGAAAGGTATCTATAATGACTACTTTTGCAGAGAACCAATTTTTTTTTGTTTTTTTTTTTTGCAGGGACTGGGTGGTTTTAACTCAAGACTGCAAAGAATAAAATTTAAGAGCCATACTGTCTGTCAATTTACAATGTGTAAAATATCTGAAAGACAGACACTGTTCACATGAATGTTTATTAGGGGAGATTTAAACTTGTCTTGCAATAAATGTATGGCTTCATGTGGATATATACATGCTGCAGT